>NW_006494608.1:6763078-6814466 GCF_000325575.1 Pteropus alecto | reverse complement strand
CGAATGTAATGAGATTCTGAAAGCTGAAGAAAGGAACAATAAAAACAGAGAACAGGATCCAAACATAGGGTTTGAAGTATACCATAATAAAATAGTTGACCCTGAACTATACCTTTCCAGTTCCTTAATTCATATTTCCTAATCTCTTTCCAAGTTTCAGATGAGTCTGTAAAACCTTAAAAGATGCAGAATCAAGATAAGTTATATTTTTCAAATTGTATTAGCTTTAAGTTAAAAAAAAAATTCTCAGGAAAGACAACACACAGAATAGGGGGAAATATTTACAGAAATAACTCAAATGTCCATCAGATTATGACAAATAAATAAAATTTGGTATATTCATACATGGAATATTTCTTAACAATAAAAAGAATAAACTACTGTTATACACTACAATACTGATGATACAACGTCGATGAACCTTGAAAACATATACTAAGTGAAAGAGCTAGTCACGAAGGATCACATATATATTATTCTATTTACAAGAAATATCCAGAATAAACGAATCTATGAAAACCGAAAGTAGAATAGTGGTTGCATAGGGCTGCACAGTTTGCCAGGGGAGGGCAATATGGAGTGCCTGCTAAAGGGCGTGGAGTTTCTTTGGCGAGGGGCAATTGCATAACTCTTTGGATATATTGAAAACACTGAATTGTATATTATACATAGGCAAATTACGTAGTATGTTAATTATATGTTAATAAAGCTGTTAAAAAACTACCTCTGGCCAAAATGATATCTCTAATGTTATAGTAAAGTGTTATCATAGAAGAAAAAACTAAAATGTATCTTGCTAATAAAAAGTGAAACTGTAACTGACTTTGCTGGTAGTTCAAGAATAATTTTTTGTTAAAAATAGTAGTCTTATTTTGTTATTCAATCTCCCCCTCTTTCATAATGGTTTAGAATTTCTCCTTATATTTATGAGTCTTAAAAAAACTTAAACCAATTGGCACAATTATGTTTCTACCCGTCGCATTCACCATCTCTGCTATACCCTGACATTATTATATACTTCGTATATTGTTTACCATCTTCTAGCTGTGAAATATAAATGAAATCTCTAATAAGAGGACAGGAAGTAGAGAAAACAATGAACTGAAACATCTATAAAAGTGTGCAGATTTCGTATTTCAGATTCAGTTACCTTAACAAAACTGAATTAGAGCTCTACTTCAAATGGTCCTAACAGGCTGTTATAAGACATCCACCTCTGTAAATATTTATAGAAAAATGGGCAAGTCATTTATCTTTGTGGTCCTGGTTCTTAATCTTCAAAATGGGTATGATGAATTAACTGATCTCTGTTGTCCTTTCCAGTTTTGTAAATCTGTAAATTCTATACCATCCTCTAGTCTAGCCAACACTACCACAATCTTCCTATTTTCAGTAAGCTGGTTGGTTGCATGCTTGAGCAGTAATCATAAAAATTATATTTAAAATAGTCTAAATTATTCAGGTTTATTTTTTCTCAGCTTTATTGAAATATAACAGACAGTTGTTCATATTCGATGGTTTTTTTTCGGTTATAGTTTACATACAATAATATATTAGTTTCAGTTGTACGGCATAGTGATTAGAGGTTTATATAACTCATGAAGTGGTCAACCCACTAAATCTAGTACCCCACTTCTCAATCATTTTTGTTGTTGTTGTTTACAACATTGCTGACTATTTTCCTTATGCTATACTTTATATCTCCATGACTATTTTGTATCTATCCATTTGTACTTCTTAATCCCTTTGCTCTTTTTCACCATCCACCACAACCCTCACCCCTTCCATCTAGTAGCCCTCAAAGTATTCTCTGTATGAGTTTGTTTCTGTTGTTATTGTTGTTTTTGTTGTCGTTGTTGATTTTGTTCTTTAGATTCCACATGTACATGAAATTGTGTGGTGTTTGTCTTTCTCTGACTTACTTCATTCAGTGCAATACCCTCTAGGTTCATCAAGGCAGTATCTTTTTCCATCCCTTTCCTTTTAATCTGTCTGTGTCTTTTAATCTGAAGTGAGTCTCTTGTAGGTAGCATATGTTCGGGTCTTGTTTTCTTATTCATTCAGTTTCCCTATCTTTTGTTGGAGCATTCAATTCGTTTCCATTTGAGGCACTTGTTGACAGATATGCAGTTGTTATCATTCTTTATTCATGTTTTTCATACACATCTTTTCTTCTTAAAGAAGTCCCTCCAACAATTCCTGTAATACTGGTTTGGTGCCGATAAATTCCTTTAGCTAATTTTTGTCTGGGAAGCTCTTTATCTGTCCTTCAACTCTAAATGATAGTTTTGCTAGATAAAGTATTCTTGGTTGAAGATCCTGGGTTTTCATCACTTTGAATATTTTGTGCCAAGCTCTTCTGTCCTACATAGTTTCTTGTGAGAAATCAGCTGCCAGTCTTATGGGTGCTCCCTTGTAGGTAAGTAATTACTTTTCTCTTGCTGCTTTTAAGATTCTCTCTTTGTATTTAACCTCTGGCATTTTAATTATTTGTCCTGGTGTGGACCTCTTTGGGTTCATTTTTTTGAGGACTCTCTGGTTGTATGTCTATTTCCTTCACTAGGTTAGGGAAGTTTTCCATCATTAATTCTTCAATTTATTTTCAACTTCTTGTTCTCCCTCTTCAGATACCCCTATGACACGGATGTTGTTACCCTTAATTTCGTCCTATAAGTTCCTTAAATTATTATTGTATTTTTGGTTACTTTTTTCTTCCCATTCCAATTGGATGTCCTTGTCTTCCCCATCCTCTATATTGGTAGTTCGATTCTCTTCTGCATCTACTCTTCATCTCATATAATGTAGTCTTAATTTCTGACTGGTTCCCTTCTATAATTTCCATTTCTATTTTTATGTTTTTATCTCTTTGTTAGAGTTCTCACTGAATTCATCTACACTTCCCCTAAGTTCACTGAGCATTTTCATAACCAGTGTTTTGAACTCTGTTAGATCACTTGACTCCATTATTCCTGGATGTCTGTTCTGTTTTGTCATACAGCTTCTGTTTCTTTGTCTTCCCATTTTAGCTGCCTTTCTATGTCTATTTCTATGTACTAAGCAAAGCTCCTAAGTCTCTCGGTCTTATTAGCATGGATGTGTGTAGTAGATGTCCAGTGGCATACAGTCCTGAGAGGGGTTCATCTGGAGGCCAAGTTTAACCCCAGCCTGTGCCCCTCCGGGGCCACCTGATAAGATTCAACAAGCAATCCACAGATGTTGTGCTTGTAGTTGCCTCAAGAGGCTATGCCAGAAACCACAGTCAGCCGCCACCAGTGTGAGTCTAGGTGCTGCTCAGCAAGGGACACCTGACTCACCGAGGATAAACCTAGATGTGGCTTGGGTGGGGCAGCGAGTTGAAGGCAGAGTTTCAGGGAATACTCTGGGTGGAGTGACCTCTGTTATCCAGTTCGATGATGTCTCAACAATGGAGGTGCTGCATCTGCACACCGGGAGTGGGGAGGGCTCAACGGAGGAACAGAGGATACTACCAGCACTTCTGCCAGGGAGAAAGCCTCACCTCCGGCCCTCGCTCCAACTAAGTGTTCCTCCTAAGTCCCTGGTGCCCTCTGAGCAGCCAACCAGGTGCTGGTTCTCAGAGAGAGCAGGTCCGTCACCGTGAAAGTTCACTCACAGATACGGCCTCTATACGAGGCAGTCAGCAGCTGCAGACTGCCACTGCCGTAGCCTCTGTCCCACTGAGCCACTAGGGACCTGACAGCCCCCTCCTACCTTCTACCATTGCAGAGTGATTTCTTATTTCTCTCCCCAGTTGTAGGGCTTCTGTTCATCTAGATCCCAGGCAACTCTGCTTGCTGTTTGCTCCACGTTTCCATGACAGCTTTGATGTGGTTGCAAGAGAGGGTGAACGAAGCTTTTATCATCCATGCCATTTTGCCCAGTCTCTCCTATTCAGGTTTATTTTTAATAGAGTTTAAATTATTCAAGTCTATCTCATCACCACTTCCAGCAATAATAATTAAAAGTAAAAAGTAAACCATGTAAAGTAGCACAAACCAAATAGTTCAAGATTTTAAAATTACAAACTCAAAGATTAAACCCATTAGATACCTGCATTTTTAGCACAGTGTTTTCTCCACTCATTCCAACTCCAGTTTTACAAAATTATACCTATTCTAACACCCTTATCCTGTTTCATGAAATGTGTTCAGATTATTCAAACCAGATGGCACATCATCAATACCTCTTTTAAAATTCTCACCATATTAAAAGTTATTTTTATATCCTTCTTAGATTCACTCACTCCAAATATTCAAATACCATATTATAAACTCCTAGAGGCCAATGAGTATGCCTCCCCTGTAATACTAGAATTAGCAATTTCCACAAAAGAAACACCTTGCAAAACTGAACTGAATAGAATAAAATGACAGACAACTGAAAATAAATTTAGAAAAGTAACAACCACAAAGATTATTTCTTTTCAAATTTTAACATTCGTACCTTAAAAATTACTTAGAAATCTTACACTAATAAGTAGAAATATAGCTAATATTCTTAGATTTTAAAAAAATACCTGGTACATCTGTAATTGTTAAATTTTGTATTTAAAGCCATATATAGTATATTTCTAAAAGTTTAACTGAGACAATAGCATGATTCCCCAAGATACAATTTTATACATTAACCACAAACTACTTAAAATTAAACTTTCTACATTTATAGTGAGCTCATTTACACAAACTGAATGTAACTCTCCAGTGTACAACAACTGCTGTTTGCAAATGGGTTTACTGTTACTTTCATGTTGAACTTAGCTGTTTGCTCCATGCAAAGATGAACTGAAAATTTACCTTTATAAATCAGATTGGCCAGCAAGTAATTATACCTTTGCTTATTCCATTATTTTACAAATTGTTCTAGTTCATTCTTTAGTACAAAAAAAAGCTTCTTGGTGTCACAATATAAGATGTAAATCAACAATAATACTTATGAAGACTAAAAAGAATGGTATATACTTGAAAAGCATTTAAATATTTGAATAGAGGTCATATTGCCACATTACCACTGACTCAAATCCAGCCAACAAATATCTACTTGGTAATTATGTGCTAGGCACTATGCTACAAGGCACACCTATGAACAAAAGAGATATACCTATGAGAATAGGTCCTAAAATTGTCAAGACTACTTAAACACAGAACCACTGTGTACAGCTACACAGACTGTCCACTGCACAATTTTACAAGTGACGTTCACATTAACTACAATGACAATAGTGCCCCTTGAAATTGTGGCACCACTCAGCAACCTTTCTAAGAACCTTGCTCAGACTTGTAATGGAAGAGGGAAAAGTCATGTTCCTATGATGTGACCAAACTTGGTTGGTTCAAGAACTGTCATCTAAACCAAGATAAACCAGTCATAGTGTTACCATAGTGTTTGCGTCTTGGGCTGTTCTATTCAAGAACGAGAGGTGGGTGCCATTGGGTAGTTTCATTTACTTGCAGGAAGTAAAGGAGACAGGGGATTCACATCCAAACCTCTGCCTCCCCCAGACAGGAGGCTCAGCCATTCTTATATACACTATTCAGTTAATTACATGTTGATTTCCTCTTTGCAGATGGCTAAATTTATCAGGTTGGATCAAGCTCATCAGGTTACAGCTGCTTCTGCAAAATCTGTGCTCCATTTTAACATTTAGCAAGAACAGCATTTCTTAAAAACCATCCAGACCTTAAGACCCTTGTCCGATCTAACAATAGTCTTCTATCTTCAACCATTACTTCACTTTCTCAAAAAATATCTCAGGATCCTTAATCTTAAAACAGCACATTCAAAAATAAGTGCTAGGAACTTTAAGAAACACTTTGTTTGCTTAAAGTAGCTTAAGTTGATTTCTAGTACTGACATAAAACTTCAACTAATTTCAGTTTTGAATGAATAACCTTAGTTTTAGAGAGGCTAAATAACTTGCACAAAATTCCACTAAAGAAAAAAAATAAACTCAAAGACACAGAGAACAGATCAGTGGTTACCGGAGGGGAAGGAGGTTGGGAGGTTGGCAAAAAGGTTGAAGGGGGTCAATTGTATGGTGATGGATAGTAACTAGGGTTTTAGGGATGAACACTCTGTAGTATATACAAATATCAAATTATAATGTTGTATATCTGAAATTCATATAATTTTTTAAATTACACTGCAGATCTGGGACTATTTGTGCCTAATGAGGTAATCTAGGACCGGTAGTTTGCTATCTTGGGCACATACCTACTATGGTAGCCAGCCTCCAACATGATCCCCTAATGATCTCTGCCTCTCAATAATCATACTTTTCTGTAGTGTAATTTATTATTATACCAGTGTTGGTCTGTGTAAACAATAGAATGTGGCAGACATAATGATATGTCATACCTGGACTTTGATTTTAAAAGAAATTGTGGTTTCTATCTTGTGTACTCACATGCTCTCATCTTCATTCTCTCGCTCTCTCAACACTCACTCTTGGAGAATTCAGCTGCCAGGTTGTACGTAGCACTATGAAAAGGCACTTATGGTGAGGAACTGAGGCCTACCAACAACCACATGAATGAGCTTGAAAGCATCCTCCAGCCCTAGCCAAACCTCCAGATGAGCACAGCTCCTAGACAGTTTCTTTGCAAATTCATGAGAGCCACAATCAACTCAGCTAATCTGGTTCTGGATTCCTGACTCTCTGCATGCAGGAGGTCCTTGAATAACATTGTTTCATTCAGCATCGTTTCATTTGTAACACCAATGAAATGCGTAGGACCTTAACCCCTGTATATATCAACTAGCCAGTGGTAAAACTGCTTTGGTTATATGTCATTTCACTTAAAGTTGCAGAACTTATCAATGACACTAAGTGAGGACTTACTATATAGTATGCTATTGCTTCCATAAAACTACAGTAGTGGCTTTAAACAATACAATTTACTATCTCTATAAGTTCTATAGAGAATACAATTTACTATCTCTATAAGTCAGAAGTCCAGCTGCTGTTCTCCACTCTGGGTGTCACAAGCCTGAAATCAAGGTGTCAGCTATCTGCATTACTTACTGGAGGCTGTGGGGGAGAATCTGCTTCCAGTCATTCAGGTTTTTGGCAGAATTCAGTTCCGTGCAGTTGTAGGATTGAGGTCTCTGTTTCCTTGCTGGCTGTCAGCTTCTAGAGGCTGCTCACATTCTTGGCTCATAGTCCACTACCTTCATATCATGCTTCGAATCTCTCTGAATCGCCTTCTGCCTCATCTCTCTGACTCGTCTCTTCTGATTTTAACTGAGAAGTGTTCTCTACTTTTAAGGTATCATGTATTCAATTGAGCACGCCCAGGTAATCCAGGAAAATCTCATCTCAAGATCCATAATCTTAATCATATTTGCAGTCTCCTTTGCTATGTAATGTAACACATTCACAGGTTTTGGGAAATATGACATGAACATCTTATGGGGCTATTATTATTCTGCCTACCACACCCTCAGAAATAATGTGATTTAATAAATGCTTGTTGTTTTAAATTTTTAACTTTGGGCATAATTAATTATACAACAACAGAATACCAATACACATATCAAGAGGAAAAGTGCCCTGAAATTATTAACCAGTATATATAGTTATACATAAGGTGTTCAATATATCACAAACTTATATACACACATGCACATGTCGGTCATTAAGATAAATGTTTTTTCATATATTTTTATCTCATGAAATTCTGTCAATAACCACATATTATCTATAAAATGAAACTCCTAGTAATTCGTAGAGTTTAGATTAAATCCCAGTTATTTCAAATCAAAGCTATATTTATGATACATAATTCTCTTTCACTTTTATAATCTAAAGTTTCAAGTTATAACATTTCAAGAATCACATTTTTATTATACTTATAAAATCTTCAAAAATAATTTTCTACAAATTTATTTCATTCTTACTGATACACTTTCCGCCATTCTCAAAGAAACATGAAATGCTTTCTAACTGCACTTGACAACCAAAATAACTTCTCATTGAAAGGGTCATATGGAAAATGTGCTTATACCGGTATTTACTTGATCTCAGTGCCTGTGCTTGCTGAAGTCACCAACTATTTTGCCTTTTTT
Organism: Pteropus alecto; assembly: GCF_000325575.1. Taxonomy (NCBI): domain Eukaryota; kingdom Metazoa; phylum Chordata; class Mammalia; order Chiroptera; family Pteropodidae; genus Pteropus; species Pteropus alecto. The sequence goes on along the minus strand of NW_006494608.1, from coordinate 6,806,384 downwards.
TTTTTTTTTTAACTAAATCCTAAGGCCATTTTTCAACCTCATTTGAAGTTTCTGCAGTATCTAACAATGTTGACTACTCTAGCCTCAAAACACTCTTTTCTTAGCTTCCACCTGCTATACCCTCACGCCTCTCCACTTATTGCCTCTCTGTTGTCTCTGTGGTCTTCTCTTCCTGTAACCAGCCACTACATATTATAGTTTCTCAGGGGTCATTCCTATTTCCACTCCCTGTAGGAGATCCAACTCCATATCTCTTTATATTCAATCACCATCTACATGTGGCGACTCTCAGAATTACATTTCCTGCCCCTTTTCTTCTCCTGGAATTTCTCTTCAAATCCATATATACACTTCCCTATTAGATACCTACACTTGGATGTCCAACAAGCACCTCAAATTCAATACATTCCAAAAGACACTTATAATCATCCCTCACAATTCCTCCTAAGAGCTATCTTGGCGAGTAGCCCTACTATCCACTTAACTGATCAAGGTAGTCCTACTCCTTTCACCAAATCTCACTGCTTCTGTGTCTCCTTAAAATAGGTCTTATTATTTTGCCCCATCCTCAATACTCCAATAATTCTTACCACCTCAATTCTTGCTTAACATACTAGGTTTCTGTGTCTCCAACTATGCTCTCAACTTGCCAAACTATTTGATAGTGCTGTCAGAGTGATCTTTCTAAAATGCAAATCTGATCACATTACTCTTACTTAAAGGCCTTGACTGGAGTCATCATTGACCCCTTGTAAAAGTTAAAATTCTCTAAAATGGCTTGTATGGCAATTTACTATCTGGCTCTATCTCTCAACATTTACCTGTCCTCTTCCCTTGTCTTCTAACTCTGACTCCTTCTGGGAAAGGCTGTTTCTTTTGTCTGGTATACCTTCAGCAATCTAGGCCAGCAGCCATTCCCTTAATCTAATATCTGAATATCATTCATATCTCAGTTTACCTACTTTCTCTGGAAACTTTCCCTGATCATTTCCCTCCAGAATAGTGTACCTCTTATGATTTCACAGCACCTCTACTTGACCCTAAGTACTGCACTTACTCTACCATCACTGTGTATTTATTTGTCTGTCTCTCTCACTAAACTATAAACTCATTAATGATCATCGTTTCACTAGCATCTTACCTACCATCTGACACACAGAATTACTGAATAAATATTTGTTCAATGACTAGCAAGTCATCAGACTTTCCTATGGTGACTATGATATTATTTAAAATAACCTCCTGAATAACAGTCATATTTTCACTACGTAATAGTTGAAAGTACAAGAACTCTTACAAGAGATACTGCGTGCAGTATCATTAATAAACATTCTGAGAACTACAGAGAACTAATCAGGATGGGACTGGGAAACTGGGCAGGACTAAGCTCACATATTAGCTAAATGACACCCTGAACATCAGCAACACCATGTGTTTCATACTCTTGTCTCAGCAAATAAATAAATCACTATAAATCAATGAATCTTCCAAGACAAGTGTAAAACAGTCAAAACCTAAAATGTTAAATCTAATGTTTTCACAGAGAAATTTCTCAGGTAACATAAGTCATCATAACACTTGTACTTTTACAAAGCTAGTGAAAACAATTGTATTTTTAACTTACCTGAAATATCTTTATTAGACCACATGTTCAAAAAAAGAGAATAGCACAGTACGAATTTTGATTCCACTAATATGAGTTCATCTGATTAAACAAATTTAAATATTTAACACAGCTATTATGATACTGACACAGTTTCTTTATTTGAGGCTCAAAACTCTCAAATCTAAGCATAATGTCAAACATACATTTAAAGATATTAAATTATTGTATTCTGAATCCTTCCAGGTCATTCAGAGTACCTCTCTTCAACTCTGAATAATTTTGAGTTATATTTATATATCTAAAATATCCAATTCACAACTAATCTTAGAAACTGACTCAAACAGAGAAAACATTCGTTGATGAAGTCATTGTGTGGCCATCAAAAAGTGGGAGGGACAAGAAAATTCAAGAGTAAAAGACCATTACAAAACTAGTCAAATAAGACAAAAGCAAATAGTTAAAATTCAAGACACAAAGCATTGCCAAGTTGTAGTATATATGATTGCAAAAGATTAATGAAAAAATAACTGCACCTAAAAAAAATTTAGTCTTAACAGAATATAAATAACTACTCCATGATATAGCCACTTAAGAGAACAACTTAACATAAATACAGTCTTTGAAAGCTTAAAATGATTTCAAATTTGAATTTAACTCAGAAAATGACATGACATCTGAAAAGTAAAATCTACAGATGGAAGTCTAGTACTGCGTGTTTTACCTCCGGGAGTTGCAGGCTGCACCATGATTCTATTCTTATATTACAAATCTGTTGTGTGGGGAGCGGGGGAGGAATAACCGTGTTATTGGGGGTGGGGGGGAAGGATAGAACAAATTGTTGTAAGAACATGTAGTTTTTTAATGTGTTTTTCTTTACAAGTAATCTTATTCTTTGAAGTTTCTTTTTTGTATAAATGAACTCATGTATATTTAAAATAGTGAATGTCCTTCGTGTTTCTTAGTATGAGAACGATCCAGAAAAAAGTCTCTGCTACTTGACTCACATTACTGCTTTTTTTAAACCCATAATATCATAAGAAAAATAAGAAAGGGATTATTTTGTATTTTTTCCTTCCCCATCATAACCCAAAACACCAATGCAAATCACTATCAAGGAGAAGAGAGAAGAGAGACTATTGGGACAGCAGCTGTGTTGAAGCTCAGAAAGGACATGCGTTGGCAGATTTGTGAGGTGATGCCTGCAACATAATGTACCTAGAGCTAGTATAATTCCTAAATTTTTTTTAAATTCTGTTTTGCCTTTTAGAGAACTAGATCATTCCCTACCATAGAACATTTTGCTTGAGATGTTCTAATTCATTAGTCTTATTGTGTTGCCACCGGCGGCGGGACAGTGGTGGTGGGGGGGGGGCGGCTATTAATTTATGAAATGAAGAAAAATGTGGCCAAGATCAACTCAGAAATGAAAATGCATCATAAAAACACCTTATACCTATGTACATTACTACAGTTTAAAAGCAATTCTTTTTCCATTTGTAATTTGCTTAAGAACAAGGTGTAAGTGAACTTTGAAGAGAACGAAAGCAGAAATCCACAGAGCAGGTTTAGACTTAAATGAATGGTTATATATACATCTTCACTTGATACAGAATGAAAGGTGGACAAATAACAGAAGATCTAGATAGGCTCTTCTATGGGATACACAGGAAGCAAGAAGTTAACAAAGTTCAAGCCTCTTATTTTTTTTCTTTCTTTTTCCTCTTTAACAATATTTATTTTTAATAATTTATTTTAAATTATAATCAACATACAGTATTATATTAGTTTCATGTGTACGACATATGATTCAACATTAATAGTCTTTACAAAGTGATCACCACAATGAGTCTAGTAACTATCATCACACATAGTTATTACGATGTTTTTGACTCTATTCCCCATGCTGTACATTACATCTCCAAGACTTATAACTGCAAGTTTGTACTTCTTATTTTTTGTACCTCTACTTTTTCAATGATGTAAGAAGTAAGGTCTTCTGATAAAAAATCAGAGAGGGGGGAAGGTTCCTGAAACAAAGCTTTGGTGGTCTATGTCAAGGTTGATTAAACTAAGGTCCACGGGCCAAACATTCAAGGTAAGTATGGTTTTTAAAGAGTTAAAAAATAAAACAAAGAAGAATATGTGACACAGACTGAAAGTAGTCAACAAAGCCTAACGTATTTACTATGTGGCCCTTTGCAGAAAAAGTCCAGCAATCTCTAGTCTATATAATAAAAAGGGGGAAATGCTGAGAAATTAGAAGACAAATCTGCAAAGGCATCAACTTGCATAGCTGTATGATCTTTTCTCCAGCAGTATTATCTTTTTCCCCAAAAGGAGGACAAACTGATTGAAGCAATTATGAAAGTAAATTATCCAGGGCAAAGATTTCAAATGCAAAGAATCTTAATTACATGATACAAAATATTACCAACCTTTTATTAGACCATTACATAGGAAATAAAGTATAGAAAGTAAAACAATCAAAGATTTTAATAACTAAGAAGTAGTAAAAGAAATGTCACAAGGTAAGTGCATAATTAATTGCTAAAAGAAATTAAGTTTTGAAAACGAATTTGGAACTTCTCCTTCCAAGCTAACAAAGTAATTGGTATAGGACTTACTTTACCTTAGCAACTAGGAAACTGGATAAAATTTATGAAACTATTATTTTCAGATACTAGACAACAGGAAGTGCAAGACTGTGATCCCTGAAAAACAAATGAAGTGAGCTCTATGATTATTTAGGCTTTTTGCCTAAATATACTTTCCCTTAAAATGTAAGGGAAAACCCCAGCACAGCATAATGGTCTAGATGAGTTGAAGGAACAAATTTGAATTAAGGAAGGCTGAAGGAGCTGGGAGATAAGGCAAGTCAAAATAACAAACAAACCAAAAAAAAAGTAAAATAAGTTAAACAGAGAAACAGTTCCAGAAATTTCTATTTAGGGGTTTTTGAGTCTTCAAAGGAGTATTAAATTATAAATACGTACAGTGAGACTCAATTAGGCCAGGCAAAGAACTACCAAAAAGCCTGCAAACTGATCAAATCTGAGAGCCCAGAGAGAGAGTACTGTAAGATATTCCAACTTGGAAAGCCAATATGAAAGACACCATTGAACACAGGGCATTCAGTATAGATCTGTTAAGAATTATGCCTTAATGGTAGAGCCAAACTAGTCTTAGTGAAGGTTCCTCTTAAGCTGCCCTAACATATCCTAGAAACAAACCTTAAAAGGATCAAGTTTGTTAATGGTCAAAACAGCAGAGAATGTAAGCACTGTGCTCTCCTCAAGACCACATCAAAATTACAACTACATTATCGAACATTCAGCTCAGAGAACCATCTGAAAACTAGCTGAACAGAACTCCTAAAATTAAGGATATAAAAAAGAAGCCACATGGAAACCAGTAGGAAAAGTAGAGACTCAAAATGTGCTGGACCTACACCCACATGTGACAGTTGAGAATCCAGAATGATAGCTCAGCTGCAGAGATTCCCCCAAGAAGAGCGAGGGGTGCCAGCCCCACACCAAAATCCCCAGCTCAGTGCTCCGATGCTGATGAGTCCCCACAGAAGCTGGCTGTGAAAATCAATGGGGATTCTATCCCTTCCCAGTGAAAAGGAGGACTGCTGGAAACCCAGACGTCTGCTTAAAGGACCCATGCACAGACTCACTCACACTCACTCTAAGCTCCAACAAAGGGACAACAGCTCAAAAGGTGCCAGAGACATTTGGGGAGAAAGTGAACTGTGTGGCTTCAGGGCAAGAGCTGCCACTATCCTGGTGTGGAGCCCTCCCACCAACATAGCAGGGGTGGGCAGGCAGACACCAAGACGAAGAATTGGTGAATTCTTGAGACCCTGCCCCACCCAACACACTGAGGATTCCCTCCATGTGAAATGGAGTGCTACTAGAAACTCAGGTATCCACTTAAAAGGCCTGCGCACAAACTCACTCACTCACAAACACTGAAAGATCGATCGAATAGACAGCAGTTTGAAAGATGCCAGAGACATATATTAAGAAAATGAATTGAGTGGATCCAGGGCAAGAGCCACCATTATTCCTGTGTTGAGTCCTACCGCACAAAGCCTGCAGGGAGAAGCAGGCACCAAATCTACATCTGCATTAACCTAGTGAACATCACTCGCCCAATCCCAGTGACTCCCAGAGACACCGTTCCACTCAACTCATGCACCGCCCTTGACTCTTTCACAGGCTGTGCCACAGCCCATGCTGCAAACTTACTTAAAAATCCTCCAGACTATGGCCATGCCACCCTGAACGTGCCCAAACTCATCTGATCTCAGAAGCTAAGCAGGTCAGGCCTGGTTAGTACTTGGATGGGAGACCACTTAGGAATACCAGGTGCTATAGGCGTTGAAAAAAAAAAAAAAATCCTCCAAATTCTGCAGGCCCCTGGCAGGCAGTGACTCACCTCAGTGTGTACAGCCAGCCTCCGGTTGTAGCATGGTCTCTCTCTCTTGTGTGCCTCTGGGACCAGCACAGGCAATTATCAACAATGAATCACTTTCTACCTTCTACCAGGTGGCCAAGAACCAGGCACAGGCAGTAGCTAACCTCAGCCTTCATTGGAGCACCTCCCAAGAGGCCCCAGAACCAACACGCCTAGTAGCTAGCTTCAGACCACAACAGAGCACCACCAAATTAGTTACACAACCAACACACAGCAAAGGTGGTCTTGGCAGGCATCAGAGCCTGCTAGGGCAAATCCCACTCCATGAGCCAGCCACCACTGCAGTTGTGGCCAGTACTTACAGCCAGAGAGCCTGAGGGTCAACCCCACCCACTGACATGCCAACAGCAATCAACGTTCAACCACAACAGGAAAGGATAAAAAACCCACACAAAGGACACTTCTGGGACACCAGGCTCAGGTGACCAGAAAGGCTGCGACACTGAGCCCCACAAGACACATACTACATAAGGCCATCCTTCCAAAACAGGAAGGTATAGCAGATCCACCAAATACATAGAAACAAACACAGAGAAACAGCCAAAATGAGGAGTCAAAAAAAGCATGTCCCAAAGAAAAAAACAAACAAAAAACTCAAGAAACAGACCTCAACAAAATAGAGGCAAGCAATCTACCAGATACAGATCTTAAAAGATTGATTATAATGATGCTCAAGGAACTAGAGGGAAAAAAGGGAAAAATGGATCAACGCAGTGAGAACCTCAATAAAGAGAAAATATTAAAAAGTATACATAGAAACCATAAAAAGAACCAGTCAGAAATGAAGTATACAATAACTGAAATGAAGACGACACTAGAAGGAATCAACAACAGATTAGATGAAATAGAGGATCTTATCAAAGAATTGGAAGACAAAGTAGTAGAAAAACACAATAAAAACTACAAAAAGAAAAAAGGTTCAAATAAAAAAAATGGGAAGAGTTTAAGGAACCTCTGGGACTACAATAATCATAACAACATTAACATTACAAAGGTACCAGAAGGACAAAAGAGAGAGAAAAGATTGAAAATCTATTTGAAGATATAATGACTGAAAAATTCCCTTACCTGGTGAAAGAAACAGACACATACTTCATAAAAACCAAAGTCTCCTAAAAAAGATTAACCCAAGAGGCCCACACCAAGACACATCATAATTAAAATGCCAAAAGTAAAAGACAGAGAGAGAAACCATAAAAGCAGAAAAGAGAAAGCAGTTAGATACCTACAAGGGAGCTCCAATAAGACTGTCAGTTGACTTCTCAACAGAAATTATATAGGTCAGAAGGGCTTGGCATGAAATATTCAAAATGATGAAAAAAGGACCAACAACCAAGACTATTCTACCCAGCAAGGTTATCATTTAGAACTAAAGGGGAAATAAAGAGCTTCCCAGAGAAGAAAAAGCTAAAGAAAGTCATCACCACCAAATCACTATTACAAAAAGTGATAAGGGACTTCCAGCAAAATAGAAATAAAGGGAACATATCTCAATATAATAAAGGCATTTCTGACAACCTACAGCTAACATCATACTCAACAGTGAAAAGTAACAAGACAAGTATGTCCAATTTCACACTTTCATTCAACATAATACTGGAAGTCAGAGCCAGAACAATCAGACAAGAGAAATAAATAAAAGGTATCCAAATTGGGAAGGAAGAAATAAAACTCATTATTTGCAGATGACATGATACTACATATAGAGAATCCTAAAGATTCCACCAGAAACCTATGAGAACTGATAAATGAATTCAGTAAAGGATACAAAATTAATATTCAGAAATCAGTTGCATTTTTATCCACCAATAACAAACTATCGGAAAGAGAAATATATAAAGCAATCACATGTACAATTGCATGAAAAAATAAAATAGCCTAGAAATAAATTTAACCAAGGAGGTAAAACACCTGTACTCATAAAATTATAAGACATTGAAGAAAGTACAAGTAAATGGAAGCATATACTATGCTCATGGATAGAAAGAATTAGCATCATTTAAATGTCCATACTAACCAAAGCAATCTACAAATTTAATACAATCTCTATCAAAACACCAATGGCATTTTTCACAGAACTAGAACAAATAATCTGAAAATGTATATAAAAATCCAAAGCACTCCAAATAGCCACAGCAATCTTGAAAAACAAGAACAAAGTTGGAGATATCATGCTACTTGATATCAAACTGTACTACAAGGATATCATAATCAAAACAGCATGGTGGTGGCATAAAAACAGACTCACAGCTCAATGAAACAGAACAGAGAGCCCGGAAATAAACCCACACCTATATAGTCAATAAATCTAGGACAAAGGAGGCAAGAATAACATTGGGATGAGGACAGTCTATTTAATAAGTGGTGTTGGGAAAACTGGACAGATATAAGAAGAAAAAAAAGAAAGAAACTAGACCACCTTCTTACACCATTTATAAGAATAAACTCAAAATGATTAAAGACTTAAAAGTAGGACCTGAAACAATAAAACTCCTAGAAGAATGCATAGGCAGCAAACTCTGACGTCACTCTTAGCAATATTTTTTAAATTAAATAATTTATTTACTTTTTTTATTATGGTGACATTGGTTAACAAAATCCAGTAATTTTCAGGTGTATAATTCAACAATAAGGCATATATATATTGCATTGTGTGTTCACCGCCCATAGTTAGATATCTTTCTGTCACCATATATTTGACCTCTTTTACCTCATCTACCTCCCCGCTCCCCACTCCCTCTGGTAACCACTGGCCAGTCTACTGTCCATGTCCATGAGACTCTGTCCTGTTTGTTGCTTTTAGGTTTATATCTCACCAATAAGTGATATCATGTGGTTTTCAACTTTTTCTATATGGCTTATTTCACTTAACATGATTATCTCAAGGTGCATCCATGTCGTCGCAAATGGCAGACTCTTAGTAATATTTTTTGGGGATATGTCTCCTCCGTCAAGTTAAACAAAAGAAAAAATAAATGAGACTGTGTCAAACTAAAAAGATTTTGCACAGCAAGTGAAGACAACAACAAAAGGAAAAGACAACATACAACGTACTGATTAGGAGAAAATATTCACCAATGATACATGCAAATAGAGGTTATTATTCAAAATTTACAAAGAACTCATACAGCTCAACACTAAAAAAAAAAAACAATCCAATTATAAAATGGGCAGAGGACCTGAAGAGTCATTTCTCCAAGGAGGACATACAGATGGCAAAAGACATATGAAAAGATGCTCAACATCACTAATTATCAGAGAAATGGAAAGTAAGACCACAATGAGATATCACCTCTCACCTGTCAGAATGGCCACATCGATAAGTCAACGAACAACAAGCGATGATGAGGATGTGGAAAAAAGGGAACCCTGTGCACTGTTGGTGGGACTGCAAATTGGTGCAGCCACTATGGAAACCAGTAACTACCATATGACCCAGTAATTCCACTTCTTGGTATTAATCTGAATCTAAAACACTAATTCAAAATGATATACACATCCTTATTTTCATTGCAGCATCATTTATAATAGCCATATGGAAGCAAGCTAAGTGCCCATCAACAGACAATTAGATAAAAAAGAAGTAGTATATATATACAATGGAATATTACTTGGCCTTAAAAAACCTGAAATTTTACTGTGTAAGATGGTAAGACAACATGGATGGACCTAAATGGTATTATGCTATGTGAAATAAATTAGACAGAGAAAGACAAATACCATATGATTTCACTTCTATGTAATTTTACTTACATGTGAAATCAAAAAAATAATATAAACAAGCAAATGAAACACATAGATACAGAGAACAATCTGATGATTGCCAGATGGGAGGAAGGTGAGGAGTAAAGGAATTAAGAAGTACAATTTGGTAGTTAGAAAACACTCATATTTAAACTATGAACAATGAAATTTTTAAAAAAAATCTTAAAATGGCCAGAGAGAACAAAGACACCTCACATAAGAAAAAAAGAATGATCACTGACTTTTGTCAGAAATGATGCATGCCAGAAAACAATTTTTAAATAATAAAAGTCAATATAATTCTCTATATTAAGAAAAATAAGTCAAAGATAAAGACACATGGAACACATTTTTGACAAAAGCAAAAAGAATTTGTTGCCAGAAGTTTGCAGTATGAAAACAAGTCAAAATTCTGCAGATTAAAGGAAGAATCTCTGATATACACGAAGACAGAAAGTATCAGAAATTTTAAATATGTACATAAATATCAAATTTATCTTTAAAATTTTTCCCCCTCATTAATCCCTCCCCCCCACTTCCACCCCTGACCTATGGATGTTGCCATTTCCCCTGAAGAACTGGATCTCTGAAGGCGGAGCGTCTCCTCCCACATGCTCGCAGCATGCACCTGGGGACCTGGCACACCTGGGGGCCTGGCCGACCCGAGGCCTGGTGCACCCAGGTTATGGTCTGTGGCTCCACCTGGGCTGTGAACCCAGGACCTTCTGTGTGTAAAGCAGATGTGCTAAATAACCACTATACTATGGAAACACCCCTATCTTTAAAATTTATTTAAAAGAATTGGCTATTTAAAAACAAAAATAATAATGATCTATTCTGATGTTTATAAGTAGAAGAAACTTTTTTTAAAAACAGCACAAAAAATGGAAGAGATACAAAAGTGATATTTTATTATATTAAGGATATAACATATATGATGTGATCTATTACTTGTAATTAAACTGTAATAAGTTGAACATGTATATTATAAAACCTGAAACACATACTAAAATAAGAAAACTAAGAGTTAATAAGTTAATAGACTATTTACTATTTCATTTTATTTATTACTATTGCATTTTATTTTTTTCCTGATCTTTTTTTTATGGTGACATTGATTAACGAAATACAGTAAGTTTCAAGTGTTCAATTCAACAGTAAGTCATTTGTGTGTGTGTGTGTGTGTGTGTGTGTGTGTGTGTGTGTGTGTATCACATACTTCAATAAAAGCTGTAATAAGTTTTTTTAATACTCATATATTTCTTTCTGTCACCACGTATTTAACCTGTTTTACCCTATCTACCTCCCCATTCCCCCGCTATTATCCGGTAACCACTAGTCTACTGTCCCTGTCCAAGTCTCTGTTTGTTTGTCATGTTTGTTTGTTGCTTTAAGATTTATATCCAAGTCTCTGTTTGTTTGTCATGTTTGTTTGTTGCTTTAAGATTTATATCCAAGTCTCTGTTTGTTTGTCATGTTTGTTTGTTGCTTTAAGATTTATATCCAACATATAAGTGCTATCATATGGTTTTCAACTTTTTCTGTCTGGCTTATTTCTTTTAGCATGATTATCTCAAGATCCATCCATTTTGTCTCAAACTGTTATTTGCATTTTATTTATTCATTAATTACTAAAAGTAGTAATTATTATTATTCTATTTTTACTATTCAATTTTGTTTGGAATAGTAAAAAATGAATAGTAAAGATTATTCATACCAAAAGATAGAAAAAGAAGAAAAATGAACAAAGAATAATACAGTCGAAACAAATGCAAAGTCAAAGATTTAACCTATACCATATGGAAAATCATGTTAAATGTAAATGATCTGTAGTCCAATTAAAACACAGAAATCAGAATTAAAACAAAACAAAAACAAACTACTATCTACAGAAAACACAACTTAAAAATAAAGACACAGAAAAGTTAAAAATAAAAGATCAAGAAAATATATATAATGTAATTCCTATCAAAACAAACTACATTGATATAAAACAAAGCAGACATCAGAACACAAAATATTATTAAGGTTAAAGACATATTTCATAACACTCTGAAATGTGCATGCTCCCAAAAAAATTCATGATGCAAAAACTGGAAAAAGTAAAAGAAGAAATAGACAAATCCAGAATTATAATTGTAAACTTCATAATTCCTCTTTCAGTAGAAAGGTAATAAAACAAACAGAAAATCAGTAAAGTGACAGGAATTAAACGAACAATACTATATCGATCAACTTAACCTATTTGACATTTAGAGAACACTATACCCAACAATGAGAAAAAAAACTATTTTTAAGAGTACATGGAAAATTCACCGACACAAACTATATTCTGGGCCATTAAATAAATCTAAACAAGTTGTTAAAAACTGAAATTGTACAAAGTATCTTCTCTGACTGTATGAAATTAAATTTGAAAAAAAAAGAAAAATCACCAAATATTTGGAAATTGAAAATACACTTTTAAATAACCCATATAATAGCAAAAAGTAAAAGGGAAATTAGAGAAAAAACTGACTTGAGTTTGATAAAATAAAACATAATCAAATTCGTGTGATTTAAGTAAAGCCATACTAACCACATGATGGATAAAAAGACATTAAAATCTATTAAAGACACTTTCGCCAAAGTAGTAAAAGGAAGGAAATACTAAAAGTAAGAGCGAAAAAATCAATAAAAAACAATAAGAACATTGTTCATTAAGAACAATGAAACCAAAAGCTGGTTACTTGAAAAGATTAGTAAAAGTGACAGAACTCTAGGCAAACTGACCAAGAAAAACAGATACTAATTTCTAATGTAAGTATTAAAAGGGAAGATACCAGTACTGATCCTACATATATTAAAATATAATGATTTGTTAAAAACCAACAGATGTCAATATATTTGGCAAATTAAGTGGTATAAACAAATTATTTGAAAGATGTTTATCAGCAAAACAGATGCAGAAAAACAGAAAATATGTCTTCTCTATTGAATTCTATCAAACATTTAAGAAAGGACTAGTACTGATGTTACACAAACTGTTTCAAAACTAGAGGAAGAGAAAACATTTTTCAATTCCTTTTATGAATCCAACGTTGTTCTGATTCCAAAACAGACATACATTACCAAAAAAGAAAATGACAGACCCGTATTTCTTCTGAACATGCAGGCTAGGCTAAAGACTTTACCAAAATAACTGCAAATAAAATCATACAGTATTTAAAAGGGTAATCAATCATGACCAAATAGGGTCATGAAATTAATTTATTATCATGGTAAATAGCTTCTGGGAGAGCTGAAGTTATAGGGTAACCGAACAACCCCAACTCAAAAAAAAAAAAGAGGTGCCTTAAAGGACAAATGGGACATAAGCACTTGAGTACCAGGAAGACAATACTGGACACCAATAAGAATAATTCAGCTATAATTGTTAAAGAATTGCTTAAGGCTGAGTGGTGTACTAGTGATAAAACAGAGAATCCACTGAGGCCACAAACACAAATGAAAGGCATATCCATTCACAGGTTCTTCACAGACCTCACCAGGTATGCCCAAAAAGACTAGGTGCAGAGTAAGAGGCCAGAGAAAGCATCCCTCCTGGTGCAGGTTTGGAGGAGAACAGCGGCCACTGAGAGAAAGGCATGAAGTTCAGCCTGGATCCTTTCTACTCTCTCTAATAAAAGGGAAGAAAAGCCTAAAACCACCGAGGGAAGTGCAACAAACCCTATCACCCTCAGGACACTGTTGAAAACCCAGTGTTGCACAGTCTATGACATGTTTTCATATCCAATACAATAATGAATCCAGGTAGAAATGGCAGTGATCTGAGAAGTACAAGCTTAAGTGACCCAACTATAACTGATAGCTACAATTTGTTTCCACAGTTTGCAGGCCCAAAGAGAGATGTTTTCAATCTACAGGTCTTCCAAGTGGCACACCTGAAGGCTAGGCGACTGGTAACAGCCTAAGTATCAGTAAAATATACCAAAGTTAATGAAGGGGAGCTACGAGAATGGAGTAGTCTGGTGACATCTACTCTGATTTCTGTTGCTGACCCTGAGGTTGAATAGCTACAGCAGCACAATAAATACCATCAATTTTGACCTTGGCTGAACTATCAAGTACTTAACAGAAATTTCTGTGAATTAAGGGCCCCATTTAGCCAGTGCCTTTGCTTCAGGTGGTGGAGTGAAAAAAGGTTTTCCCCAGAAGGGGTCACTCCCACCCCTTCATGCAAAACCACAATGACACTAAGGCCAGGCCAGATGACCTGAACCATTTGATTTGATCGGCCAAGTCCACTGGGCTCTTGTTAGTAGTCACATACAGGTTAACCTACTCCAAAATGGTGACAGCGGGCTAGAGTCACAAGGCTTCTATGGGTTAGGTGTTTCGTTTTAACAACACTTTAGCAGTAGGCCTTTTCAAAAGGTGCACTTGGTGGCTGGGTCAGGCAGGTGGCCTCAGTACTTTAGCAGCCATGAAGTCAAAACTACTACTGTGATTTTTTCTTTCCTCTTGGGATGATACATTGTTCCCACTAGATCATCTGAGAAGATCCACAGCAGCCCATGAATTGGAGAATCTGTGGAGTTATAAGCATTCACAGTATACGCATGTAAACGTCAACACCAAAATATGCATTTGGCAGAGGAAGCCAGAACCACAGTACACTGAATAATAGGTCCAGAGACTTCACCCACACTTCAGCTTTTCTTGAAATGATTTTTCCTCTGCAGAACACACACCGAGAAAGGACTATAGCCATAGTTGCCAGAAGATGACATTACTTTCTGACCAGGAGCATGGAGAGTACAGGGCAGTAGTGGGGAAGGCCAACCTGCAGAGGAGGGCTGAGGCATCGGAGGCTTTTCTGCTTGGTCCTCACCCCAGGGCTGGTGCTGCTTCTACCCTCATTAGCTCCAAGCTCCTGCAAGCATTTGCGCGTAGGGGCCCTTAATTTGCCCTTGTGCAAGCTGCTACAGCTCCGCCCTGCATTCTGCAATGCCTTCAGCCTCCCATGCCACTTACTGTGCTTTCTCTCTGCAGGGCCTGGTTGGATGGTACTTGGGCACCTCTATGCAACAGAGCTATAGAAGTTTGAATCCATCCCCCTCCTTGAGGTTCCCTACCATACTTGGCTTTTATCTTAAGCAGTTGAGGTTAAAGTAGAGGGGGAGCAAGGAATCAGAGGGCACAGAGAGAAAGGTTAGCTCTGCATCAATAAGCCAGACTTTGCCATTTACATTCCATTTCAAGTGGTTGCCTACCTGGATTCAACAAATGAACTTATAGTGTACTCAGTCTCACCAAAGCTCTGTATATCCTCATTGCTGACACCTTTTATTTTAGCTCTAGGGAGCCCTTGATTCAACAGCAACGGCCATACTTACTGCCTTTTGCCTAGGGCCCAGAGGCTTGCTACCTCATTGATATAATAACATTCTTTCTTCCTCTATTTTAGAGAGGGAGCAATGACCAAAAGCATTATTCAGGCAGCTTCGTTTAATTCTACTTCTCACTGCTTACCTTCTAAAAATTCATTAACAGGTTAAATAGGAATGGAATCTACTAGCCTGCCACTTAAACAAGATCATTTGCTATTGGATTTCATTATCCTTAAACTGGCCCACAAGGTCTCCTGTAGAAAGTCATGTTTCTGTCAACACCACGGCCTTGTTGCCAAAACTGTCAAAAACCATGAAGGGTCTAGGATTTTACCTTACTTGCAAGCTACAAAGCTATGCTTTTCTGTTCATGGGTGCTTGAAGAAGCCATGAGATGCCTGGGTCCGAGGCAAAGGACTTTATTACCCATGACACAGTAAGCAGTATGAGGATCATCTCAGTGACCCCTGGCAGAGGGACCTAGATGGATACTCTGTATATAGTGGGTTTGCATCACAGCTGAACAACGCTAAGCTTAGAAAAATTTCTCATTTTTATAATAAGCAGAAGCAAGTCTACTCTTTGCCTGGGGAGTCATTACTGTATCCCTCAAGGTTGCCAACTTCAAACACAACCCTGAGAAATGGACCAGGTAAAGAAAAGTAAGGTCTTTGCATTTTTAGCATATTCAGCAATACCAAGCATGCCCTGGGACATTCAGGGATGCTCAGGGCCCATGGCAGTTTGCTTCTCCCAACACACTCCAATCAAATCTAATACTAGAGGTCTTAGGCAATACAAAAAGGCCAGCAAAGATATAAAAGTCACATATAGTTCAAGAAGAAGTAAACTGTCTCTGTTTGCAGAAGATATTATCTAGATAGAAATGACCATGAAATAATGCAATATAGATATATATGTATGCCTTACTGTTAAATTGTATGCCTGAAACTTACTAGATTTTGTTAACCACCATAATAAAAAATAAATTAAAAAGGTATAGTAAAAACAAAAAAATAAATAAATAAATTTAGACATTGTAGAAAATTTTTTAAAAGAAAAAAAGAAAAGACTATGGTATTCACAAAAAAGTTCCCAAGACTAATATATGAGTTTAGTAAAGTTGTAGAACATTATGTCAATATTTTAAAAAAAGGTATCTCTATATACTAAACTATTGGAATTTTGTTTTTAAAAAATAGGTACTACCTCAAATAGCACTAAACAAATAAAATGATTAGGTACAGATGTAACAAAATTATCTGCAGGACCTATAAGCTAAATGTTATAAAACACTGAAAAAGTAAATCAAAGGCAGCCTAAAAATAATGGAAATATTTTATCCATAAATTGAAAGACTCACTATTGTTAAGATGTCACTTTTCTTCATATTGATCCATAAAGCTTCTGTAATACTAACCAAAATCACAGAACTTTTAGTAGATACTACCAGGACTTTTTGTAGACAGTATACCCCTACATGGCGACTAGAGGTAGCAGAAGAGTTAACCGAAAATATACTGTTGTATTTTGCTAGCAAAAAGTCACCAGTGAACATAGCCTTAAACTGTTATTAGTAAATGCTTAAAATGCATCCATTTTCCAAAATGGATGCCCAAAGTAGTACTGTGGAGATTACTAAGTGATAGTGAAACTCTGTCATTCTCTGGCTCTACATAAAGGACAGCAGCCTTCTTACAAAAGCATTGTGTTTATCTAATTTCAATAACAGTCCACTACATAGACAGCCATTCAGTTAAATCTCCTACCAGAGCACAAGACTCATAACAGCACAGAAGAGGGTACTTGCCATAGCTTTGTTAAATATATAATCTAGTTCATCAATTGACTTGGTTTCAGGACACAGAAATGCATTTGGTTCTGCAATAAGAGAATTATGTGAAGAAAATGAAGCAACCGAAAAGAGAAACCAATGTGGAGGGGAAAAAGCACAAACATGACTGTTTGTGTAATTCTTTGATGGGAACAGAAGAGAAAAACATCAACCAAATCCATAATATTTAAGGATGCAAAGAGGAAGATAATGCAGTCAGAACAATAAGCCAGAAAACCAGGGGCAGAGGTTCTAATAATTTGGACAAGAAGCCAAAGCAAACATGCCAACAGTAGGACAACAGACGAAGATTAAAAAGTAGTAATAGTCACAGGATGCAAAATCTAACTTTGGATGAGAAAATAGAAAGAAATGCCATATATTTATTTTTATAATATATGTGATGCTGGCAAATGACTTATAAATACATAATATGAAAAATAAAATTGAAAATTTTTAAATGTCCAACTTAGGTGAGGTAGAAAAGGATGAGGGCAAATGCTCTATAAAGTTGTTCTGTTAAAAGTATACAATTCTTTACCAAGTTATAATCAGTTTTCAAGAATTCTCTTATGAATCATCAATGTTGTTGACTCTCTACTACCTTGGCAATTCCCCACTTGATGGATGTTTTAGCAGATGGTCCATTTCTATTTTTCTGGTAAAACATTTGTTGTAAAAGAAATTTAGAGTTGAGAAGCCAAATAAAATTTCTGAATTGGCTTTAAAGAGAAATAATCCTTTCTTCCTTTATCTCCAGTATCAGAGAGTTGAGAATTAGCTTTATTAAATACTCATTGAAAAAGCACCCTTAAAGCAATACAATTTAAAAAGCAATTTTCAACAATTAAAAACAGCTTTTGTATACATACTTTGTAAATAGTTTCTAAGCACTTTCAGTTGTGGTTAATTACAATATTTTGTAAAGTTGAGTTTTTTCATATACAAACTCAGAATCATCAAAAATGTAGCATCAGAACTAGACACAAGCTGGATAAGAATGATCTGATATGAACAGTGCAATATAAATGTAAACAATAAACTACTTTCTCATATTCACAGCTGTCCAAACTTAAGAGGGCAAATATATAAAATTAAACATTAAAGGCTCCCATGTAAGGAATTTTAGGAATTAAAATGCAATCAAACTATTCAAAACTAAAAAGAAAAACATAACTTGTTAAAAGGACTTTAATAGAGATATTTGAGGTTAGATTCATATCTGTTGCTTAGTTATCATTACAAAAGTGAAAGTGCTTTACCAGATTATTAATTAGCTAATTAATAATTAACCTATAAAGTTATCTTATAACAAAATTTGGTTTTAAATCACCAATTATAGCATTTTTCAAAATTAGTATCCTATATGAATATAAAATACATTAAATGCACAAGTATAAAAATCTATTACTATGGAAATAAGAATCTCTGTAAATTCTAAAATATTGATATTTTTTTCATAAAAATATCATCTGATTTTCAATCCAGTGGTTTCAATATTTTCATCTTTGTCAGAAACAAAGCAAGTTAGGATTATTCTGCTAAGAAATTAGAGAATGTTGTAATCACCAAACCAATTAGTGGTGTTTAAAAAGAAAACTATATTAAGCATTGTATGCAATAAAAAAATGTTGTTTGTAATATACTGTATATCCTTAATCATAAGTCACTTGCACAAGGGATAAAGAGCAATCTCCAGACCTGAGCTTTTTAGCTGCCATTATTTCTTGCAGAGACCCCAATAGATGTTCTTTCAAATAGTCTGAATTTAACTTGGAAATATTGCTCACAGAGAGTTAAACAAACCACAGAAATATACTTCAACAGAAAGAATCAAAGCTATATTGTGACCCAGAAAATGCATGACTTTCTAAAAACCATGTAACTAATTTGTGTCTGAACCCAGATCATGCAGTTCTAAGTCCCAAATAACTTCAGAATTTTCCAAAGAAAGAGGGCCAACTATAGGTAGAGGGGAATTTGTAGATTTCAAACACTGGCTCTACTACTAACTTACCTAGACTTTTGCAAGTCATTAAATTTCTCCGGGCCTTGGTTTCCTCTACTTCATGGGGCTATTTTAATGATAAATATAAGCAAATATTTAACTCTGGCAGAAAAGCACTGTATGTATTTCACTATGTTAATAATTTCTCATCCCACAAGTTTCAACTGATGCTAGTATCTTTTCTCTGGTTTTAGTTTTAAACTTCAAATTACAGTGTGTGCACATGTACACATTCTTTCAACACGGCTGGCATTCTAACAAGATCCTTTTCTCCAGCTTTCAAAATGCATGAAAAGTAGCCAACGTTTTAATTTCTGGCATTACCAAAGACTTGCCCCCCAAAGCCGTGCAGAAAATTTTAAAAATTCACAACAGAATTTTCTATCACATTATTCTCAACTTCTACAGAAATGCAATTCGAAATTCATATACTATTCAGCAAGACCCCTGTGAAGCTTAAATACTATCAGCAGATTATAAAAATGTATACAGCTTTACAAAATTATAATTTCAATTAAAAATTTAAATTTTAGCATACATTTTCGTAAATGGGGATCACTAATATTCCTAAAATAATGGAAATAGGTGATGATCGGTATTCTAATTCAGCCATTTGTTACATGTCTTCTATTTTGTCAGAAGATACAGAATACAGCCACTTTATATACTAAGTCTAAAAAAATACTCCTCAATATTGAGAACAGAAAATTTTTATAAGTAACCAAAGAGAAATTTAATTTTAAAATAATGTTTTAAGGTAATTACGTATAAAGCCATTGTTTTTATTATTTTGACAGCATCTCAAAATAATTTAGCTTTATAATTTATGAAGACATATAGCTAACTTACTTTTTCCTTTACCAATACAGTTACCCAATAACAGCATACTTAGGACACAGCAATCCACTGAAAATGCCCAGGTTAAAACCAGAAATAGCCAGTTGTAATGAAATATTAGGGCAAATGATCAGTATATATCTACTGAATAAAAGGGTTACCAAAGGTGAAGAATGAATAGCAATCTCAAAAGTAATACACATGATTAAATCTTTACATACTGAGAATATACTAATAGCAATGGAATTTAAAAAAAATATATTTCAGGGTATAATCACCTCAGATTAATCTGGTTAATATTTTGAATGAATAAATGAAATTAATGAATACCTGAATGAATGAATACTGCCGTCATGATATTTAACACCTTGAGATATTCACAAGAATTTGGAATACACAAAGATGAATTGAATACAAACCAGTTGAAATTTAATGTGGTTCACAGTAAAGATACAGTGGCTTTCTGTTTACAGAACAAAGAATCTCAACCAAAAACATATACACAACTAAAATATTCTCAAGTGCTATTATCCAGGCTTTAAAAAGAATATGTACTCTTACTATACGAATTCTTTCTTGACCCCTTCCAGTTCCCTGCATTTTTTAATGTTTGGCATAAATGAACAACAAACCAGAATAGAACACACATTTTTAAAAGACTAATTTACTCATATTCTATTTAAGAGCAACATACAACCACTTATAAATATAGTCCTTTAGAAAACATCCTTATATAAAAACAGTGGGAGGGGGGAACCCAGCTATACATATGAAGCACAGTTCAAGCCCAATACAACTGACCAATCAAAATTAGTGAATGCACTGCATCTCTCTGCAGTGGAGAGAAGCGACAAGGTAGGCTGTCATTCTGCAAAAGCTGCCCAGAACAGGCTTTCCTCTGAAAATCAGTGCCGCTCCTTTTTAGAAAGACTGAACCTAAATGTTGTCTCTGGAGACAAGAAGCCTTCAGTATGTTAAATTACTTTCATTATGTATTTTCAGATGCTTATTGATTCCACAGTAGGAAGAGTGAGAGACTGCAGCAGCCTCTAAGCAGCACTACATGTTCCATACATTAGCAGTACTGCTGAAACAATGGCACAGTACAGACACATATTTTCATTAAGGTCTTTTCGAAGAGATGTTTATGACCCTCTTCCCCAAGTCCTCTACTAACAAGTGAACAAAATGAATCAATCACAACTGGAAACGCTTCAACTACATCAAGAATTTATCAAATCTTTAGTGGAGGTAAGATGTGCTCCTTATTATAGTATGCAGATGCTTTTGAACCGGCATAGTGGGGTAAAATTACTTTGAAAAATTTTAGCCTGAATTTTATTTGTTTAAGTCTACTATATTGCTAAACAAGTATTTTTTTAGATCTATTTCCTTTAAGACATGATATATTTTAAATGTATTTTAGGATGCTATGTAAAATACAAAGACTATTCTTTATTTACTATGAAGACATTAGCTTTTAAGCCACTTCAGATGTACTAAGTATTCTTAATGTCATCAGTACAGTTTTGCTCAAGTGTTCAAAAATGCTTATATTTCTTCCAAGAACCAGGTTTACTATTTACCTATTTGTTACTCAATTTTTGGTTAAGTTTATCATTGGGCATGGTCATTGAAAATTATTTAATTTGCAGTTAGTTGGCACTACCTTTTATATTTTAATTACATGAACAATTCATCAATGCTAATTTATAATAGCTCATGAAATGTTTTAATCAGTTAAAATTCAAACTATGTGGCAGTAATATAGCAAGCTATAATATTTTACAGCAGGAAATATGGTTAAATCTATTATAAAGACATGAGGGGATAACAGTATATTTAGTATATGCTAATTGCACATAATCTCCGAAAATACAGGGTAGCTTCTAAAATGAGAGCAGAAATCAGTTAAAAAAAAAAATGCAGACTTTCATGGTTATATTTGTAATGTTAACTGTTATTAAATAACATATTTGCAATTCCTGTTAGGAAAAGAGGATATTTTATTTAAAGAAACCCTTAAATTTATGCATAAGTGTGGCTCTAAGAATACAGTTTGCTTACTTTGATAACAAATAGTGTGTATGGTGTTAAAATAAACAAAAATAACTTTAATTAATTGGAAATTATTAGGAACTCTATTTCTTATTCATTTTTTTCTTTTTCACAAGGGTTTACAGCAGCTAATTCAGTACTTACAACTGACAATATGAAGAATGCATCTGACCGAGCATCTCCCTAGCTGTCTGAACTATAAACTGCAGAATATTCTTGTAACACATGATTTTAAGACATTAAGGAGTTAAAACCAGAGAATATAGGTCTACATTCTGCTGGGATATAACATATCAACAGAAATCATCCTAAGGAGATGTTATATAAAACAGCCACAAAAAGAAAAACAATATAATTGTACAAGCCTGAAGACAAAATGGTGAGCATTTTTAAAGAGGGAGTTTATACCATAACATACCAGAATTGTGGAGCTACTGATTCTTAAAGAAACAATGAAACATGGATTGCCAAAATAAGAATGCCATCCATTACCAGCAAGCTAAATGAAGCTTTAGCAAGTATTTTCTTCACTAAATATTCAGATATTCGTATCAATTGATATTACTAAAGGATTTTTCCATTGGAGTTTTATAACCAATTATGTATCCTCTTCTAATGAAAACAAATCAAATTAAATAGCAGATGGTTTTCATCAAAAGAACATGGACTGGATTTATAATATAAAGCACGTTATGTGATCAAGAAATCATTTCGAAATAATCAGGACTGCCAAAGAAACAGTTTGTAACAAAAGGATGTCTAAATACATTTTAGGAGCTAGAAACCTTATGTTTCCTTTTTTATTTTCACATGTTCTGGAAAATAAAAAGACTCTATAATATATTCCCACAAAGGGAAACATAATTCCTATCATTTGAGGAAGTTTCTCTTGGTTGTGACTTTTTAAGGCAAAACAAACACCAATATTTTGTACTGGTCTTTAGAAATCCATCAGCCAACTAAATCTCACAATTCATACAGTTGAAGTATTGGAGAAAAATGAAAGAATTCCTACAAGACATGAAATAAAACACAGCTACTTCATTGTTGTCAGGTAAAAATTCATGTCAAAATCTATCACTGATATCAAGTATCAATTTGTGAAAAACTGCTATAGTGAGTCAAAAGGCCCATAAGGCAACAGCAAACAGGTAGGTCAGAAGATGCATGCACCTCACCACACTGTTTAACATTTACAAAAGGAAAGGATCTTACTCTAGAGATGCATTTTTCTTAATTATCACCTAACTTGACATTTCTGCTTTATTTATAAATCTAAGTGATGTGACAAAGACCTGATGTTTGTCAGTTCAGAAAATTTGGCACACTTAGCAATTTTTCCATTTTTATAGGATTTCAATATTAGCTAAGATCTTCATTTACTTGAATATGTGCCTCTAGTAACACTTTATACCAAACTCAAAGGAAATTAATATTGCTATCATTTGTGATTCTGAAATATTACCCCTAAAATAATATGCATAATTAAAATGGTATTCTAAAACTTAAAAAAGGTTATATCAAGTAAAAGGTTAATATGAGTTCTGAAAATAATTAGCATTTATAATTTGTGCTTGACTATGATTTTATAGTCAGAAAGCTGTACTTGAAATGTGAAATATAGTTGGTTGTATGATTTTATATTTTAACTGCTTATACTGATTACTGACATTTTAGCCCAGAAAATTAGACATTATTTATAAATTACTCTAAACCTCTATATGTTAAAATACATATTTGCATGAATTAGCAAGTTTTTTTGGTTTTGTTTTGTTTGAGTTTTCTCAAAATTATACACATTAGGTGATTTTTATGAACAGTTTCAGAGAGAATGTGTAACTTTAAAAGATTCCTCAGAAAATGGGCTTCAGATACTCCTTTTCCCTAAAATTTCTTTTTCTTTTTTACTTTAAAAGTTCTGCTTAAATAAAATCAACTAATATAATTTTCTAAATCACTCTGGAATGGCTACTTCTTAATATAATATTAAATTTCAATTTTCTCCTTCCACAAGATATGAGAGGGTGTGGTTACAAAATACAAGAGTGATTACTGTTCTTTTAGCAAGCTTTGTGGCATTTTACTTTAACTTAATATCCTTTTCTTCCAATTTCATAAGTTTGCCCATTATAAAGTTCAGTGAGCATTTTAACTTCAAAATATGAAATATTTATCCTTTGACTACTTCTGTAGGAAAAAAACTCCAAATATCCCTAATCACACTGTTGACTTGTAAATATGAATTTAAATGAAGAACATGAACAAAATTGTTTAAAGCAAACTAATGTTCTGCACTATTTATCCTTTTAAATGAACACTTGTCCTGTTCATTTGAAATCTCACAGGAATAATTACACCTACACTAATTAAGCTAGAACATATTAAAACAACGTTTATTTCCCACCTATTCATAACATTTTAAAATGAAATCTTAAAACACTGGGCTAAAATTAGTTTTGCATACTGGCTAGTTTTATTATACAAAAATATACTGTATCTCAAATAATAAGTTTGAAAACCCAAATGAAGAAAATCTTTTTTAGTATATGAAATATTTTTTAACTATATAGGAGTAATCTCCATACAGTTATTTCTTCAAAGGGAGAACCCGATTTCCTTTTACATCAAAATAATGCAGCTTTGATGTTTCCTAACTCTACATTTCCCATTAATAGTTTACAAACTTAAAAATTAAACTAAGTACACAAAATTTTTTTTTTTTTACAAAGAACACGGTTTTTTATACGTCATTTAAATTGCCAAATATCAAATAGTTTATTCTATTTCACTTTCTAGGGAAAAAACCAACTGCTCCAAAAGAATGTGTTTTTCTTCCATTCTGGAAATCAACATGCAGTCTGAATCTAACATTACAGTTCGAGATGACATTGATGACATCAACACCAATATGTACCAACCACTATCATATCCATTAAGCTTTCAAGTGTCTCTCACCGGATTTCTTATGTTAGAAATTGTGTTGGGACTTGGCAGCAACCT
Source organism: Pteropus alecto (assembly GCF_000325575.1). NCBI lineage: Eukaryota > Metazoa > Chordata > Mammalia > Chiroptera > Pteropodidae > Pteropus > Pteropus alecto. Next base: position 6,781,443 of record NW_006494608.1, on the reverse strand, counting down.
CACAGTACTGGTACTTTACTGCATGAAATCCAACTTAATCAACTCTGTCAGTAACATTATTACAATGAATCTTCATGTGCTTGATGTAATAATTTGTGTAGGATGTATTCCTCTAACTATAGTTATCCTTCTGCTTTCACTGGAAAGTAACACTGCTCTCATCTGCTGTTTCCATGAGGCCTGTGTATCTTTTGCAAGTGTCTCAACAGCAATCAACGTTTTTGCTATCACTTTGGACAGATATGACATCTCTGTAAAACCTGCAAACCGAATACTGACAATGGGCAGAGCTGTAATGCTAATGATATCCATTTGGATTTTTTCATTTTTCTCTTTCCTGATTCCCTTCATTGAGGTAAATTTTTTCAGTCTTCAAAGTGGAAATAAATGGGAAAACAAGACACTATTGTGCGTCAGTACAAATGAGTACTACACTGAACTGGGAATGTATTACCACCTGCTAGTACAGATTCCAATATTCTTTTTCACTGTCATAGTAATGTTAATCACATACACCAAAATACTCCAGGCTCTTAATATTCGAATAGGCACCAGATTTTCAACAGGACAGAAGAAGAAAGCGAGAAAGAAAAAGACAATTTCTCTAACCACCCAACATGAGACTACAGACATGTCACAAAGCAGTGGTGGGAGAAATGTAGTCTTTGGTGTAAGAACTTCAGTCTCTGTAATAATTGCCCTCCGGAGAGCTGTGAAACGACACCGCGAACGACGAGAAAGGCAAAAAAGAGTTTTCAGAATGTCTTTATTAATTATTTCTACATTTCTTCTCTGTTGGACACCAATTTCTGTTTTAAATACCACCATTTTATGTTTAGGCCCAAGTGACCTTTTAGTAAAATTAAGGTTGTGTTTTCTAGTCATGGCTTATGGAACAACTATATTCCACCCTTTGTTATATGCATTCACTAGACAAAAATTTCAAAAGGTTTTGAAAAGTAAAATGAAAAAGCGAGTTGTTTCCATAGTGGAAGCTGATCCCATGCCTAACAACGCTGTAATTCACAACTCTTGGATAGACCCTAAAAGAAACAAAAAAATTACCTTTGAAGATAGTGAAATAAGAGAAAAATGTTTAGTACCTCAGGTTGTCACAGACTAGAAAAAAGTCTAAGTTTCACCAAACCCACATTCAGGAGTTTTAAGTTTAAATTGTAAAAAGTGAACTTACTGCCAAATATAAGAAAAAACATTTTAAGTATTGGTTATGTTGTAAGTTTTCAATGTAAATGTCAAGATTAGATTAGGTCATATATATTCAATTTCTTCATTACTTAACTGTATTTGCTGCATGGCAGTTTGTTAAAGTAATATGTGTATATTTTGTCAATATTATGTCCATCAGAAGATATTCATGTAAGTCATATTTTCTAAAGAATAAATACATAGCCTTAAAACAGTGTATAATTTAAAAATGTAACTTACACAGGTATCCTTGGGTTTTTATATATATATATATATGTATATGTATATATAAAGTGTATTATTTCTAAGCCACAAACTCTAGGTATATTTATATAATAATTGGAAGAGCATTTTAACATAAGAACTGAAATAACAAGCTCCAAACGATCAAAACAATCCAAGATATTCTGTACCACTATACTATGTTTTCTGGTACAGTCAACTTGATATTATATTTGATGCATCAAAAGTAATGAACCATGTACAAAACTTTACTTTTTTTAAAATGTAGAAATTGTAGGATCTATCAGGATTTTAAAATTCAAGAACCAAAAACAAACTACCTATATATATGCACACCAAGATAGGGAAACTTTGAAATTCAAATTTATTATGTAAAAGAGACTGATTTTTCTAAGATGAAAGGCACTATGCCTATTAATATACAAATGAACTGACGATAAGGAGAAGGAAGAAAACTAAAGCACCAGCCTTTCTTCCTGTCTCACTTTGCTTCAGTCTAAACCAAATGCTCTAGATTAATACAGTATGCTGGATTAACAGTGCATTAAAATAAAGTGACTTCCTAAATTCAAGTTGGTCTTTTTGTATAATAGAAACTAACTATGAAAATCTTAGTTCAATGAAGAAAAAAACTACAACATTGTATAAAAGCTTAACGAGCCAATTATTTCTAATTTTAGATAACATAGAAACTTCAGAGTAATACAATTTACACAATGTTTCTACCCTATCACAGCTCCCAAATGTTTCAAAATACAGTAGTTCTATTTCTACTCTGAAAATCATTAAAGTGGCAATAAATCTTATCAATTTGTTTTTTACTCTATGTCACAATTTAACTTTAAGCATTTTGTCTCCAATCCTCAATTCATGGTGGAAAACTACGAAACTACTAATCTTAACTATAGGCATCAAGTTTGGGAATTCTTATCAAACAAATATTTTCTAACTGTTATAATCTAACAATATATTAGTGAGTGCTAAGTACCACTATATCTGAAAAACAGCAATAAGTTACTTAAAATAGGCAAATACTTGCTACCTTATAATTGGTTAACTGGACAATTTTTCATTCTGTTTTTTAACACTGTATTCGCTAAATAAGTAGCAACTCATTTTTAAATAAAATTTTATGTCAAACAATTCAGTAATATATCACCTTTATGTAAATAAATAAAATTCATCCAACAGAGTTTACTAAAAACCCTAATTCTTGGAGAAATGAGCACCAGGCAATTCCTTGAGGTTACAAAGCAAATTCAATAGGGGTTTACTTTTGATAATAATGTTAACATAATGTCAAATCTTGGCAAAGCTGAAATTTCCTTCTGCCTTATTTTCTACTCTTTTATGGAATTAAAGAAATGCTTTAATTTTACGAAATGTAGCATAAGCAAGTACAACATATTTTTTGAAACCCTGAAGAGAAATAAAGACTTCATTGACAAAGATATTAAGAAAATTTTCATTCAAAAAATATATTTGGCATAGAAGATGTTAATATATTAAAATTTTTAAAAAACTAATTTTATACTAGGACTTCTGAGCATGAATTAAAATTTTAATATTTAATTTTATAACTGTAATAAAAATTTTTAGTTTTCATATTGAGAAACCATTTGTGTTTTAAGTATTTTTAATCTTCAAGTCTACATGCATGCCAAAGAACTCAGTTAAAAAGCATTTTTCTAATATATTTGCCTAAACTACTTTCATGCCCTCCTGTTCTCTGTAATAAGAAATCTAACAAAATAAGAAATAAATGGCAAATATTATAATGTTGCCCTCTAAACTGCTATTATTTCTACATTTGACATTGGCACAGACAATTAACAAGCATTTTTGCCCACCTGTAATGATCTTTCAGGTATACAAAAGTGTATCCACTGATTTACAATAAAGAAAAATCATACTTATCAGACAACTTCTAATAGCTTTTTAATGTTAAAGAGTAATATGTAAAACAAAATAATATTTGTAAGTTTAGCTTTCAAAAAAGTCACATATGTTTGCAATTACTGACCTCAGCTTGAAATGAGAGATAAAACATTTTTACTAGTTTTTCCTATGGAAAGGTGAAACATTTTTTTCATGATGACCTTCACCATCCGTGTAAATTTTTCACTTTACTTCAAATAATTTTACCAAAAAAAAACATTAGTGGTAATTTTTCAAGTTAGGATGAAATTTTAAAATGAAAAAAGCAATAGAGGTAACGATAAACTCAGTATCGGATCCTTCTTAAAATCATATTTTTCTACCCATATGCTACAAATCACAGACATAGATATAAATGTTAACAGGATTAGCTCTTCATAATTATAGAAATGAGTATTACTTTAAAAACAAACCAAATACGAGCTCAACAAGATATAAAACTTATTTTCTCTTTTGTTTAGTTTGCTAATTTAAGGAGGTGACTATTCTACCAACTAATACTTAACAGATATTCAACTCTATCATGAAAACTGAATTATTTACAATTATGCTTTTTTAAAAAGTGGCATTCATAATAATTCTGTACTTCTCATCCATAGTAAGTCAATTTTTACATATGTCGTTAATTCTTTAATCCTCCAAATAAAATTATAGCAAACTCTCAATTCTCTGGGTATTAAAAATGAAACTCTTCATTTAACTGAGATTAGACTTAAAGGTGAACCCCTAAAAGTTTAAGACAACAAGTTCTTAGAACTTCAACATGGTAATTTCAAGACTACTTTCCAAAGTCAATAAAATTTTTGGTTTTATTACATTTTATGATTGTATATTTAAGCTTTGTAATTCAGTTAACTATATAAATGGCATTATGGCAGATACTCGCATTTATATTGAATAGAGTCATTACCCTCAGAGCTTAAAATTTAGAATAAAGGTGTTAAAAAGTATAGCAATACCTATAAAAAAAGGTGTTAATTGTTAAAAAAAAAAAAGTTAAGTTCTTAACAGACTTAAGAAGAAAGGAATTATGTTGGATTTAACAATAATATAAACGAAGTGCTATTGAGGAAAGGTGCTGAGGCATATTCTGGAAATGGTAAATTATTTTCTTTAGCAGAAATTATAGTAGTGAGAAGTTGATCTGGTAAGTTAAACTGGGGCTAAATGACAGAAGGCCTTAAATGGCGGCAGAGAAATCTGAGCAGGGGAATAATACAATGAGAAATGAGCTAAAAAAACAAAAATATAAAAAATAAAAATGTACAATAATAATAATAATCATAATAATAATGAGTTGTTAGGGTAAGACACAAATGGGAAGTTAAGAAACCAAATTGTTTTTGGTTAAGACACAGGATATGGGAAGCTGTTGCCATCACCGAGATTTGTAATGACAGGCCTAGCAGTAACTCTGCAAAGGAGCGTGTAGATGTGACAGGCAATGTGAAGGATGAATCAATATGGTATGCCAAACAGACTAGAAAGACATCTGGTAAAAGAGATTGAAGAATTAAAAATGACGGCGATAAAAAGGACCAAAAGAAACTAGATTATCCGCAATGATCTAAGAACTTTTTAATTATGCTGTGAAGAAAATAAATGGATAACAAAGGCAAAAACAAAAAATATTTCAAGCAAAGCATAAAATTCAATTAAGTAAGATCAATAACATCATTTAAGAATGTTCTAGTTATTAGAAATTATTCAAAATGAAAATAGATGTTTTACACTATTTACTTTATATTTTGCATATTGGTTTGTTCAGTTTTTCTATTGAACACATATTTTCTTAATTTTAATTATAAAAAATATAAACACTTAATGGAAAAATGCCAAGGTATATAGAGTAAAAAAATATAAATGTCATCCTTTGCTTTTTTCCTAATAATTTATAATAAATATCCATCCAACTCATTATATACATATCCCCTTAATTCTTTAATAGCTGCATAAAAATAATTTTTAAAATTAAAAAAAGTGTAATAGATCTAAAAATAATATTGATAAAATATCAAATACTTAAGCTTTTTTCTATTATAATTAAATAGTTTCAAGTTACATTTCAAGATCATCTTATTAAGGTAAAAAAGGTAACTTGACAAACTGTGAGCAGGGTTATTTTTCTAAATGGTGGGAAGAAGCAAGGGAAAAACCATAAAACTATTTTCTTTATTTCCACTAAATAAGATGAGAAATAAAAAAACTAAATAAAACTTTTGGAGTCTATTTTCTTTACATCTCAGACATGGATACTTGTATGTACTTCTTCTGAATACAAGTCCTCTATGGAACTGCAGTGACCTCAAAGAAAGCTAAACATGAGATGACTAATAATAAATGTTAGGGGGGAAAAGAAGCTCAGATCACATTATAAAAGAGAAATATAAGGAGATAATTAAACCTAGATAAGGCAGCAAGAAGATGTAAAATACTCAGAGATGCTCGGCTCTTAGAAAACTACAAAGAAAACAGAATTGTGGGTTAAAGTTCACGAAAGAAAACTAATTTGAAGACTGACTTTTTTAAAAAAGTATTTTAAAAAAATGAAAAAAAATTTTTAAGAAATCCTAGTTGACAGAATGGGCAGATTAGTAATATAATAACATATATTGCACCTTTAGATGTAAAATATTAGAATATTATAACCATTCGCAAACATTTGGAACAGGATGGTATTGAGATATAAAAACAAATGAAAAATTTGGCTCATCGCTAACACAAAAGCTATCACCTTTTAAAGAATATCCATTTTTGCAGGAGAAAAAGAGCTAAGCAAACAAACAGTAATATTTTTCCTCTTGCTCATGATAAAATAACGTAAAATAATCCTAAGTATCTCCACCTTTCTGCTCACATATTTTTTTACAGACCTCTGTAAGCTATATCCATGGCTTTCATGCATAACAGCTTTGTACTTCTATCAGCAAGTGGTAAAAAGTGCTGCATTCCTGTCACTGCCACCAATATTAACTCCATACCACTATCAAACTCGGAAGCATCAAGTGAGATTAAGGAGGAGAGCTGAGCCTATCTGGGATTGAAGTCATTTTCCTCACCTTGCTTCTATGAAAGTGACACATCATGTATATTTCTGAGAAGCATTAAGTAAGGCAGACTACCAAAGCACATCACCAATTTTTCAGGATGAAAAGAAAAAGGAGCAAGAGAAGATAATAAGGTTATGGGGAAATGCTTTCCGCTCAGATGGTTACAGACACACAATACTAATAATGGATACAAAATGAAAAAATTTTAATTCAACTTAAAATTTTTTAAATGTTAATGCCATATTAGATGTAGGCTGTAGGATTAAGAAATATATATAGAATATATATGTGTGTGTATATATATATCAGACAGCCATTAGTATTACACACAACCTCCTATGTCATGTACTATATATTAGGTGGTATACTATATATTGATTGAGTAGAGAAGAACTAAAGATACATATTTCACTTCAATATTGTTAATGACTTACGACAGGTTGAAATGAAAAAATTCAAACTTATGTAGTCTACATTTTAACAGTTTCCTTCCCAATTCTTAAAAAAACTGTAGTCTTTCTTTGCTGTTTAATTTTTTCCAACTACTGCTTCTTACAAGCAACAAAAAGTTAGCTGCCTAATTTTATAAAACTTTCGTAAATCCGCACAATGTAATAATAGTCTGTAATACTAATCTAACCTTTGATAATGCTTCCCTAAAAAGTGCCCAACACATACTAACTGATCGGTAAATATTAATGAATTGAAATAAACAATTTTTAGACTTCTGACAGACCCTACTGTATCTTGTTTAAGAGAATATTGCTCAAAATGTACCCCACCTACATTAGATTCCTCTATGGTACATGTTTGAAATTCTATTTGTGGGCCCTTGAGATTTAATGAATCAGAATCTCTATGGTTGTAGCCCTAAATAATAGGTTTCAAACAAGTACTCTCAGGTTATTTGTGTGCAAAAGCTTAAGAACCACTACTTTATATATTAGAAGACAGATTATATATCAAAGTGATATATATTCAAGTAATTAATAAATGAAAAGGTGTAAGAGTAGCTCTGAATTCAGTTCAGGTCAGAGTGCCTTCTTGGAGACAAAATTCTAAAGCTTACTTCACTTTCACTAATAAAATTTTAGTTGGACTATATATACAATCTAGCAAGACATTTCTAAGGACATTTATTCTTTTCTAAGGACTAAAATTTTATTTTAAAAGATGTTATCTAGGTAAAAAGTTTCCTTTAAAAATCATACACTCAGAAGATAAAAAGGTATGAAACAGGACACCATAAGGTATCATTTACTTCTACTTCATTCAACAAAAATATTCAGTTAATTATAAAATTGCACTACTGCTTGTTGTAATGTTATCTCATTCCGACAAAAAGGTTAATTACAATATTTACACATTTTGTTCATTCAATGCAAAACTTTTAATTAAACATAATACTACACATAGACAATAAGAAATAATTCTAAAATAAATTTTCAGTAAAAATACTAAATAACTATATTGTGTATATCTTTTGAACAGATACCACTCAAATTAGGTAGATGGTTTGGGTCAAACATTTTTTTCTTTGTTATTGTAATTTCCTTTGTGCCATCAACAAAATTTAGAGAATATTCAGCTGCCCTTGATAATTTATGACAACTTTAATTTCCTATTGTTTTATGAAAATTTAAGTAACATGAATATTCAACAAATACTTCAAATGGTACTGTGGAAACACTACTCTGGGAACATTTCTTATTAACTGTTTCACTAAGAATTCTTTCCAACAATATTGATATTATCTTTGGTTATAACTCTTTTGTTTTTGAATATTTTCCTTTATCAAATCATAGAACCAACCCATTACAAGCTGATATTATTGAAAATGGGCTGCTAATAAATACAATTTAAATACATAAAGACAACAGTTCAGATGACTGGATATAGCCAACATACAGAAAAACACTTGCCATATATTGCAGATAAACAATGACTTTGACGTAGGGTTTCCCGAAGTCTCTAAGTTACCTGAAATTGTGTGCAAAATTTCATGGGTATGTCTGTGTTCTCTCTCTGCAGTAAATATCTACATATTCAGTAAGATCCTCAAGAGTGTACAATCCAATACTAATACTAAACTATTTTTAGTATTAAGAAGAAAGCAAAATTGGTAAATGGTATATGTAATTTTGTTTATATTCTGCCTTATTCAAAAGATAATGTAAGACAATTTTTAAAAGCATACAATTTTAGATACAATTAAATGAAAAAACAAATAAAATCAAAACAGAAGGATAAAAAGAACGAAAAAAATTAAAATTAACCTTGGTATGAAATGAAAATGCTTATCATTAAGTCCTATATTCTCATAAGAGGTGAGTCAAAACTGTCCCTATGTTTCTCCTAGGTCATGTAAAGAGAGAAAAAGCGTTGATTACATGACTCTTAGCATTGATAAAACAAAAATCATTTACCTGTTCAGTAGAAGTACATACTATTCTTAATACTGAGACCAGAGAGCATTGTCTTTCATGGATGTTCTCAGAAAGTATACAGTGTGTAAATGATGTTTGTATAAAAACTTGTTTCTTATGTCCATCAATGTATAAAAATGGCCACAATACCCTTACAGAAAAGGCAACAAAAACCTTTATGTGATTATAATTTTTCTCACTGTACAATTATAGCATCAAACTAAAAGGAAATTTAATAAAAAGAATGTTATGGGAATGAATAATATAATGCCCAGGTACAAAAACATATTCTGGTTTAATCCAAGGAAAAGATTATAGAATAATAAAGCAGTGGATCTCAACCATTTCATGCACGTTGAAGGGGATGATCAGACTGTTTGGAAGAGAGACGTGGCACTTTCAAATGAAAAATGTTCTTAAAAACAAACAAAAGAGGACCCAGGTAATTCTGATGTACTTAGTCTTCTCCTCTCCTGACTCCCCAACCTTGAGCGACTCATTAGTAAAGAAAAATGGATGGACTAATTGGCCTTCAGAAAAATCTTCCATAAATATTCTCTCTCAACAAATTCTGGAAAAAATAATTGGCAAAGAAATTGTTAAGTGCAAAACCATAAACTTGAATCATTACCTGAGCTGCTAGAAAGACTAACATCTACAGAATGACACTCTACTCTTGCATAGAAGTGGCTGTTAGCAAATCCTGAAATGACAAGTTAAAAGACTGAATTTTCATCAACTAACTTTAAGAATCTATTTTGCCTGAAATTTCTGATCCTCATTAAAACATCTTCCTACGAATTAGTCAAAGATACAGTTAGAACAGATACAATAAAAGCTGAAAGAAAAGACCTGGGCTTTCAACTACATAATAAAAGACACCATATAAATATTTTATCACTGTTGTTAAACACAAGAAATAAGATATGAGAAGCTTTTACTTTTAAATATAGTATTCTTCTATCAGAACCATTTATATTAACAAATATGTTTATTGGTTCTACAACACAACTAATTTATTAAACTACATAAATGTTTCTAAAAACTTAATGAATAACATGTCACAAGATCTATTAGGCAAATACACAAAATGCCCAAACAAAACTGTCAAGTAGCAATAACCATAAAATCCTAGTTACTATCATAAATAAGACTGTTATCTTGTAAGCGTTAAAAAATAAAAATCATAAAGGCACTTTTAAATGGCCTCTTATAATAGCACTTTGCCCTCATTGCCCAAATCTGAACACTTCATAAAAGGTTTGGGTTATATACACTTACAAAAGAGTGGCAATAATACAAATATGTCAACATCAATATCACAAGGCAAAATATAACTACAATAAGAGTACAAACAAAGAGCAATGAAGCTCAAAGAAAAAGGAGCACGTGTACCTGGAAAAGCTGCAGAAAGGAAACAGCAATTGAAATGAACTTTAACTAAGGGATAAGACAAGCTGATGGCATCTAGGCAACAACAGCATATCACGCAGAGACATAGCATGAGCAATCACACAGAAGCAAGAAAACAAAGTCTCCAGACCAGGGAACAATTCAATTTGGCTAGTATACAAACTATGAATATGGAAGCAGGGAGAGATAAAGCTGGAAAATAGGTTATAATCCTGTTTCATCAGGCAAAAAAAAAAATTTTAATTTAAAACCGAAGCCCAGTGAAAGTCTTTCTAGATTTGAAAATATCTGAGACCATCTAAAATATATACACTTACACTTTATTCTATCATCATAGTTTAGGTCCCCAATACCTAGATCACTGTTAGCCTCTGACTTGGTCTCTCTACCTCAATCTCTCAACAATTCCCATTTTTCACTTCCTAAAAAGTACAATTCTGCTCATTTTCATCCCCTGTTCACAAAAGAGCTTCCATCAGATACTTTTAATTGAGATTTAAAATACAACATAATATTTAATAAAAAATAATTAAAATTCAAATAGTAACATCTCGATGTTGTTCTAATGCAGAATTAGAGATACCCTACAAGTTATACAAAGACATAGCCTTGAAAAAATGTCAGTGAAAAATATATATGTCCAATTTTATTTTCCTATTTAAAAATATAGAAAAGAAAATGCTGGAAAAATCTAGCTGGAAACGGTAGTAAGTAAAATATAATAAAATGTAACAACAAGAAGAAAAACAGCCCCAAGATTTAAAAAAAGGAAAATTAGAATAGACAACTGAAATATAATAGAAAATCCATAAAAAACTCAACCAAATAAATGTATTATGAAATAATGGGATATTTCAAAAGGGAAGTGAAGTGATGGATTACTCGTTAAACGGTATTGGGGATATAACCAAACATGGGAAAACTCAAGTTAATTGCTTGCCTATACCCAAAGTCACTGTGTTACACATCCAGTAAGCACAGTCCACGAACTATTTCATGTGAAAGTACCTGGAATTGTGACATATGGTGTTTCTATCTGTTTAAGTTATACCAAAATAAACTGCAGGTGGTTAAAAATAAAAACATAAAAATATTTTAAAAGTATGGAGGTGAATATTTTTATAATACTGTGGTGAAGAACCAAAGTAATCCACTAAGTAAATGATTAACAGGTATAACTATAAAATTTTTAAAAAATACGTAAAAAATGTAGTAAGATAAAGCAAATTGGGAAACAAACTTACAACCTATATAGTAAAGCAAATGTACCTGTTGTTTGTAAAGAATACTTAAAAATCAACACAACAATAGGAAAATGAGCCAAGAACAAAAACAGGTGGCTCACCAATGAAAAACAAATAACACAAAACTGTTTAACCACAGTCAGTAAAAAAAAAAAAAAGAAATTAGAATAAGTTATAAAACAAATATACCTTTTTTCACGTATGTGATTGGCAAATAATTTTTTAACTGCTAATGTCTACTAATTATGGCAAAGTTGCACTTATGTCTTTTTACACTGGTACTGAAAATAAATTTCATTTTGAAATATTAAGCAAAACCTTAAACATAACCTTTGATAAAGAAATTCAACTTCTAAAAGTTATCCTAAGGAAATAATTGAACAATTTCGCCAAAATGTACATTCAAGCATGGTCATCAAAGGATAGTTACACTAGTGAGTGGGGGTGGAAACAGACCGAGGTGGTTCCTTCAGCCATTTTGTTTCTCTAGCATCATCTATTAAAGAGACTGTCCTTTCTCCATTGAATGGTCTTGGCAGGCTTTGTCAAAAATCATTTGACCACGAACAGAAAAAAAAAAAGGCGTAGCTGATAAAGGCTCTGTTCATCCCTCTGGCAACCAAATCAAAGTTGTGACAGAAATAAGGAGCAAGCAGCAAGGAAAAACCACCTGGGATCTTGATGAACAAGCCATACAACTAGGGAGAAATCCAAGTAATCACCCTGCAACAGCAGAAAGTAGGACAGGGTGAGGACACGGGGCTGCCAGGTCTTCAGCAGCTGAGTGAGATAGAGGCAGTGACAGTGGCAGATGCCTCTTAAAGGGGCTGCGTCCGCGAGCAGATTTTCGCAGTGACGGATCTGCTTGCTCTGAGCACCAGTGCTGGTTTGGCTGTGCACAGGGGGCACCAGGGACTTACAGGGAGACACTGCTGGAGTGAGAGCCAAAGAGAAACTCTCTCTGTACAGAAGTGTGGGTATCCATTGTTCCCTGTTGAGCCCTCCCCACTCCCAGTGCGCAGACATAGTGTCGCCATAGCCCAGACGTCATCAAACTAAGTAACAGAGGTTGCTCTACCCAGAGGATTCCCGGAAACCCCGCCTACCCTAAATCCTGGCCCCACCCAAGCCACATCCAGGTATATCCTCAGCGAGTCAGGTGATTCTTGCTGAGCAGCACCTAGACTCACACTGGAGCCAGCTGACCTCGGTTTCTAGTGTGGCCTTTTGAGGCAACTGTAAGCACAGCATCTGTGGATTGCTTGCTGAATCTTAACAGAGGGTCCTGGAGGGGCAGAGGCTTGGGCTAAATTTGGCCTGCAGCTGAACCCCTCTCAGGACTGTGCCACTGGACACCTCAGAAACCATATGAAAGAACAGAACAGAGATCCAGATATAATGGAGTCAAGTAATCTAACAGATGCAGAGTTCAAAACACTGGTTATAAAGATGCTCAACGAACTTTTGGGAAGTGTAGATAAATTCAGTGAGAACTTCGACAAAGAGATAAAAAACATAAAAATGGAAGTGGAAATTATAAAAGGAAACCAGTCTGAAATGAAGAATACATTACCCAAGATGAAAAGTATATTAAATGGAATAAACAAAGTGAATAAAGAAAAGTATCAAATGATCTATCTAGAGGACAGAAAAGCCAAGGATACTCAATCACAATGTCAAGAAAAAAGATGCCAAAACTATAAAAATAATTTAGGGAGCATATTAAGGGTCAAAATATCCATCTGATCAGCATACCTGAAGAAAATGAAGATGTTGAACAGTTGTTTGAAGAAATAATGATGGAAAACTTCCCTAACCTGGTGAAAGAAATGGACATAAAACCCCAGGAAGCTCAGAGAATCCCCAAAACCAAGGATCCAAAGAGGCCCACACCAAGGCACATCATAATTAAAATGCCAAAGGTTAAAGATAAAGGGAGAATCTTAAAAACAGCAAGAAAAAAGCAGTTAGTTACCTACAAGAGAGCACCCATAAGACTGGCAGCTGATTTCTCAAAAGAAACTAGGCAGAACAGAGGGTTTGGCACAAAATATTCGAAGTGACGAAGACCCAGAACTTACAACCAAGAATACTTTATCCAGCAAAGCTATCAGAGTTGAAGGACAGATAAAGAGCTTCCCAGACAAAAATAAACTAAAGGAATTTATCACCACCAAGCCAGTACAGTATTACAAGAAATGTTGAAGGGACATCTTTAAGAAGAAAAAGCGTGTATCAAAAACAGGAGTAAAGAATGGTAATAACTACATTCCTATTAATAAGAAAAGAATTAAGTGCTCCAACAAAAAGATAGAGTGGCTTCTGAATGGATAAGAAAACAAGATCCCTACATATGCTGCCTACAAGAAACTCACTTTAGATTAAAAGACACACACAGACTAAAATGAAGGAGATGGAAGATATTGCTTTGATGCACCTAGAAGGTATTTAGGTCAGAGAAAGATAAACGCTATATGATTTCACTTATATGTGGAATCTAAGGAATAAAAAGAATAAACTAATCAAAAAATAGACTCAAATATAGTGGACAATTTGGTAACAGACAGAGGGGAGGAGGGGTTGGGGGGCTGGGAGAATAGGGTGAAGGGTTAAAGAAGTACAAAGTAGTAGCTGATGGATGGTCACGGGGATGGAGGAATGTAGTTAGTATTAATACACTGGAGGGTCAGGGGAGGCAGGTAGCAATTGGGGAGATCATTTTACTAACTATATAGATGTCTAACCAATGTACTGTATACCTGAAATTAACTAAAATAAATAAATTTTTAAAAAATCATTTGACTATATATGCAAAAGTTTAAAAAAAAAGGCAGTTAAAATAGTAGACTATTTACATAAATTATCAGAAACTTTTCACCTGAATTTTATCCAGCCATTAAAATGATATAAATGTATATTTATTAACATGAAAGGACATCCATAATGTAATGTTAAGAACAAAATAATGTGTATAATAGATAAACATATAAGCAGACAGCTAGGAAGTTAATTTCCCAAAATGAATCTCTAGGCGATACCTACCTACATTTTCTAGTTTTCTGCAATTAATATGCACCTGAATTTTCTAGTTTTCACAATGAATATATATTAGTATAATTTTACAAATTAAAGAAATTACTTTATTAAACCACTGATATTCTAACTATTTAATTTTTAAAATAGCACAGAATTGAGCTGATTATTCTGAACCTATTTATTAAAAAATAAAAAGATACAGCATATGGCAGGCCTTATCAAAATTCCTTCCTCACCTGCATTCAGGACCTTACTAACAGTCACCAAACATAAGTGTAAAATCATATTATTAAATGAAACTTATACAAATAAAATTGAGCTTTTAAAGTCAAGTGAATTGATCACTTGGATATAATATTTAAAATACACATTTTCCTCACAAAGGTACTAACCAGATTAACACTAATTTGTCAATATCTAGATCTTGTTTCTCTTTAATGTGGTCTTTTATTTATGAGAATACCTTATAAAATATTCATCCCTCTGCCATATTTTGTAGAGATTAAAAAAAATGAAAACATATAGTTACCTTATTTTTTAGTTTATTTTGAACCAAGAGTAACTGATAGCATTTTTCTCATTTCTTCCTTCTGCATTCAGAACTATATATTGTCCCCAAAGTTAAAATGTTAAATATATGAAACATGACATTTTCATTTTAAAAACCCTGGGTAACTGCATAAACATAGTAAATTCATTGTGATTTCTCCAGCCTTTGGAATGTTCCTTGAATAAGTTTTCTTCTGTTATATTTTTAATCAGGCCAAGCCAGGCTATCAAAACTATAGGAGTGAAAATTCATTAAGCTGGACACTTACAGTCTGTGCACATTTTTTAATACCTCAATAAAATGTTCAAAGTAAAACTACAGAGGCTATTTAAATGATGCCTGTTTAATATCCTCCAATATTCTCTAGAATACATTTAAATAACCAGAAGCAAATTATAAGCCCTTGACTAAGATGTATTTTTATTTCATTGGAATACTCAAAAAGAACTCATTTAAATCCCAAATCAATCTCATATCTCAGCTGAGATAAATGTTGGTTCAAAAGAAAAATGCAGGCAGCATCAAAGGAAAAGAGGAGTCATCACTAAAAATTTTTTTAATTTGTTATATAAGCCATTCAACTTTGACTGACAAATAATGTTATATTCCCTATGTCAAGTTTACAAAAGTCCCAAATTCACATAATACATGTGTCTCATAGAACTTTGGTTCTCATTAGCACCTCCACCAGAGTATAAGTCAGGGGAAATAAGTAATAAGTACAAGTTGAGATCTTCTTCTCACCAGCTATGTGATCCTGGACATGTTACTTAATCTCATTCAGGCTCTGCTTCCCCACCTGTAAAAATGGTAACAAATACCTCACGAAGCTGTTGTGAAGCTTCAATTAGATAAAATATATACCATGTTTAGCACAGTACTTGCCACATAGCAATAAATGGCAGCTTTTATTTTCCTGAAATTTTATTTTTAAAAATATTAACAAATGTATTTTCAATTCAATGATGTGACATAATTATAAAAAAAGCATTGCTATTAATTGATTCTCTAGTTCCTCAAAAAAGTACAATTCTTTCCTGTTTCAGTAGGAATTTGAGACTTGATATTCACTTTTCTTAAATAGTTTTTATTCCCCTCCAGTGACCATTTTAACTTGAAAATCTTTACAGTAATACTTCAAAACATTTTGATACCATAAAAAGGCACAAGAAATGTATATTATTATGCAATTTTTGAAAAAAAAATAGCATTTTTGCACGAAAGAACACATGACCACTGATTATGATGTATGGAAATGTGACATTCAAAATACCATATGAAGTTGTTCTTTACTTCTATTTCTAAAGAAAAGAGAATAAAAGGAAAGCATTATTTGAGGGATCTGTTATATGTTAGACAAGGTCAAAGGCAATCAATCTATAAATCCAGTCTCATTAAATCTACCCAACAGCCCTTCAAAACCTGGGAGAGAAGTTAACTTGTTGAAATTCACAGTTAGCAAGAGGGATGAAAATTGTATGTAAAACCAGGTCTAGATGGTTCCAAAGCCTATGCTCTCCTGTTTCTTAATTACGAAGTACATAGCAGAAACAATTATGATTATTTTATGTTATAATGTTATAATAATGTTTTGAAGTCTCTAAAGTGTTAGTAAAGTGAATATTACTTTGATGAAAGAAAAGTTTATGAATACTGTGTTGTTCTGGTTATTATATTAAAATAACTAGCCTCCTTGTGCCCATTCAACAAGATTTATTCATAAGTCACTTAACTTCATTTACCCTCAGTAGAAAGCTTTCCAACTACTCCTTTTCAGTTTTTATTTTCATTGCCACAATTTAACTCACTCTAAAATACCAATTTTATTACTTAGTTTTAGGTGGGAAGTTTCTATTAGGTGACTATTCTTAAGTATCCCCAAACCTTATTTAAAAAAACAATAAACAAACTGCCTTCTCTCTATCCTCTACCCTCTGTCCAGCAACTACCACAGCTCAGTATTTGTGGAAAAAACTAAACAGAAGTTACTTCTCTCTTTTATCTTTCAAAGAACAGATCATCATCATGGGTAATCTTCCATTCCCGAAGAGTATCTAGATCAAGATGGAAGATCTAGGTCATCATACAGCACATTCAAATAAAAAACCATTTTATTCAGCTACCACTCTTACTCCACTTAAATTATTGATAAATATTTTAACCACTCATGCTCACCATTCTCTCCCAAGATATAATTCTTCAAGAAGTCTCCTCCCAAGTGAAAGCTTGGATCCTACAACTGATTCAATTACTATACTACATCTCCCAAGAAATAATATGACTTCCATTTTCAAACTTCTTTTCACAATATAATTTTTTCTTTTTCTAACAAATTATTGTATCAAAGCCAATTTTATAAACAAAGTAAAAGCAGATTACTCTCAGTGAAGTAAAATTAAGGGAGCAGAGTTAAGTAACTCAACATAAATAACTAGGATTCCTCAGAATACAGTCTAAAACAACATGATTTTGAACTACCAATGCATTCCTCTGCCTTCCACTTCCACTTCCACTTTTAGGAACTCATGTATTTAGAAAGGACCCACCTGGATAATCTAGAATAATCTCCTCATCTCAAAGTCCATAACCTTAATTACATTTACAAAGTTTCTTTTGCCACATTAGCAAAAGATAACACAGTCATAGCTTCCAGGGACAAAATATGACCATCTGGGCGGAGGGCATTATTATGCCTAAGACACCATACTTTTTGAGCTGCACGGATGTGAAGGAACAAAACCACAGAGAGTGTCACTATCCTTTGGCTAAACCAGAAGAGTTGTTAAGATCAAATGCATTAGAGTTCAAAATGCTGAGTGATCTCCATTAAACATGACCACTATCAGAAAACTATCATCGATTTAATTAGTTGTTGTCATTAAATCCATATCTCTTTTAAAAACGGAAGAATATGTAAATATATGAACAGAACTCAAAGCTGTGTAAACTAAATTTCTCACTGTAAAACAGCACTAGTTTCTACCTTTAGGCTCTTCTCTCTCCGTTCACTTCCTTGATGTCCCACAAATCTTTATCTAGAAGTAATTTTCCCACAAGGCGAAAGTCACATTGGAAGACACACAGGCTTAGATAAGATTTTCTGGAAAGCCTAACACTTTTTATATCGTAGAAAACAATAAATTTATTAAAATGTTAATAAAACCCATGAGTACAAGACACATCATCTGTAATCTTAGAATCAATCCCCATATTAAATATAACCAAAGACTAAATAAAGTAAGGGTATTAGCTTTCAACT
>NW_006494608.1:6669799-6763042 GCF_000325575.1 Pteropus alecto | reverse complement strand
ATGGGCATATTTTTTATGCTGTTCTTGTAAGTAAAGATTTCTCTTAGAAAAGATTGCAAAATTGCTAGAAAAATGATCCTATAAAACTGATTTCCATCTTTAAGTAAAAATTTCCACAAAATATGTCATCTTTCCAAAACAAAGTTATAACTTTTAAAAGTAGTAGCCTCCAAAAGACAAAGTAATGATAAAATGACTTGGCAACTCTATTGTTTTAAATTTGTATCTTACTTAGACTTTATGAAACATTATTATATTCATTTGTTCTTTAGAAACATAGAGATTTCATATACATAAAATATAAGTATGTGTTTAACATTATCTCTAATTATATTTAAAAACTAAAAGTAATACATGAATTCTCAACCTACACAGGTTTTTATCAAAGTGACTCAAATTTACAATGCTCAATTTCACGGACTTTTAGAGCATATGAGAAACAAGCAAATACAAATTAATTTAGTCTAACAGAATGATAATAGAGACTTAGTCTACCAGAATTCCACTAATAGAATGAATTGGTCAAGCATAGTTTCCTGCAGATAATTTCTAAATCTAGATAAACTATTTTTAAAAACACACTATTTGAAGGCACTGGAAAGTGACCAAAGGTGGGAACAGACCATAGGAAGGTTTACCTTTAAATACAGAAACTGCAATGAGTAAGAACTGCAAGTTTGGGCTTTTTTTGCCTGAGGGATACCACTACTCCCACCAAAACCCCTCATTCCAATATCCACAGCTCTTGTATCAGAAAAATACAGGCTTACAATCTGGAAATGGCAGAGGACAAGAATCAGGGTTATCAGATTAGCTATAAATTTAGGAAGATAAATCCTAAAAATAAACAAGCAACAGGAATGAGACCCAAATCCCTGCCTGACCATTAAAATACACACGCAGGAGATGAAATACACACGCAGGAGATGAAATAGGAAAGGATTCGGAGTAAAGCAAACAAAAAATCAGATGAGAGTATGCTCTTAAAAGACTGGTAAGATGTGTAAGCTTACTGCTTTTTTAGACTGATGGCTTTCCCCAAACAGTACAAAGTTCAAGAAGCAGAAAGCTGAGACCTTACTAACTCAAGGTGTCATAGGACAGAGCTCCCGACTGAGACAGCTGCTGCAAATTTAAGGAGGAAACTCCAAAATTAAAAAATAAAAAAATAAAATTTTTTTAAAGGGAGGAGGACACAAGAGGTGAGGTCCATAATCTTAGTATCAACTCTGCCCAAATGCTTGGTGACAGCTAACTACAGAGGTACAGAGGAGATCCCTCAGGCACCAGCTTACAAAAGCAATAGCTTTAAGCTATAAAAACGGAGCAGAGACAAAAATGGAGCAGAGACAAAGGGGAAAGAATGTTTATTTTGGGACCAGACAAGTTTACTGCCACTAGAACAACAAAAAAGCAATGCTTAAAGAACATAATAGAATCCAGAATGGTTAAAATATATTACCCACGATGTTGAGTTTCCAATAAAAAATTACTTAACATACAGGAAAATAAGGCAATCAATAGAAATGGACTCTGTTCGTAGGCTCATATGTGGGATTTGGCAGACAATGACTTCAAAGCAGCTAATATTTCACTCAAAATAATTCAACACAAACACTAAGTAGACTGTGTTAAATTAAACAGATGTTGTAATCTCTAATGATATTCCTCCAAAAATAATGCAGGAAAATAGCTAAAAATGAAATTGAATACACAAAAGTATTTGATTAACACAAAAGAAACTGAAATTCCAACAAAGAAGAGGCCAGGACCAGAGAGAGCTTCACTAGTGAATTCTACCAAACATTTAAAGAATTAATATCACAATTTCTCAAACTTTTCCCAAAAACTGAAGAGGAGGGAATACTCCATCACTCATTCTATTAGGTCAGCATTACCCTGATACCAAAGCCAGATTAAGAAACCCTACAAGAAAACTACAAGCCATTATCCCTTATAAATATAGATACAAAAATCCTCAACAATATATACTAACAAACTGAATTCAGCAGCACATTAAAAGATTATTAAACACCATGACCGAGTCGGATTTATCCCTGAAATGCAAGGATGTTTCAATAAATGAAAATAAATCAATACACTATAACATAGTAATGAATGCAGGGGGGAAAATAGAATGAAGGGGAAAAAACACACGATCATCTCAACTGATACAAAAAAAGCATTTGATAAAATTCAACACCATTTCGTAATAAAAAGGTCAGCATAATAAAAGTCACACATGAAAAATCCACAGCTAACACCATACTCAATGATGAAAGACTGAAAGCTTTTCCCGAAGATCAGGAACAAGAGAAGGATGTCTGCTTTCACCACTTCTATTCAATATAGTACTGGAAGTTCTATCTGTGCAATTAGGCCAGAGAAAGAAATAAAAGGCATTCAAATTGGAAAGTAAGAAGTAAAATCATCCCTATTTACAGATGACAAGATCTTATATATATGTAGAAAACCCTAAAGAAGACACACACACAGAGTTAGAACTAAAAATTGAATTCAGCAAAGTTGCAGGATACAAAATCAACACCAAAAAAATCAGTCATATTCTCTACATCAGCAATGAACAATTCAAAAAGAAAATTAACAAAGTAATTCCATTTATAATAGTATCAAAAAGAATAAAATAGGAATAAATGTAACTAAGGAGGCTGAAAACCTTGTACACTGAAAACTACAAAAGACTGCCAAAAGAAATAAAAAATCTAAATAAATAGACATCTGTGTTCATGAACTGGAAGACAATCCTTTAAGATGACAATACTACTTAAAAGTGATTTAAAGATCTAATGCAATGCCTTTCTAAATCCCAATGGCATTTTTTATAGAAATATAAAAACCCATCCTAAAATTCACCTGGACTTTCAAGGGATCTTAAATAGTTGAAACTTAATTTTGAAAAAGAAGAGCAAAGAGGACTCAATTTTCCCAAGTTCAAAACTCACTACACAAAGATACAGTCATCAAAAGAGTATGATACTGGCATGATGGACATATACACCAATGGCATAAAGGAGAAAGCCCAGAAATAAACCCTCACATAAATGATTAATTAAATTTTGACAAGGATGCTGTTAAAAAATGAAATAACAGGCCCAATGTAGTCATTTGCCCACCAGGGACAGCAAACCAAGACTTAATTGCACTATTCAACCTCTCCCAAGAATGTGACCTTTTAATAGTCAATTTGAAATGTCCTGATTAGCATTAGTAAAGTAATCTGCATAATAAAACCCCCAATAGCCCCTTACCCTCAAAAGAAGTCCTATCCTGAAACAACCCTTTCTTTTCTTTTGCTAAATAACCTCCCCACTCTTCTGCCAATAGAAAACTTCCATTTTGTACAATCTCCCTGAGTGTCCTTCCAGTTGCTAGATGGGAGGCTGCCCAATTCATCAATTATTTAATAAACCCATTTAGACCTTATATTTAGTTGGTTGAATTTTGTTTTTTAACAGTCCCAAATCCATTCAATGGGGGAAGAATAGTATTTTGAACTTCACAGCCACGTGTAAAAGCATGAAGCTAGGTCTCACCTTACACCACATATAAAAATTACCTTGTCTACCGCCATGCCACCCTGAACATGCCCGATCTTGTCTGATCTCGGAAGCTAAGCAGGGTCTGGCCTAGTTAGTATTTGGAAGGGAGACCACCTAGGGATACTGAGTGCTATAGGTGTAAAAAAAAATTTACCTCAAAATAACCCAAAAAACTGAAGAACTGAGGATTTTAGTAACATAATTTTATAACTGAATATCTAGATCCTTCTGCAATTTGGACTCTGACCCTGCTCAAGTAATTACTCCATTTTGCAGTTTGAATTGACTCAATCTACCTGACGAACTACATACCCTGCACTGTCCGTTTGAACACAAAAACACTTTTACCAGTTTACTTTGCAGACTCCACAGGAAAATGAGGCACCAGCACCTGCCTTGTGACACTCCCCTCCCCTCCCGACCATATCTTATGACTCAAACCGTTACAGCAGGCATTAGGGAGGAGAGAGAAGGGAAGATTGGAAGGAGGAGGCTCGATCAGCTATAAAGAAAATGCCAGCATCAGATCAACCTGAACTAGATCCAGGAGGCTGGTGGGGGATCCAGAACATCATCTTACCACTTCAGGTGACCTTTGGCTGATTATAATACTATTAGCATGGCAGCCTAAGAGAATCACCTCGTGTCACCATGACAGTTCCAGAAGAGCCAAATAAGGGAAAAAAATGTCTCCTCCTAATGTAGTGAGGAGGCAAGAGCACATTTTAAATGTTAAATCAAGCTATATTCAGAGACTGCAATATGCTGATCAGCGCTACAGCCAAACCAAGAGGAAACCTGCAGAACAAAGGAAGATTACCGCTGGGATTGCTAACAAACCATTTCCCCAAACTGTGAAGGGAAAACAGGAAGACAGTCTCTAAGTCACCCCTACACAAAATAAAATAATTCATTTCCTATGGCTAAACCCATGGGGAACCCAGGAATCAAAGGTTGGAAATTGCCAGCAGACCTTTCATGCTACATATTCTTACTTTTCACACTACATATTCTTACCTTTCAAACTGTATGTACTCCTTGCTTGGCTTACTCTGACCATCCTTGAGTTCTTTCCTGCGATGAATACCAAGAACCTGACCTCTAGTAACACAAATGGGCTATATCCCATGACTCTGCCTGCTGACCACGAGTCAACAAAAACTACCAACTGTTCTTACCATTGAGTCAGCAAACAGTTGAAAGTCCAGTTTCTCTCACCACTCAGAAAATGAATGATATAAGTCCAGTCTTCTTAGCAACCCACCCCTTTGATCATCAGATCCTTGTAACTCTCATCTTTAAAACCCTTGCATTATTTTTTCCCACCTCAGGGTGAGTTTTTGGTTCGTGCCGAAGGCTATGTTCTCTGATTTGCAAATCATATCAAAATAAAACTCTTAATTCCTCAGAAGAGTCCAGTGGAACTTATGTTTACAGAGTTAAACTATAACACTCTTAGAAGAAATCATAAGGAGAAATCATGTCCTAGATTTGGCAATGGTTCCTAAAGTATTACACCAAAAGCGCAGGGAACAAAAGATAAAAGTATAGATAAGCTGGATTTCAACAAAATAAAAACTTCTGCATCAAAGGACACTATCAAGACAGTGGAAAGACAACCCACAGAATGAGGAAAAATATTTGTTAATCAAATATCTGATAAGGAACTAGTATTCAGACTATATTTAGAACTCAACAACCAAACAAAACAACCCATTTAAAAAACAGGCAAAGGACTTGAAAAGACATTCCTCCAAATAAATACACAAATGACCAATAAAAACATGAAAACATGCTCAACATCATTAGTCATTAGGGAAATGCAAATCAAAACCATGAGATACTACTTCACATCCACTAGGGTGAAAAAAAAAAACTGAAAATAACAGATGTTTATGAGGATGTGGAAAAATTAGAACCCTAGTGCATTATTGGTGGAAATGTAACATGGACAGCTGCTGTGAAATAGTTTGGCACATTCTCGGAAAGTTAAACACAGAATTACCATATGACCCAGCAATTCCACACCTAGGTATATACACAAAAGAACTGTAAATACAGACTCAATAGACAGTACCTGTACAGCAATGTTCATAGCCAACATCCAGAAGGTGGAAACAACTCAAGTATCCATCGAAAGATGAATAAACATTATTTACAACAGCCAAAACAACACAAGTGTCTATAAATACATGAATGTGTCATATACACAAAATACAATATTATTCAGCCATAAAATGGAATGAAGTTGTGATACACTCTGCAACACAGATGAATCCTGAAAACATGCTAAGTAAAACAAGCCAGACACAAAAGGACAAATATTGTATGATTCCACTTACATGAAGTATCTAGAATAGGCAAATTCATAGAGAAAGAAAATAGAACACAGGCTACCAACCAAGTAAAGGAAGGGGAGGAAGATATGGCTTGATGAGTGCAGTGTTTCTGTTTGGGATGCTGAAAGATTCTGGAAATAGCATGGAAGGTCATACAACATTGTGAATGTACTTAACAACACACTAAATTATAAACTTAAAAATGGTTTTTTTAAAAAAGAACAAAAAGAAAACAGAAAAGAGGAACAAAAAATGACAAATACAGAATATAACAAAAAAATGGCAAACTTAATCCAACTATATCAATAATTAGTAAAAATATAAATGAACCAAACACTCTAAACAAAGAAGACACTTAAGTTATAAGAATTAAAAAGCAAGACCTGACAAGAAATACACTTTAAATACAAATTTAAAATAGTTACAGTAATCAAAATAGAGTTAACTGACAGAAGGAAAGACAGAGATGAATGGAACAGAGGAAAGTTCAAAAATATACCTATACATATATGATCAACTGATTTTCTACAACAGTCTCAAGGTAAGTCCGTGGAGACAAGGTGGTCTTTTCAACAAATGGTGCTGGATCAGCTGGATAATTTTATAGGAAAAAATAAGCTTCAACCTTTCTCTCACAATATATCTTGACATGGATCAGAGACTTTAACACAAAGATAAAAACTGTAAAACTTCTAGAAGACAATGTAGAATAAACTCTTTGCTACCACAGGAGAGGAAAAAACCTGTCTTACGGCTCCAAAAGCACAAACTATAAAACAAGATACGTTGGGCTTTATCAAAATTAAAAATCTCTGTTTAAATAACACAAGTACCTGACAAAGAAATTAAAATAAATGAACATATTTGCATCCTGTTTTATTAAATACGTCTTTCAGAAGATCATACCTGCCTGTCTCCCTGTCCTGTTATTTACATGGTATTAAAATGTAGATTTCTAAATGTATCCCTAGAAATTTGCATCGAACCCTTTTAACTTAGCCTATAGTTAATTTCAATTTACCAAGCCAAAGACTGATAAAAACTGTTTCATATAGCTCTAGGCTTATTTATACATTAAGCAATCAATTATAATGGTGATGAAAAGTAGAACAGCCCGCCTAATTTTCCCATAAAATATTAAACTTAGAGACCCAAAGCTGCAATTCACTATGTAAGCTGACACCATTTTTAAGAAAGTAAATAAAATAACCAATAAAAAGGAAGAGTCAATAAAATAATAAGACTGTATTTGAAGTACTGTTTACATGCATTTAAGACACATTTGAATTTTTAAAACTTAACACTATTAATGATATATACACTGGAATGGAGAACTATTGGCTTAAGCATCCAAATGGAAAAGAAAGCTCCTTAGAACCAAATAATTGAAAAATCTGATACATTACTAGTTTGAAGAACCTTATCAGTGATCTCAAACACTGATAAATGTTCCAGCAGGGGGTGACAAATAGTAAGGTAAAATAAAGAACTTCCACAGCATTAACTGACCATGGAATAAAACATATACCTAGAAACACTACTGTAAATTTGAAATGTATAAAAAACAAAATTACTAAGTTTTACAGAAAGTAAGCTGTTTTTATCTAGATGTTATCCTGTTTTTTTCCCGATACTGTGTGATGAAAGATAAAATAAAATAGGATCATAAATGCTGTGTGGGTATCACCTGTTTAATATAGATTTTACTAACATTAAAGTCAATTAGGTAAAAAAAAAAAAGAGAGACTCTATATGTGTGTATGTGTATGTAATTTTAATATGCTTATCTCTACTCCAGACAGACCTATACCTAAGAATAGGTCCATTATGTTTTTGGATTTGAGCACAGCACCACTCCCATCTGGTGGTAGCTGAATCCAGTTACATCCATAAGTGATTTAAAGACCATCTAAAACATACTTACTGAAAAAAGTCTATCATATCTGATTACACTGTAGGTTTAAAAATGCATATTGAATTCTCTAAGTTGAAGTTGTCACAAAAAATCTAGGCATGTATTAAATGCATTTAAGAAGTCACCTCAGACCCAGTTTAATACTGGAGTATGGCATATTTAAATTTTTTCCTGTTGATTTTAAAAGCTTTAAATAATACAACTTTCTAACATCTTTACCAATTACATTATCTTACAGACATCACAAAAAACATTCATTACTTCATTAATTATCAGTCACCTATTATGTAGCAAAATTGAATAAATCATACTTTCTCACCTGTGCCCAAATCAGAAATATCTGCGTGTAAGTACTGTTTTATCACATTGAGAAAATATTATTTACAATAAGAACATTAATGGATGAAACAAACTTACACTATCGCCTTCTATAATTTTTCATAAAATGCTTCCATAATAAATTTGTTTTAAGAATATTTTTCTCATGATACATTGTTTAATATATTGTAGCTTAGCAACAAAATTATAACTCAGAAAACAAACTATAAGCAATAAAAATTAATGGAAGAAATATTTTTTATCACATCCAACTGTTTGACTATAATTTGATTACACATTTTTTAAAAAAATGATCTTCAAGTGGTAACAAAATAAAGCTTTGATAACAGAATGGTCATTACAACAGTCAATCCACCATCATGACATAAAATACATTCACTATACAAACATGATACATTTAAATGTGATATTTTTATTTTTCATTTAAAAAAGGACACTGGGAGATCTACCAATGGCAACAATGACTTTTGTGAAGCAGCTAAATGGTGCCAAACAGTTTAAGGAAAAGAATACAGCATTGGTAGTTAAGAGCTCAGACTCGAATCGGATTTTTACAGATATACCTGGTATGTCACCTTAGGACCCACTAGAATAGAAACTATAAAAGGCAGAGGGGTTTCTGTTTTTTCAGTGATGTATCTTCAGTATCTAGAATAACACATGGCACACAGAGTAGGCATTCAATAAATATTGGTTGAATGAGTAAATAAATTACCTCTTACAGTAAAAAGAATGATGAAGCTTTTTCTTACTATTCATGGAAAATGGAGATGTGCCAAAATGAGAATGCTGGGAGGAGAATAGACTACTTTCTGCCATCCATCATCATCATCACCACCAGCTTTATGCTTAGTTTTAGAAAAAGACATACCTTATGCTTCTCAAACACAAAAACTGCATCTTATTTACTCATTTTACATCAGATTCCTAACAAACTACAGGGCTTTTCTATTGAAACCTAATTGTTTGATAAATTCAATGATGGACTTTATTCATCATAAACTAGAATCTACATATATTATTTTTAAAAGCTAAAAAACTTTGAAAATATAAAAATAGACTGGAAGTTTAGAAAGCATCACTACTATAAAAAGATACAAAGTTTATCATATTAACTTGTAAATCTAAAGTAAATACTAACAAGTTTGTATTAGCAAGTGGGATTAATAAAAAAATCATTTTAAAATTCAAGAGACTAAATGCATGACTGAAATTCAGGAAACACTCAAAATTCCAATTCATATTTGGAATATAACTATACGCAGTATTGATGTAATTTTAATGGGAAGCAGAAACCTAAATAATTTTATTGTGTCCTAATTGGAGAAAGTTGTATAAACTAAACAGGGGTAGTCAACAACATGAAGTATGAAAGAAGAAATAAAAAGTTAAAGAGTTAAAAGATTGGCAGTGACCAAAGACAGAATTCTCCATGACAGGAGACTTTTATTCAGCATTGCAAGTAAAGCAGGCATATCATTAATGTGAGAATGTAATAAGCATCAGGCTAATCACATTTTGTGCCAAACAACTGAATCATAAAATCAGCTTCCCTTGATCTAATTCAAATTTTACCAGAAGTTTCTGATAACAAATTTGTTTTTTCATTTAATCTATCCAGAGAGAAAATTATATGCTTTCAGACCTGAAATAGCATATCTCACTGAAAATTAATGAGTTAGTTTTCTGGACTATAAACCAGTATCTTGTGAACTTGGTTAATTATAAAAAGAAAGAGGAAGCATTAATGTGGATTTGCAGAACTGAGAAAACTGCAGAGGGATAAGCTGGCATTATGGCTTGTGAGAGATCTAGTCGCCTCTACCCATGTATGAATTCTATATTCCATTTCTTCCCAAGCAGTAAAAAGAATGCCTAGCAATGAAAGGAGGTGAAGGAATCATTAATCCTCACTGCCTCAACTGAAGATTATCAAAAAAGCTGAGCTGCTTATAGGCACTTCCTACAAATCATCTCTTTTTACTCGTGTTGCTAGTCTCTGGTTTGTTGTTAGCTCTTACTATGTATTCTTTAAGTCAAATTAATGCCTTCTTTAGAAAAAGTCAAGCAATATAAATGTCCATAAACAATTATTAATTCAATTCTCACTATTGGCAAAATAAAGTTTCTAAGCCAGAAAAAGTGAGAAACAGTCCCTGAATTATGATGATAAATTCACCAAGGTAAATAGGTAGTCATGACTCTCAAAACGTGTGATAAATGTCAAGATTATTAAGAGGGTCATTTAAAAAAAAAAAAGTCTTTAAATCAAGAGTCATTTCTAATATAAATAAGGTGAAATAAAATGGAAGAAACTGAAGTGAAATCACAGGTAGAGAGGAACTAGGTTCCAAGTGAATTTCTTAACAAATCCAAGGAAACTAGTACGCAAGAAAAGAACCACACAGCTAAATTCTAAATAGTACAGATTAACATCTTCCATATCCTCACTACATTTGAATATTCTAATCCAATATCCGGCAGAATTTTACCATTTGATAACACGAAACAAAGAGTATACTAGATTCCTCACCAATGACTGAATGATGGGTGGGTCAAGGTGTCTATATATGGGTGGAATATCTAATTACATTCCAAAGGAGAAACTAGAAAGTGCTAATATTGATTGTAGAAATACAGCACTTTCTGAGTTCACCACAACAGTGTCAACTCAACATGGAAAAAGCAACAGTACATTCCATGGAATAAGCAAACCTGTTGATCAGATATATTGGTATCACCAGAACCTTTTCAATATTTCTAATCTCATTAAGTGCTTTCAGACACTAATTTAATTTCAAAAGACCTGCCTTCCTATGGTTCACAATGACAGTTTATCAAGCTGCTCAAAAAATTCTGCAAAATATCAAATTTATGAATTATGTAGGCTCCCAGCTTAGATGGGATAACAACAATTTTAAAAGGTAGTTAGTTGGTGCCCTTTAATAAATGATTGGCTAAAGAAGCTGTGGTACATATATACAATAGAATATTATTCAGCCATAAGAAAAGATGAAATACTGCACTTTGCAGCAAAATAGATGGATCTTGAGATTATCATGCTAAGCGAAATAAGTCAGACAGAAAAAGTTGAAACCATATGATTTCACTCATATGTGGGATATAAAACTGAAAGCAACAAACGAACAAGACAAACAGAGACTCATGGACACGGACAATAGTTCAGTGGTTACCGGAGGGAAGAGGGAAAGGGGGAGAGGTATAGAAAGGTCAAGGGGATCAAATATTTCGTGACAGAAGAAAATTTAACTTTGAGTGGTGAACACACAATGCAATATACATATGATGTATTATTGAATTATAAATTTGAAACCTATATAATTTTACAAACCAATAGCACTCCAATAAATAAAATTTTTTAAATAATTTTTTAAAAGGTAAATAGTAACATTATCAAAAATATGTTTTAAGTATGTTATCTTACTAATGCTCAAAAAATGTCACAATTTGTAGTAAGGTCCAGCTAAATTTTCATCTAGTCCCAAGACTCTTGAAGAAAAACCATAAATTAATGAGATATAATTTAACCCTGAAAATTACACTATGTAGTTTTCATTTTTAATCATTACATAACAGCAATCTGCATGGAAAATGACAGTAAGTTTGCACTAAAACAATTCTGCTTATTCTCTGTCAATATGACACTAGTCTGATTTTAATTTTTACTTCTGCAATGCCTAATGATGTTGAGCATCTTATATGCATATTTGCCATCCATATGCCTTTTTGGTGAAGTGTCTTTTAAAATCTTTTGCCTATTTTTTAATTGGGTTGTCTGTGTTCTCACCAAGGTTGGGGAATTTTTTATATGTATAGACACAAGTCCTTTATGAAATATATACTTTGCAAAAAATTTCTCCCTATCTATGGCTTGTCTTCATTCTAACAATATTATGCAAAGAACAAAAGTTATAAATTTTGATAAAGTCTAATATATCATTTTTTTGTGTATGTGAACTGTGCTTTGGGTGATATATCTAAGAAATTATTTTTTAATGCAAAGTCAGAAAGTGTTCTCCTATGTTTCCTTCTAGAAGTGCTATAGTTTGAGGTTTTACATTGAGGACTCATCCATTTTCAGTTAATTTTTTATATAAAGTGAGATATGAATACAAGTTTACTGTTTTGCATATGGATATCCAATTGTTCCAGTACTATCTGTTGAAATGACTATCTTTTCTCCACTAAATGTGTCAAATATCAGTTGTTCATATATGTGTGGGTCTATTTCTTGGCTCTCTATACTGTTCCATTGACTTATTGATCTTTCTATCTTGATTACTACGTCTTAATAAGCCTTCAAATCAGGTAGAGTTAATCCTCCAACTTTGTTTTCTTTTAAAAATTTTGGCTATTCTAGATCCTTTGCATTTCCATATGAGTTTTAAAATCAGTTTGTCAATTTCTAAACAAAAGCCTGTGTAACTGTGTTGAATCTGATATTGATCACTTGAAGGAGAATGAGCATATTAATAAACAATATTAAGTCTTCTAATTCATGGACAGAGTTTATTAATTGGGTATTCTTTAATCATTCTCAATGTTTTCTAGTTTCCCCCTCTCTCTTTAATTCCCCCCACATATACACTTCCACCCCTGACCTACGGATGTTGCTGTCTCACCTTAAAAACTGTATCTCTGAAGGCAGGGCATCTCCTCCCACACGCTCGTGGAATGCACCCAGGGCCTGGCGCACCCAGGGCCGGGCACATCCATGGTATGGTCCATGGCTCCACCTGGGGCGCAAACCCAGGACCTTCTGTGTGTAAAGCAGACGTGCTAACCACTACACTATGGAGCCATCCTGTTTTCTAGTTTTTAAGGTACAGGTTTTGGGTAGTTTTAGTAACATTCAACCTTAAGTATTTCATATTTTTGATACTGTTATAAGTGATATTTTTTAATTTCAATTTTTAACTGCTTATTAATAGTAGGGTATATGGAACTAAAACTAATTTTTATATAATGATCTTATATCCTGAAATCCCACTAAACTCCTTAATTAGTTCTAGTAACTTTTTTGTAAATTCGAAACAAGATACCACTACACACCTATTAGAATGGTTAAAATTAAGAAGATTGACTATAGCAAGTATTGACAAGGATATGGAGAAAGTGGAATTTTCATACACTACTACAAGGAATATAAAAGTTACAACTACTTTGAAAAACACCTTGGCAATTTCTTAAAAAGTTAAACATACATCTACCATATAATCTAGCCATTCCACTCCTAAGTATTTATCAGAGAAATGAAAGCACATGTTTATACAAAGACTTGTACATTAATGTTCATAGCAGCTTGATTTGTAATAGCCAAAAATTAGAAACAATACAAATGTCCATCAACAGGTGAATGAATAAACCAACAGTGAGATATCCATAAAATAGAATATTATCAGCGATAATAAAAAGGAATGAGCTATTGATACACAACATCGTGGGTGAATCTCGGGATAATTAAGCTGACTAAAAGAAGCCAAAGAAAAACACATGCAAACTACATGACGATTCTAATTATATAAAATTCTTTAAAGTGCCAAAAATCAGATCAGTAAATGCCTGAGGAGGGATTACCAAGGGCATGAGGAAACTTTGGGGGATGATAGTTATGTTCACTATCTTGATATTGGTGATAATTTCCTGTCAAAACTTACCAAACTGTACATTTTCAACATGTGCACTTGGACCTCAATTTGATAAAAAGAAAAGGTACCAGTGTGAAATCAGTATAACTAGGTACCAGAATATGCTTTCTAGATTGATACATAATTCACATACCATAAAATTCAACATTTTAAAGTACACAATTCACTGGCTTTTTTTGTATATTGATAAGGTTGTGTAACAATCACTACTATTTAATTTCAGAACATTTTCATTGCCTAAGGAGAAATCTGTACCACAGTCCTCCTAGACCCTCCGAATATATTTAATTTCTAGATGACAATTATTTTATCTGTTAAGTGCAATTCAAGCCTCAAGACCTTTCAAGTTTAAGAGATTAGTTTTAAGTAAATTTCAAGGGTCTATGGTACAAATACTGCTACTCTTCAACATTTTATTCTTTCTAATAAGAACAAGACCTACACTGATATAGACACTGATAATTTCAGAGATATTCCAATCACAGAAATACAATTTAGATACACATATAATTGTAATAGTGATACCAAATTATTACTTCTATTAAAATCTTAATTCCAAATGTAGAAACTTTACTTTCCTCTTGGCTCCTCCTTATTATCAATGCCAGGACTAGCCATGACTGAATGAAGACTGGTGAATAAAGAGATGATGCCTTCAAAATTTTTGAATAGCAAGCACATAATGTGCAAAGCTTTAAAAATTTAAATTAATACAATCCATTTTGAGATAACTCCACCATGAACTATACTTTCTCAGCAGCCTCTCACCATCATATTTATAAAACTTTGGGTAAAGCCAACACCTCACTGGAAGGATAATGGGTTTCTATTCCGCATTACCCAAACTCAAAGCATTATGATTGATACTTGTGCTAGTTTTTTAAAAAAGACATCACCATCTGCATTACAGCATCTGTTGTTTCTAGAAGAAATGATAATCATAATCAAAATCTAGCAATTTTTTATTACGGAAGAGTATCAGTGATAATAAATATATATAATAAACCATAGAATAATTTGTATCTGTTTTTACTGATTCTATTATCCCACAAGTTATTTTTAGAGCACAGAAATCAAATGTGATAAAGTGAAAAATAACAGGTGATACTAAGACTTTTACACTCTTATATTTAGCACATAGTCTAAAAAAAGTACTCAAGCATTACTGCTAAAATATTAACTTTTTATACAAAAATTCTAAGCATACTAAATCATAAGTTAGATATATTCCCAATGTTGTGCCTAAGCAATGTATTTAAGCGTTATAAATCGAAATGTGTGAAGGATATATAGTTCCTTAGCAAAAAATATGGAATAAGCATTACGGCATGACTATGTAATTAAAATAACAAAGACAGAAAAATTTTTTAAAAAACATGTAATACACATCTTTCTGGTATTATTTTGGCACAACTACTTTCAAAGCACATCACGAAGAGTAAGTAGAATCTTGGTATTTGAGAAGAATATAATCAAAGACCTTTTGAACCTATAACTGTACAAATACCACTAAATACATCCACTTCAGAAAAATTACTGGGTATCAAATGAAAAAAAGAAAACCACAAAGCCTCATTAAAATGCAGGTGTTGGTGTTCTATACACCTTCAACAGCTATTCAAATTTCTGCCTGAAAAATTATGAAATGCTTCATCGTGGACCTTACAGCTTGTTCATAGTCAAAATCATGAATGTTAAACTCTTAAATGTCAAGAGTCTACTCTAAATGTTGGAGAAAATAAGGAATGAATGAAAAAAAAAATTCGATAAATCTTCTATGCATAATGTTAACATGGGATTTATCACCTAAAAACAGCATTTCTCCTAGATATTTCTCCTAAAGAAATAAAAACTTACGTACACATTTAAAAAAAAAAAACACCTGTACACGAATGTTTATAATAGCTCTATTCATAATCACCAAAACCTGGAAACAACACAAATTTCCTTCAACCAATGAATCAATAAACAAACCTTGATACAACCATACAATGTTATTCCAACAAACACAAAGTAACAAACTACAGTACGTACAAAAACTTGGATAATTCTCAAAGGTATTATCCGAAGTAAGCCCGCTTCAAAAAGTTGTATACTTTGATTCTATTTCTGTAACATTCTCCAAAAGACAAAATTACAGTGATGTAGAACCACAAGGTGGTTGCCAGGGTTAGGGGTGGGGGGTATGCATGATCATAAAGGGAGAACATGAGGGAATTTTAGGGATGATGGAGCTACTGTGTATCACGACTGTGCTGAAGGCTACATGAATCTATACATATGTTAAAATTCACAAGTCTCTATTTTAAAAACGCCAATTTTACTATATGATAGTTTTAAAAATAAACAGCATTTCTAAGAAATCAACTAATTTTACTCAATAATTTTGAAAAATGTGACAATGTTGTAAACAGCCAATTTATTCAATAAATTTGCTCGATATCTGTCAATAGTGATAATATGACAAAAGTCAACAAATTAAGTGACTGAAAAATCTTTAAAACTCTTCTAACTTTGCAATCAAAAGAGTACTTACCAAGTTCATTGAGACTCTGAGCGGCTTTTGTTATCTCTCTACTTCCCCCTTGCAGTTGTCCTTGGAGTCTCTTACTGAGATACAAGATGCGAATTATCCTCCGAAGCAAATCACACGCAACCTGTACAAATACCACAATGTTAAAGACGTATAGTCACTCCATGAAGTTTTATTACTATCATTATGTGATTCTGTTCATTCTTTCTAGATGCCAAAGATTCATTCATGTCTTTTTTGTTTTCCACCAATCAGAAACATAATTACAAATCTTAAATAGCATCATTTTAAAATAAACTTCAATGTATCCCAGATGGAGAGAATTTTGGATTGAGGTGCTGTGAAACCCAGAGTCAATTATCCTCTGTCCTATACCAGTTTTCTTCTCTAGGCCAGTGGTTCTCAGTCTGGACTTCATAAGAAATTCAAGTAGGTAAGTTCAAAAAGTTCCAATGCCCAGGCCATAGCCCTGACAAATTAAATCAGAACCTCTAGCCTTGGAAACTAAGCATCAGTATTTTTTTTTAAATATCCTTGGGTGGTGCCAATGTGCATCCAAGGCTGACAATCACTGTGCTAGGGGCTGCCTAGCTTCCTACTACTGCCTCTTATTGTTTCCAATCCTGATTTCTCTTTTTTAAGTCCCTAGGGGACCACACTTAAAACTTCTCCCAATTTTACTACTCCTAAAAGAATAAGCATGCCCTACTTGAATTTTCCTAATTTTTTTTTAATCACTAATAATTATCCAAGCAAAAGTTATTAAAACAAATAAACTATATGCCACCTCTTATTACCTTTTTGTTACCAGATCTAATACTGGGTCTTCACCTGTCCAAAAGACTACGACGTGTATTTCAGAACACTTTCTTACTGAAGCTGGATCCAGGACAACTGCCAGAGGGAGAGTAAAGAGAAGGGAGACTGATGGAAGAGTAGATATGTAGTGACCTGCAGCATCAGCCGTGATAATGAAGAAAATAGAGACAGTCTATGCTGCTGCAGCATCACCACCATCTTTGAATGGCACTGAAGATGGCCATTCAAACATCTCCCATCTAAAGAAGAAAATCTTACCTGATGGCAATAAGAATTAAAAGCACTGGGAAGACAGGATTACTGAGGCTCCAGCTATAAACATTTTTTTTCTGAAATACACACACACACTAGAGCCAAACAGCCGTACTCATGTACCCACAACATGCACACATAATATATACACACACAAACATATAATCAAATGTACATTTACAAATATATGTAAATCAAGGGCAACCAAGTATTAAACATGTTTATCTGACTTCTTTTCTGAATAACAATAGTTTGAGGTACTTAAAATAAAAGAATGGCAAATGAGAATCTGCCCCTGGAAATTGAAATATTTGGGTATCTTTGCCTTTTAATTACATTTTATTTATTTTCTGAATAGGTAATATAATCCCATGATTCAAAATTGAAAAGATAAAAAAGATAAAAAGTAACTCTCACATCGCTATGTCCCGACTATGCACTTACCAAAAACAACCACAATTATCACTTTCTTGTCAGATGGCATTTTTAGAGGAACCATTTGGAATGTAGATCCCTAGCAATCATTCCTCCAGGACTCTAAATACTTTAGTCTAATCACCTAGAATTGTCCTGCCAGAATTCCCTGGTACCTACTCAATAGAGGATATACCCTTATACATGAAATATTTGAGTTTATTTCGAATGCTTTTATTTTTAACCATACTTTATCTGTCACCAAGTCTTATTAACTATTCTTCTGTTGCATAACCAAGTTATTTTACCTCTATTCCTACAAGCATCACCCTAATCCCAAACTTTATCACCTTCACCTTAGCACTGTGGTCTCCGGCTAGCTTTCCAGTCTCTTACTGAAATACATCCTGCCAGATTTATCTTCTTAGAAACACAGTTTTCAGCACTCCGGCCCTTTTTTTAATAAACTTCACTGTTTCTCTACTAACAGATTATGCTGAATCTTCTCAGAATAGCATTCAATAAAATCCTCAGTCAACATATCTTAGATAATCTATAAGGCATCAACTCTCACCATTTCCTAATAGTTGCCTCCACTCCAATTTCCTTTCCTTTTTTATGTTAGACTTTTACTATCAAATATTATATAACCATATTATTCAGCACTAAAAAAGAAACAAGCAAGCTATCAGGCCAGGAAAAGACACAGAGGAACCTTAAATGCATATTATTTACTGAAAGAAGCCAATCCAAAAAGGCTATATGATTCAAACTATATGACATTCTGGAAAAGACAAAACTATGGAAACAGTAAAAAGACCAGTAGTTGCCAGGTTTTGAGAGATGAATAAACAGAGAACAGGATTTTTACAGCACTGAAAAATATCCTGTATGATACTATAATGATGGGTATGTCATTATACATTTTTGTACAAACCCACAGAATGTACACAAGAGTGGACCCTAATGTAAACTATGGACTCTGAGTGACAGATATGTCATTGTAGGTTCATCAATTATAAGAAATGTACCATTCTAGTGGGGGATATGAAGGGGGAGCTATGCATGTGTGGGGGCAGGGGACATACAGGAAATCTCTGCATTTTCCTCTCAATTTTGCTGTAAACTTAAAATTGCTCTAAAAAAGCTGTATTTAAAAATAGACATAAATACTACACAGAAAATCATATACATAAATTATAGCTAAATGAACTTGGAACTACTACACTGATCAGGAGAAATAACTATGCCAGCCAACTATAGAAGCCTTCCATGCCCCTGTACTCTCCACAACAATCAAAATAAACTACTACTCTGGCTTTTGTGGCAATTGCTTCCTTTCTTTTATTTATGATTTTATTACTGAAGTGTATATGTATATAAACGCTATTTTTTAATTTTGTCTTTTTAATCTATATGGGTTCCTTCACCATTTCTTTTGTTTCTTTGCAATCTGTTGAATATATTGGATCATCTGTCCTATGATTTCCCACAAACTGGGTTTTGTTGATTGCATTCCCAGTGTAGTTCAACATGTTCCTCTGTCTTCTATATTTCCTATATATTTAGTAGTTGGATGTAGGCAGCTTCATCAGATACAGGTTTAATGTTTGGGGCAAGACCATTCATTAAGTAGTGGAGTACTGTAGCATACCTATGATTTTCTCTCTTTTAGTGCCATAAGCAGTTACTGACACAATGTCAAAATCTATTAAAACGGTAATTGCAAAATGGTGATACTCCAATTCGATCATTTTGTCTTTATTTGCTAGTATATAAAATTTCTCTGTAAAAAGAAACTTTACCTCATCTATTATTTGTTTAGCCAGTGGTACTGTTCATACAGAATACTTGATTGTTTCTCTTGGTTTATCAGTTTTCAAAATTAAAACATGCTTTCTTAATATCCACCAAAGATGAACAATTAGTGGGCTTTGTTCTGTTTTGGCTATCATTATGAAATCACAGATTTAAACATAATAAAGGATGCCAGTCCAATGTAGCACTTATCCTTATAGATGCTCACACTGTTCAAATTCTGGCCAGTGGGAGTCTCTGAGGGTGATCTACTGTACCGATTTGCCTGAGACTGAGAGATTTCTAGGGACACGGGATTTTTCAGTACTAAAACTGGGAGAGCTGGTCACTCACCCTAGAGACCCTTCAAGTTGGCTGCTGAATGCTTTAATCGCTAACTCTAGTCAGTAGTTGTTGATAGCCTCCGTGGTATAGGGTATAAAAATATTCCAGGATCATTTTATATATTTCATGTCCCAGACCTAGAATGAAAGCTTTATCAAAGAAGCCCTGGTGTCTTTTAGAAGTCAACAGCATGTTAAGACCACATTCTGGGAACTAGGTTTGCTCATTTCTGGGACTTTTCAATAGACATAGCTAGGAAATGTCAAAATTAAAATATCATATAAATATTCATTTACTTTATTCCATAAAACACATAAAACATTCTCAGATTAACATTATATATATACATATGTACAAAAATATATAAATATATGATGTATATACCATTTTAAGATAAAATAAAATGTGAGTTCATATTGATACTTCCAATTAAAAATCAAGAACACAGGGTGTTTACTTAATCTCCTAATTTATTTCTTCCACATGGACTCCTAGCTATCAAAGACATGAGATAACAGAATTAGAATAATTTAAAGTTATTCATTTGCTTTGCAGCACAATACACAGAAAACATCTTAATACAAAACCAACACTACAAACAAAAATATAATTGCTGAAGATAGTTTAGAAAAATTGTTTTGCACATGCTCTCCCCACATCTTTCTACAATGGAATTTTATTTCTTTGTCAAAACATACTGTGATTACATACTACATTCTCCTTTATATCACTCATTTAATCCTAGTTATGATATGTATCACTAGTCTTACTTTGACGTAAGTCATTTTGGTTGTCTCAGTTACAGTGTCTAACAGATTTCTAGGAAAGGTCCATGGGAACAACATTCCCTGCATTCTTACATATGGATGGCAGTCTCTATATTTTAAAATCAGTTTGGCTAGTGTATTAATTTCTATTGTTGCACAAGAAACCAGCCCGAAACTTAGTGGTTTAAAATGATTTGTTATTTCTCTCAATTTTGTGGGTCAAGAATTTAGACAGGTTTCTACTGCTTCGTGTGCTATCGCCTGGGATTACTCACTCTGCTGCTTCTCAGTTAATAAACAGGCTCATCTGGACAGTACAAGAAGCCTTCACTCAACTGTCTGGTGCCTTACTGCGTCTCTACCTGTCCTCTCCACATAGCTGGCTTGGGCTTCCTCACAGCATGGTGGTATCAAGGTATCTAGACTTCTTACATGGACACTGGCTTTCCCACAGCAGAAACGAAAGCTGTTGTGCCCCTTGAAGGCTAGGCCAAAAAATAGCACAGGACCACGTTCACCACCATGGGTTATCTGGTTTTGCTATCCTAGTTGCTCTATATGTCTTTACAGGGTTTGAAAGACACAGGTATCTTATGCTATTGTTATTTCTTCCCTCTTCCTTCCCTCCAGGTACATTCACTTGTTTGGCAGATGATTATAAAGCCGGTTAAATAACTCATCATTCCATATAACAATACAGATAAAATTATTTGATAGCATATCAACTGAAAACTAAAAGGACTCTACGAAAGTATATGATGAAAATCATATACATATAAAACATAAACATAAAAGTTTTACAAATGATTTTCTCCTTCATTATATTTGCTCAATCATTCTTTCTTACATAATTTCAAAGTAAAAAAAATAAAAACTTAATTGAAAGCTAACGTATATGTATGATAAAATATGAAAAAGCAAAATGATAAAAAGTTAAAAAAGAAGTTAAAGAGATAAAAATTATGTAATAGATGTGTGAATTATATCTCAATAAAGCTGTTACAGTTTTTAAAATACAATTAAAATTATTAAAAAAACACAAGATTGGAAAGGTAAAAAAAATTCATTTTATAATTTTAAGTTAAAAAAATTTAAATATTCTATGTAAAAATAATAAGCTCTTCAAAATTTCTGAAAAACTCTGAGGCACTTCATAAGCAAACGATGTTACTAAAATGAGCTAAGATATAGATGATTCTTGGCGTGATAATTAAATTCAACTCGTATTCATGTATACAGATGAAGTCAGAAGCTTCTGCTTGGAGAACGAAAAGGCTTTTTGAAAGAGAGTAAAATGGAGATAAAAAGCAAAAAGAATTAAGAGTAAAAGTACTTTCTTTTAATTGAGGGTACAATCATACAGACTGTAAGTTCAAGGCTAAAACAAGATTGTAGCTATGTCTTTCTTGCTTTCAAATACCACACACATTTAAATTAATTAAGAGCTCAAAGAATAAAATGATTAAACAGAAACATTAAAGTTTACCCAATGTTTAAAATGAAAAAGGCTAGAATCTTTGGAAACATGGCGGAGTGAGAGATGTCCTCAGATCTCTCCCCTTGAAACAACAATAAGATGAACATCTAAAACGCAACAAAAAACACTCAAACTGCACACCAGCATGTCTGAGCGTGAGATCTGCGCATAAGAACTACTACCACAGGTCAGAACCCCAGGTGTCGGGTGCTGGACTATGAGTATAAAGAAGGTGCCACTCGCAGTCGCTGGAGCTCCCAGCAGAAGGAGTAGGAGCGGCAAGTTCATGCAGCAAGTTCTCAGAACATTCCTGCCTGGGATAGCTGTGGGCTCCCTGTGGCCAGCCGGCTGCAGCGCCCAGTCATCAGGACAGAAAGCAGAGAAGCAGGACAGGAATGCAGAGAAACAACAGCAGATATTTGCTGCCCACAGCTGCAAAACAGAAGCTGAGTAATAGTCTCCAACTCACAACCTAGAGGGTCGCCCCCCGCATACACTCTGAGACGAATCACCGCAGAGCGCCAGGAGAATCTAAGCAAATGCTGCCAAGACTGTCGCTGACACTGACAGGGACTGAAACTGAGGGTAGTAAGCGTGATTAAATATCTACAAGAAAATTTAAAAAGCGTTATTAAGGCTTTATATAAAGCAGAGCTCCAAGAGGCTTAGACACCCCTATTGGAAATCAGCGCCTCTCTTGCAACAAGCTGAAGGGAGACCTTTATATAATAAATCTTTCTGGAAAAACAGCAGAATACACTTCTATAAATGCCCGGGCGGAGAAACAGTCCATTAAACACCATGAAAAACCAAGGTGACAAGGCATCTCAGAAAGAAAGAGAAAAATCTCTAGAAAATAAGGTTACAGACATAGAAATATGCGACTTAAATGACAGAGAATTCAGGATAGTACTTCTGAAAAAACTCAGT
The DNA here is from genome assembly GCF_000325575.1 of Pteropus alecto. NCBI lineage: Eukaryota > Metazoa > Chordata > Mammalia > Chiroptera > Pteropodidae > Pteropus > Pteropus alecto. Next base: position 6,739,886 of record NW_006494608.1, on the reverse strand, counting down.
GAGATCCAAAAAAACTCAAATCAACAATTTCAGGAATTGAAAAAACAACTAGATGAGCAGAGCAAGGAGACTGAAACCCTCAAAAGGAACCAAATAGAACTTGTGGAGATGAAGAACACACTGCAAGAGCTGAAAAATGAAATAGCAAGCTTGGGAAATAATCGACCAAAAGGAGGAAAGGATCAGTGATATCAAAAACAGATATCTAGAAATAAATCAGAAGGAAGAAGAGAGAAACCAAAGAATGAAAAATAGTGAAAGAGAAATACAAGAACTAGCTGATACTATCAGGAGAGGAAACATAAGAATAATGGCCATTATCGAGGGCGAGGAAAAGAGCAGGGACTAGAAAGCATTTTTAGACAAATAGTTGACAAGAATTGCCAAAATCTAGGGAATGAGCTGGAGCTGGGAATTCAAGAAGTCAACAGAACACCCAATTACCTCAACCCAAAAAGGCCTTCACCAAGACACATCATATTAAAATTATCAAAAATCAACAACAGAGACAGAATTCTCAAGGGAGCCAGAGAGAAAAAAAACAGTAACTTATAAAGATAAACCCATTAGATTATCCTCAGACTTCTCAGCGCAAATCTTACAAGCCAAAAAGGAATGGAATCAAATATTTAAACTATTAAATGAAAGGAACTACCAGCCAAGAATAATGTATCCAGCAAAGCTCTCCTTTAGATATGAAAGAGAAATTAAGACCTTTCCATGAGGGAATTCTCCACTACGAGGCCTGCACTACAGGAAATACTGAAAGGGGTCAGTTCACTTAAAACAAAATGACAAAACAAAACAAAACAAAACCATAATTAGGAGTAAAGTGACTATTGGGCAAATAGAAGCAGAGGAATGAAACCCTTACTAAGAACACTACATTACAAGCTTAAATAATAAGAAGAGAATTGTTATAACAAGTTAGTAATGAACATTCAGCATACATAGGGACAAACTGAGGTAACAATGACTGATAAGGGGGGGGATTCAAAGATCCAAATTTGCAAAGGGGAATTGGGGATAAGGCATTCGCAGAAGAAAATGAATGCTGTATAAATATAACTATCATTTACATATTCATAATGGTAACCACACACCAAAGATTCAGAACTGTAGTATATAACATAAAACAAAAAGGACCAAAGGGAAAATACACGAAAGCCAACAAAAATAAAGAAAACAAAAACACAAGGATAAAGCAGCAATGGAAACACCGAGCTACCAAGAAGCAAAAGATAAAAGGGCTATAAGACCTCATATTTCAATAATCACCCTAAATTTAAATGGATTGAACCCCCCAAAAAAAAAAAGGCGCAGAGTTGCAGACTGAATCAAAACACAAAATCCAACAATATGCTGCCTCCAAGAGACACATCTCAAATCCAAAGACAAATATAGACACAAATTGAAAGGGTGGAAAATGACATTTTAAGCAAATGGCATTCAGAGAAAAGTGGGAGTAGTGGTACTATCATCACACAAAATAGACTTCAAAATAAAAAAGGTAAAGAAAGATACTGAGGGACACTTCATAATGATACAGGAACATGCACCAAGAAGACATAACAATTATTAATATCTAAGCTCCCAACCAAGGAGCCCCGAAATATGTAAAGCAATTACTAATATAACTAAAAGGAGAAACAGACCAAAACACTATTGTAGTAGGGGACCTAAATACCACACTGTCGGATACGGACAGATCATCCAAACAGAAAATCAATAAGGAATAACATCCTTAAATGATACATTAGACCAATTGACATTTACAGAACCTTTCATCCCAAAACAGCTGCTTATACATTCTTCTCTAGTGCACAAAGAACATTCTCAAGATTGACCACATACTGGGACACAGAGATAGCCTCAACAAATATAACAAGGTTGAAATCATACCAACCATATTCTCTGATCATAATGTTTTGAAACTAGAGATCAATTGCAGAAAGAAATCAGGAAGAACCACAAATACATGGAGATTAAACAACATTCTACTGAAGAATTACTGGGTCAGAAAGAAATAAAAAGAGATCAAGAGGTACAAAGAAACAAATGATAATGGTAGCACAACATATCAAAACTTTTGGAACATGGCAGAAGCAGTCACAAGAGGAAAGTTCTTATCATTACAGGCCTATCTCCAAAAACAAGAATGAGCACATATGAACAACTTAACACTTCATCTTAAAAAACTAGCAAAGGAAGAACAAATGAAGCCTAAAGTCAGCAGAAGGAAAGAAATAATCAAAATTAGAGCAGAAATGAATGAAATTAAAAATAAAAAAATATAGAAAAAATAAATGCAACAAAGAGCTGGTTCTTTGACAAGGTTAATAAAATTGACAAACCCCTGGCTAGACTCACTAAAGAACCAAGACACAAGACACAAATAAATACCAAAAAAATCAAAGAGGAAGCAATACTTCCCAACACATTTTATGAGGCCAATATTACCCTGATTCCAAAACCTGGTAAAGATAACACAAAAAAAGAAAACTACATACCAATATCTCTCATGAACACAGATGCAAAAATCCTAAATAAGATACTAACGAACTGAATACAGCAACGTATTAAAAAGGTTATACACCATGATCAAGTGGGCTTCATCCCAGGGGCATAGGGATGTTTCAACATACGCAAATCTATTAATGTGATACATTGCATAAACAAATTAAAAAATAAGAATTATATCATCATATCAATAGGTGCAGAAAAAGCCTTCATCAAGATACAGCATCCATTTATGATCAAAACACTTAACAAAATTGGTATAGAAGGAAAGTACCTTAACATAATAAAGGCCATATACGACAAACCCTCAGCCAACATTATACTAAATGGTGAAAGACTAAAAACCTTCCCTCTAAGATCAGGAACAAGGCAAGATTGTCCACTATCACCACTGTTATTAAATATAACACTGGAGGTCTAGAAAGAGCAATCATACAATAGAAAAATATAAAAGGCATCCAAATAAGAAACAAAGAAGTCAAACTGTCACTATTTACAGATGTCATGATTCTCTATATAGAAAACCCTAAAGACTCCACAAGAACACCACTAGTAACAATAAGCAAATACAGTAAACGTATCTGGATACAAAATCAACGTTCAAAAATCCATAACATTCCTTACTCCAATAATGAAGTGGCATTTCTGAACTGCAACAAAAAGAATAAAATACCTAGGAATAAATTTAATGAAACTTGTGAATGACTTATATAATGAAAACTACAAGACCCTTTTAAAAGAAATTAAAGAAGATACAAAGAAATGAAAAGATATTCTGTGTTCTTGGATTGGAAGAATCAACATGGTTAAAATGACCTTATTACCTGAAGCATTATACAGATTTAATGCAATCCCCCTCAAAATTCCATCAGCATTTTTGAAAGAAATAGAACAAAAAATCATCAGATACATGTGGAAGCATGAAAGACTCCAAATTGCCAAAGCCATCCTGAGAAAAAAAGAACAACGCTGGAGACATCGCTCTGCCTAACTTCAGATTATACTACAAAGCAACAGCATGGTATTGGCAGGAAAACAGACACACGAACCAGTAGAACAGAATCGAGAGTCCAGAAGTAAATCCATTTTGATATGGGCAAATAATTTTTGACAAATAAGCCAAAAACATACAGTGGAGAAAGGAAAGCCTCTTTAATAAATGGTGCTGGGAAAACTGGAAAGCCACCTGCAAAATAATGAAATTAGACTGTTCTCTATCACCACACATAAAAATTAACTCAAAATGGATTAAGGGCCTGCATATAAGATCCAAAACAATAAAATGCATAGAAGAAAACATAGACACTAAACTCAAGGGCCTTGGACTTAAAGAGGATTTTATGAATTTGACCTCAAATGCAAGGGAAGTAAAAGCTAAAATAAATGAATGGGACTACATCAATCTAAAAAGCTTCTGCTCAGCAGAAGAAACCATAGACAAGGTAAAAACAGAACCATTCAAATGGGAAAATATATTTGCAAGCAACACCTCCAATAAGAGTCTAATATCCAAAATATACAAAAAACTCATACAACTCAATAACAACAAAAAAACAAATGATTCAATCAGAAAATGGGCAGACAACCTGAACAGACATTTCTCCCTAAAGGACATTCAAATGGCATTTCACTAGCTGTTAGAGAAATGCAAATCAAAATCACAATGAGATACCATCTCACAGCTATTAGAATAGCTATCTATAATCAACAGGACAAGTAATAACTAATGTTGGAGAGGATGTGGAGAAAAAGGAACCCTCATACGCTGTTGGTGGGACAGAAAATTGGACAGCCACTATGGAAAACAGTATGGAGGTTCAAAACTAAACTAAGAAATGATCTACCAGTTGCTGTGATCCAGCAATCCCTCTACTGGATATTTACCCCAAAGACTTGAAAACCCGTATCTGAAAAGTGCACATTGAGTAAATATACACAATGGAATATTACTCAGCTATAAGAAGAGATAAAATACTGCCATTTGCAACAACATGGATGGGCCTTGAAATAATCATACTAAGCAAAATAAGCCAGACAGAAAAGTTGAAAATCACATAATATCACTTATTATGTGGGATATACACCTAAAAGCAACAAATGAACAGAACAAACAGACTCATGGACAGGGACAATGGACTAGTGGTTACCAGAGGGAATGAGGGAGAAGGAAGGGGGGAATTAGATGGGGAGAAAAAATTTAAATCATTTCTTCAATTAAATACATACATCTTCAATTATATACACACGCATATATACACATATATTCACATTTATATATAATCTAAAATAAAATGTCGAGGACTGAAAAAAAAATAAAACTCTTATCTGCTCTCAAAAAAAGGAAACATCATACCAGAAAGGAAAGATATAAAAATACAAAAATACTAGAGATGAAAAATACATTATGTAATATAGAAAACATGTAGAATGGAAGCAAAAGTAAATTAGACACTTTAAAACAGATCGGTAAATGTAGAAACAATTTCAGGTATATATTATGGACCAAAACATATAACATAAAAACAATACATTTGGAAGACAATATAGAATATCTTCATGACCTCAGGGTAAAGGAAGTTCTTTTAAACAAGACAGAAAAATACAAACACTAAAATAAAATTGGTAAATCTCACTGTATCCATCAAAATAATATAAAGAGAAGGGAGTGGGGGAAGAAGCAAACACAAAGGGATATTTGAAAAAAAACAGAGAATTTATCTCAGGTACTCAACCTCTTTAAAAATTAGTTCCCTGAAAAACAAGACCAGAAAATACTACCATACACCCAAATTATTGGCAAAAATTAAGAAGTTTGACAACATTAAATGATGGCGAAAATATAAACTAACAGGAATTCTCATATAATGCTAGTATCCATGGCATAACTATCTGGGAAAACAATTTGGCATTATATAATAAAGTTAAAGATCAGAAATCCTATAACTAGCAATCCCATTCCTAGGATATACCTTACAGAAAGGGATGTTGATTCATAATAGTATTATTCGCAATAGTCCTAAACTGCCAACAGCTCAAAAGAACATCAGCAGAATATTCATGTAATGGCGTATTCTAGAGCAATGTAAATAAACCAACAGTCTCTTCAACAAATGGTTGATGAAAAACTGGATATTCACATGCAAAGTAATAGACTTGGACCCATACCTTATACGACATACAAAAATTAATTCAGAATGGAGTAAAGACCCAAATGTAAGACCTAAAACTATAAAACATGTAGAAGAAAACAAAAGGAGAAAGCTTCAGTATATTTAATTTGGTGATGCTTTTGTAAATATGACACCAAAAGCACAAGCAAAAAAAAGCAAAATTAGACAAATAGAACTAAATCAAACTTAAAAATCTCTGCACATCGAAGGAAATAATCAACAGTGAAAGGCAACCTACAAAATGGGAAAAAATAGTTACAAATCATATACCCAACAAAGGATTAATGTCAAGAATTTATAAGGAACCTCTCTAACTCAACAAAAAGCAAATAACTCAATAAAAATGAGCAAATGATATTTTAAATAGACAAAAAAGAAGATATAAAAATGACCCACAAGCAAATGAAAAGATGCTCAACATCACTAATCATAACAAAAGTGCAACTACACTATGACATATCACACCCATTAGGATTGCCAGTATCAAAAGAATAAAAATTAACAAGTGAGGGAGAGGATGTAGGGAAGTTGGAACCTTTGTGCACAACTGGTGGAAATATAAAATGGTTCAGCCACTATTAAAAATAGTATGGAACTTCCACAAAAATTAATAATAGAATTACCACATGATCTGGGTATATAGCCAAAAGAATTCAAAGCAGGATCTCAAGGGATATTTGCATATTCACGTTTACTGCATCTTTAGTCACAATAGCCAAGATGAATGGATAAAGATACCATTATCTTTATTATGCAGTCTGAAAAAAGAAGGAAATCTTGTCACATGCTAAAACATAAACCTCAAGGACATTATACTAAATAAAATAAACTAGTCACAAAAGGACAAATACTTTATGATTCCACTCATATAAAATATAGAAAGTATTCAGAATCATTGAAGCAGAAAGTGGAAAGGTAGTTGCCCAAAGAGAACAGAAGAATGTAAATTAGTGTTTAGGCAATAAAGAGTTTGTTTTGCAACATGAAAAAGTTATAGAGATTTGTTGTACAACAACGTGCATAATTAACCGTACACTTAAAAATGATTAAGATGGTAAACTTAATGTTAAGCTCTTCACAATAAAAAAAATCAATGTGAATTAATGAGCATAAAAAGAAATAACTTCTGCTATGTATGACACAAAAAGCTGCTAACAGCAGCATCACATCTGCACATCAATTCTCACAAATTTTCCTTTGCCCAAATTTTGGTTTATAACATTATTATTCATTAAAGGAATCAAGATGCCTTACAGGTTACTTGATCCCATCTCTTCCAGCAGGAAGTACCAGCATGTGTCTAGAACATTCCATTGCACCCAGAAAACAAAGATACTTTCAAGAATGGCAGAGGCTCACTGAAAAAATAAAGAAGCCAGGTTAAAGAATTCCAACTGATGAAACTGATAGTTTGAGCATCAACAGTAATTAAAATTAACTGGAAGAGGTTGAGTCTATAAAACATGATGAGTCAAAAAAACTAAGAAGAGAAATTATTAATCTGAAATAGACAAAAGATGATTATGAGAAGATGAACAGAATAATAATTTTTCACTCATTCAATAAGTGTTAATATGGACATATCAGTATTTCATTTTTTCTTCTGATTTATAAAACAAAGAAGAAAACTTAAATGTAGAAAAATAAACAAAAATTATGTTGAACCAAATGATGCCAGAAAAAGTAGTATTACTCAAAACAGAAAGGCCTGACTAGTATTGGTGGCTGTACATAACAATCAGAAAAATTGGAAGTCCAGCACTGATTGGCACCAGTCTTTAATGGTCTCACATAACCAGGAGGAGGAGGCAGTCATATACAATACAGAATTAAAAAGAAAGTCCAACATTGCACTCAAAATCCTCATAATTTCCTCTATAGAGTCAATTTTCAAAATTCAATTACATCTATAAAAAAGCAATAAACATTAGAAAAATAAAAATTTTCAAATAATACCACAGTATAGTAACAAAATATTTAAAGATAAATTTAACAAAATTTAACAAAATTGAAAACAAAATATTGCCAAAATTACAGAAGACCTAAAAAAACTGTAGACATAGCATATTCATGAATGAGAAGACTCAATATTGTTAAGACAGCAATTCTCCCCAATTTGACAGAAAGATGCACTATATTTCCAGTCAAAATCCTAACCAGATTTTTGGTAAATTGAAAAGCTGGTTTTAATATTTATGTGGATTTCAAAAGAATTAAAATAGTATCCTTTTTTTAAATCATTTAGCCAAAAAACAACAACAACAACAACAACACTTACTAGAAAGCTGTAGTAATCAAGACAGTGTACTAATGGTATTAAGGCAGAAAACTAGATCGACTGAAGAGAACAGAGTGCAGAAGTAATCCCACACATATATAGTCAATTCAATTTTCTGAAAGCAACAAAAAAATTCAATGGAGAAAGAAAAGATTTTTCAAGAATAAACCTGATGCTAACAATCCATAAAAGAAAATATGATAATTTGGACTTTCATCAAAATTTAAAATTTTAGATTTCAAAAGAACATTTAAAAAGGAAAAGTCAAGTCACAGACTGTCCAAAGTATACACTAAACAAAATACTTGTATTATAATATATAAAAAAATTCCCACAACTTAACAAGATAAACCCAATTTTAAAATAGCTAAAAGATGTGAACAGACTGAACAGAATAAAGATATACTAATGACTAATAAACACATGAAAAGATGCTCAATATCATTAGTTATTTAAGAAATATAAACGGAAGCCATAACAAGATACCACTTCACATCTACTAGACTGGATATAATCAAAAAAGATAACATAACAAGTGTTGAAAGGATGTGTAGACAATGAATCCCTCACACACTGGTGGAAATATAAGATGGTACAGGCACTTTGGAAAACAATGTGGTATTCCTTAAAAATTAAATAAACTTAACATATAACCCAGAAATTCCATTTTTAGAAACCTACCTAAGAGAAATTAAAGTATAGGTCCACACAAATACATGTAAGCAAATGTTCATAACATTTTCATAAAAGCCAATAACTGGAAACAATCCAAATGCCCATCAACTGGTAAATAAATAAACAAAATGTGGTACATCCATTATATAAAACAGTATTCAGCAGTAAAAAAAAAAAAAAAAATGAACTACTAGTGACATTCTAGAATACGGATGAACCTGAAGGGCATTATGCAAACTGAAAGATGCGAGACTCAAAAGACTCTCTTTCATGATTCCATTTACACGAAATAACCAGAAAAGGCAAATCTATAGAGACTGAAAATAGATTAGGAGTTGAGTAGGACTGGGGGTAGGAACAAGGACCAATAACTAGAATGGGCTGAAAGTTAAAATTCATATGATGAAGTCGTTACCCCCAATATGATGGTATTGGGAAGTAAGGCCTTGGGGAGGTAATTAAGTCTTAAAGTGAAGCCCTTATAAAAGGGACCCCAGAGAGCTCCTCTCACCCTCTCTACCACGTGAGGATACAACAAGAAAATAACTATCTGCAATCCAGGAGAGGGCCCTCACCAGGATGCAACCATGCTGGCACCATGATTCACATTTCCAGCCTCCCGAATTGTGAGAAATAAATTTCTGTAGTTTAAAAGCCACCTAGTCTGTGGTATTCTCTTGTAGCAGCCCAAACTGAATAAGCCAAGGGCAAAATGGGATGTTTTGGAAGTGATGGAAATGTTCTAAAACTGGGAATATGATATGCCTAGAACAATTTATAAATTAGTAAAGACATTTAAATAATATTCCATATGTTCAAAAAGTTAAATAGATACATTGAAAGACACAAATCAAACGCAATTCTAGAGATGAAAACAAAAATATCTGAAATGAAAAATACACTGAATGAAATCAGGGGCAGATTAAACAGTACAGAAGAAATAACTAATGAACTTGAAGACAAAGTGATAGAAATTACCTAAAATAAAACACACAGGGAAAAAACTGTGGTGAGGGAATAAATGAATAGAACATCCAGTGATTTATGGGATACCTTGAAGACACCTAGTACAGTATATCTGTAATTGTAGCCCTTGAAGGAGAGGAAAGGGGAGGAACAGAAAAAATATTTGGAGAAATAATGGCCATACATTTTCCATATTTAATAAAAAAATTTTAAACCCACAGATCCAAAGGCAATTAACTGTAAGCAAAAACAAATACACACACACACATACACACTCTACACCAAGGCACATCATAATTTAACTGCTCAAAACCCAGTGATAAAATGAAAAATCTTAAAAACAGTGAGAAAAAGAACACATATACAGAGAAACAAAGATAATAACAGATTTCTCATAGGAAAACAACAAAAATGAGAAGACAGTTGAGCAGCATCTTTAAGATACTGAAAGAAACAAATCGTTCAATCTAGAATTCTATGTCCAGCAAAATAGCTTGCAAGTGAAAGATTAAATAAAGACATTTTTAGAAATACAAAAGCTGAAAAAAATTCAACAGCAGAAATATTAGAATAAGTTATTGGGGCAAATGGAAAATAATGCCACCTGAAAATATGAACCTAATCAAAGGAAAAAAGAGCATAGTTACTACATAGATATATATATTAGATTTTCTTTTTAAACCTCTCTTAAAAATAACTGTTTAAACAAAAACAATAACGATATATTGTGGGGGTTAAAACATATGTAAAAGTAAAATGTATGGTAATAGCACAAAGGCTGGGAGAAAACTGAAAGTATACTACTGTAAGGTTCTTCTACTATCCGTAAAGTGGTATAATATCACTAGAAGTTACATTGAGAAGTTAAAATGTATACTATACATCCTAGTGCAACCAGTAAAATAAAAGAGTTATAACTAAGAAGTCAACAAAGGAAGCAAATGGAATCATAAAAATATTCAATCAACCCAAAACAAGACAGAAAAAGAGGCAAAAAGGAACAAAGGAAAACAGAAAACATTACAAGATGATAGACTTAAACCTAACCATGTCAATAATCACATTAAATGTAAATAGTCTAAGCATCCAAATTAAAAAGCACAGTTTGTAAAACCCATTAAAAAAGCAAGACCCAACTATATGCAGTCTACAAGAAATGCGCTTTAAGTATAAGACAAAAATAAGTAAAAGTAAAATGATGGAAGGTGGCTCCATAGACTACACTACTACAGGTTAGCACGTCTGCTTTACACACAGAAGGTCCTGAGTTTGTGCCCCAGGTGGAGCCGTGGACTATACCCTGGGTGCATCAGGCCCCCCAAGTGCACCGGGGGTGCCATGCCCCGGGGTGCCAGGCCCCCTGAATATGCCGGGGGTGCACCAGGCCCCAGGTGCACACCGCAAGCATGTGGGAGGAGACACCCCGCCTTCAGAGATCCAGTTCTTAAGGGGAAACAGCAACATCCATGGGTCAGGTGTGGAAGGTGGGGGCAGAGGGGGCGGGGTTAAAGAGGGGAAAAAAGAAAAAGTAAAATGATGGAAAACTCAATGTCTCTGTCTACAAACCAATCTCTTAGGATTACTAACAGGAATAAATAAGATAATGCAGGTTAAGCACCGAACATATAGTGAACACTCTGTAGTGTTTGTTAACCACCACTATCTTAGCCTTTATTACAATACATTATAATCATCAGCCTGTCTCTCCTATTCTATCAGCTATTTGAGAGAAGACTGGTCTTAAGATGCCTCCAACACCAGCCTTTAGGCCAGTGTCTGAAGCAGAGTAAAATTTGGTGATGTTAAATGAACTGAAGAAAGGCGCCATGATAATCAGTGACTCCCAAAGTTGTGTCACACAGCAGACATTAGATGTTATAAACCAGGTTATTAACAGTGAGAATAGGGAAGTAGACATGGATAAAACAATAAAATTGTAGAGAAAACAACAGGAAATAAGAAAATCAATGAAGAAAAGACAGAATGTTGATAGAATAATGGTAAATACGATTACTACGGGAGAAGGGAAAGGTGTTGCTAATAGAAGACATGTAAAATTAAAAAAATGAGAGGGCAGTATCAGGCCCTCAGATTACATTAATAAAACATAAAAAGGAAATGAGAAGAATAAAAGAGAATTTTACTTTGTCTTTGTAAAATGAAGAGCAAAGTTAATGGATTTCCTAGGAAAATAACCCAAAGGAGAAAAAGATTTATGTATAAAATAAAATTATTCACAGCAGTAGTACCTACAATTGTGAAAAGTCTGAAACAATCTACATATCTAACTATAGGCAAACAGTTTTTTTATAATCTATAGAAACTATGTAGAAAATAAAAAGAAATAATTTTGATTTCTAAAAAGTTTATAAACAATTATATCTTCACAATAAGAAATTCATTTGAATAGTTTAGATTTGTATTTGAACTCAATAACTTATTTTAAAGCCCTTTAAGTTATTTTTCCCCTTTTCTCTCACCTTATTTTCGCAGAATTCATTCTCTTGAATTTGTCCACTTATAAAAACAAAATGAATAACAAAGTACAAAGATATGAAGAGTGAGACCCTACCTGAAGTCTTGCTAGCTGTGCAGTACGGGCTACTATTTTATTATATGGCTCAACAATTTTTGCTTTCATCCTAAAAGAAAAATAAAGAGAGGAGGGACAATGAAATTATCTTCAAAATATCAACAGATAAAAACCTCCCATTCCATTTATATACAAAATGAACAACAGTACCTATCAACAGCTCCCTGTAAAGCCCCAATTCTTGTCTGCATCATCTGAAGAACACCTAGGAAAACAAAACAGCTTACGTTACTTTGCAATTTTACAAGAGCTCAAGTTGGGTATAAAAAAGTTAAAGACAATCTATACCTACTTTACAATATATACACATATGTATAGAAAATTTCTATTTTTTCTGCCACCTTATAATCTAAGAAACCAATATTTTTACCTGTACCATTATAAAAGCCTCTAACTACCTCCCCTTCCAAATCTTGCTCCACTAAAGAAGTCTGACAAGGAATGGGGAGTAACTGCTTAATGGTTATAGGGTTCCCATTTGGAGTGAAGAAAAAGTTCTGGTATGAGATAGTGATGATTGCCCAACACTGTAAATGTAATTAATGTCACTGAATTATATGCTTTTAAATAGATAAAATGGTAAGTTTCATGTTAATGTGTATTGAAAAAAAATAAAAAAAAGAAGCCTCAGTGATCTTTAAAAGTGCAAATTGTATCATAACATTCCTCTGCTAAAAACCTTCCACAGTCTTCCCTTCACTCCTATGTTAGAACTAAAGTCCACAGCTTGGTCTACAAGGCCATACGTGACCCAGAAATGGTGTACTCTGCCTGGTATATTCTCTCCAACCCCCAAGCCCACTGCCAGGCTCCAAGTAGATAAACTACTACTCGTTCAAGCCCTGGTTTAACATAAACAATTACTAATAGATCCCTCAACTAATTTAGATTCTCTTGCTATTTTCTTCTACAGCATACATTTGCTTCTAGGCACTAATTACATTAAGTAATTACATATCCACTTGTGTATCTGTTTAATGTTTTACTCTTACTAGACTATAAATCCCTGGCTATTAGGAAAAGTGTCTTTTTCATTCACTATTGTATGACCAGAGCCTAACTCAAACTACTTCCCATGGAAAGTAATCAATAAATATTTGTTAATTAGTTACATGCTAGATAAATAATAAACATGGACAGCAAGTATATTATTGCCTTTACTCTCTATCTATATGACATGGTAAACTTTTCACAAAATTTTAAAAATATTTTCAAAAAGACAGATCTTAAATTGTATTATTTTATGTTGCTAAAAATAGGCTTTCCAATATTACAGATTTAATTACCTTGAACTGCATTCTTTAAAACTCAGTTTCTATATTCAACTGGCATAGCTGTAGTTTTGAAACATAAATTTAAGTATATTATGTTGTTATATATTAGATGAAGTTATATTAGAACTAATAAACATTCCTATCAGCATACAAATAAATATTCTTTAAAATGGCTCAGTCCAGTAAAATCTTCTCTGGTCCCAAGGATTCCCAATTTTCTGGTTTTAGGGTTCACTGACCTTAAACCTACAAAAATGCACTGCCCTTACTTGTTATCATTTCCTTACATCTTATTCTCTCCGCAATGCAATTTCAATAGGCTTTTTATATATACTCCATCAAAACAAGTCTTATCAAGGCCACCAGAAATCTCCAAGATGTTAAATTTGATTTTTGGTTCTGTCTTTATCTGGTTCAAACTCTCAGAAATTCATGACATAAACCACTCCCTCTCTGAAACATTTTTTTCCACAGGGCTTCCAAGTCATCATCCTCGCTGGGTTTCCTCCTATCTCATACGTTGCTCCTACTCCTCCTCTATTAGATTTCTACATGCTGGAGTATTCCAAGATTTGATGATCAGACATCTTTTCTTTCTCCATCTACAATTTCTCTTAGGGATTTCATTCAATCTTAATGTTTTAAATACTATCTGTTCAATAAAGTACTGATTTTATACATATATCCACTTATACACACATATATACATATATTTGTATAAATTTCCATTATATTTGCTTACTTATATATGTACACATGCGTGAGCGAGCACACACGCGCGCACACAGACACACAAATCTCTAACCCTGAACTCTCTTATTTCAAATTTAAGATGCCTGAGATAACTTCTGCCCCACCCCTGATACATCAAAATCATAATCTTCTCTGGTCTAACCATTTCAGTTACTCATACCATCATACAATTTTCCAGACTAAAATCTTAGGAGTCACTCCTGGTGACTTTCTACCTTAGCCTTTTCATCTCTCATCAACAAAGTCTATCATCTGCCCCCATTTTATTCCATCTATTTCTCTCTGTCTTTACATCCACCATTCTAGTCAACTTCTTCCAATAACTTCTAAATTGATACCCCCTAATTCTACTCTTGCCTTCCTATAGAACCAGAGAACACTTTTAAGAGCATTAATCTTATGACATAAAACCCCTAATTAAAACCTTCTAATGGTTTATCATTACATTTAGAATGAAATTCAACATTCCTTCCCAAGGACCTCATCTATAATTCTCTCCCTTGTTCACTAAAAATCCAGTCATACTGGCCTTCTTTCTGCTCCTCAACATCCCAAACAAATACCTACCTTCCCATTTATTGGTCCCTCAGGTTACAACATTCTTCTCTCCAGATCTTCATATGATAGCTCTTTCTCATTATCCAGATCTCAGCTCAGATATCATCTTCTCAAAAAGGTCTCCGTGACCATCCTAGCTAGTAAGGGACTACCCTTCCTTTACACCATCATCCATTTGATTTTCTTTGTAGGACTTACAAATACCTTTACTTTCCTATTTGTACATTTTTTCCTGTCTATTTCTCCACCTAGAACTTAAGTTCCATAGGAACAGTGACTTCGTCTACTGTTCACAGGTGCCTGAAACCTAACAAGTTCTCAGTTACTATTTGACTGAGTGAATGAATGAATGAGTGAGGATATCTTTTTTTTATAAAATAGGTTTACTTCAATATTCCCTAAGACAGGGACTCTGTCTATTATTACAGCTGCCTAGAACCTAGCAAGTTCTCAATATTTAAATGAATAAATGAACAAAAAATAAATAGGGGGCAGTTTTAATAAAATAGACTTAATAAATATACCTCCAAACTACTCATATGTCAAAATTTTAAATATATAGGGAAAAAAGCAGATGATGTAGAGGCTGGAAGAATATTCTTTTTCAAATACATACCATACTTCTCAGCATCTCAAAAGAACATTCTAATAAGGGCTTATAAATACAAATCATACTAAAATGAATACTAACCAATTCATACTTTGACATTTTATGTTCAAATAATCTGGAGAATATGCTTAGATTATCACAGGAATTCAGAGAAGCCAGCCTTTGTACTCTACACACTCATCCAACAAACAGTTATTCTGACTCAACCTAACAGTATATTTTAAATGTTGTAACCATCGAAAAGCACTCCAGGAAAAACAAGCACATTATAGAACTAAACACATAAGAATACCACGATGAGAAGTATTTGTTGTGATTTTACATATATACATTCACATATACATTAAGAATCAATGTACTACCGAGCCATCGTTATGGGTTTTTACAAATGAAACAATCATTTATCACTTGTTTTAAAAAATTACCATTAAAACAGGATATTTACTTGCTTCTAAAAACACACAAAAAATGTTGAGATTAAAAAACAAAATTAATTTCCAAGAGTTAAGTCAGTACTTAGAGCCCTTTAATTTTCCCAAGAACATAGTCTGACATAAAATTTAAATATTAAAATATCAGTCAAACTACTATTTCCAAAAATATTAAGTTCTTCATCAAGATGTCTAGGAACAGTGTACATACTGAGAATACCTCTGAGTGCATAAAAAATACTGGGGGAAACATTAAAGAATACTGCATCACAAAAAACAACATTCTTCCTCCTTAAGAATTTGATCAACCCAGTAAAAAATCACTTAGCTTTCTGTTGATGTGCAATGATTAATGATAATCACAACACAAATGATAATATAAAACACAATATTAACATTTCCTATTTATGAGACATAGTTTAATCAAGAGAATAAAAATTTATAAAAGATTTAGCCAATCAAAAATAAGAGGACTCATAAAAATAAAAATCTAATGTATTATTATTCTACTATACTTTCATTGAATAGTTTTGAAGAAAGAAAAAAATAAGGAAAAATTCAGGCTTACTTCCACTATTACTCACTCTGATGTTTTTGTTGTTTTAATTAACAGTTATAGAAGCACTAATATGTGTCAGGAATTGTTCTAAGAATTGTGCTAGTTCATTTAATCCTCCAAACACCATGTTAGTGCCTATTAATACTTCTCCTTTATAGATAAAACTGAGACACAGAAAGATTAAGTAACTTCTCCAAAGTTATGCATCTAGTGAAAGCAAGAATTTGAACCCAGATAGTTTAGTTCAGGGTCAGCAAAGTTTTATTAAAGATTTGTTGGAACACAGCCACACATGTTCACTTACATATTGTCTGGCTGTTTTCACTCTGCAATGGCAGTTTAGTAGGTGCAACAGAAACAGTACGGCCCGCAAAGTCTAAAATATTTACTATCTGACCCTTAACAGAAGAAATTTGCCAATCCCTGGTTTAACTCTACAGAATCTGTAATAATTAATGGAAATATACCTTCCAAAGACTCAATGCCAGTTGCTTGTGCCAGTAAATCTTCATGTCTTGTAACAACCTGAAAATCAAAACTGAATAATCAGCATATACTCTTAAGTATCAGATATTTTTTCTTTCTAACTGCAATGTAGAACTAAAGGTCTCTCTCCAGATAAGATGAGGGCAAATACTAACATTAAAAAAAAAAAAATACAGATTACAAGAGTGTGTTTGAGATAAGTTATTAACAGGAACACAAACACGCTCTATAGTTCGACAGAGCCAAAGAAGATACAGCATTTTCACTAGCCCTTCCCTTCCTAATAGGATGTACAGGTGGAATTGTGCCAAAAATGAAAAATAAAAAACACCTAATTCTTGCTGTGCTATTATACACTTTCCCTTTAAAGATGTTTTCGAACATCAGATTTTCTTAGTTCTTGAAGTTAATTCAGCCATCATCAAGACCACATTCCAATCTGGAAAGATAAAGTAGAGTCAGTGCCTACCTACCCCTGAACATGTCTCTGCTTCCAGTTTCCAAGTGTCGCAGCAAATCCTCTTCCCTACAGAAGATTTATTTTTATGAAAATTAAAAAACTAAAAAGGTTTTATGAAAATTAAAAAGCTAAAAAGGTTGAGTTAAAGGCCACATGTAAGAAAGTCCTAGAAACATTAAGAAAACATGTAAATCTTTAGACTACAAGAATCTTTATCACTTTTGATCCTTTAACCCAATGAATAAGAAGTTTCATGTCTAATCTCTAAACTGAAGCTCCTAAGCAACAAGCATTCATTTAATGGAATCCCTGCATCCTCCACTTAGTCCTGTTTCAGATATCAGTGTCATTCTATGAAGCTCTTTCTATCATATCCATCTAAAATAAGTGTTTCTTTTGGTCCCTTATGTCTCTTATCCTTAAGATTGCCAGATGTAAATTTCCCCCAGTCCACTGATACAGTCATCAATGTGTCCATTCTAACAAGACGAATTGTCTTTTAATTCTCTATTATTTGTACCTTAGACTTTGGAAAGGTTGAAAAGTCTAAAACTACACTTTCAAAGACTCTGCTGTAGTCAATTAGATGACTTTCTAAGAGATTTAGAAGACAGAAGAAAAAGGAAAGCTATCTTCCTATTACTGTTTCAATGAGTAAGCAAGGTCCTGAGACCTGAGCATTTAGAAGAAGTTGATACGCTGGTCATTCCATAGTTCAGTTACCAGGTACCCAGAAGCAGAATTTTAGCAGTGGCATGGGAGATAATAGCAGGAGCTTCCAGGCTTCTGTGTTGCATCAGGGGCATATCCTTCAACTCAGTCGACTAGCTGTCATCCAACGATTACATATATGCATCCAATTCTCTGTATCAAATATCTCCCTGCTTTAAATAGCCAGAGTAGTTTCTGTTTTCTGTACTAAGCCTCAACTAATTTACGCCTTAGTACAACTTTGGTCATTTTGATCATCTCAATAATATTTTTAATTATTTTCATTATGATTTATTTATGAGTATGGTTAGCATCAACCCAATTTTTTTCTGCAAAAAAAAACAATTTCAACTGGTACAAATCTCATACTAGGACTCAGAAACTTTCACCTCACATCCAAAACTACCATAAGTGTAACTTCTCCCCTCTAAGAGATGTTATTCCTGCAGAAAAGGTATTGCCTGCAAGGAATAAGGAAAATACCAACCATAAAAGGACAGAAAGGATTTCAGGTGGTTCTTGAAAAAAGCCACCCTCTGAGATCTCTATTAACACTTCGTACCATTCTATTTAAAACAGATATCACTTGCCTGTCATTATTTCTCCCGCTGGTCTGTGAGTCCTTGTAGAGGCAGAAAAATGTGTTTATTTTTCTGTCCCTAGAGCCTAATGCAAAGCCTGACACTTAAAAGTGTTTTATAAATGCTTATCAATAAAGACTGAGGTTCCAGTCGAGATGGCGGAGTAGCTAAACACTGTGTTTTCCTCGTCTCACAACCACACCAAAATTGCAACTAAACTACAAAACAACGATCATTAAGAACTGCCTAAAATCTAATTGAATAAGAAGTCCTACAAGTAAGGATATACAGAAAAAGCCACATCGAGACTAGTAGGAGGGATGGAGACACAGCATAAGCTACACCCACACCCATGCGTGATGGTTAAAAATCAGGAAGGGTATTTGGGCTACGAAGGTCACCCCTGAGGTGAGAGGGGTCCCAGTTCCATACCAGACTCCCCCACCTAGGGTTACAGTGCCAGGAAGAGAGGTTTCCACAATTTCTGGCTGTGAAAACAGCAGAGATTGTGGCTGATATGGAAGGCTGCTGGAGTCCAAGGTACCTCTCTTAAAAGGCCTGCACACAAACGTACTTACTGAAAGACTCTCTTGCTCTGAGTTCTAGGCCTAGTGCAGTAGCTTGAAAGGCACCAGAGCCACACCTAGAGGAACTGAATTATCTGGCTTCAGGGTAACTGCTGGAAAGGCAGCTCTCTCCCAGACAGAAGTGTTGGCAGAAGTCATTGTTCCTTTGTTGAGATCTCCCCCATCCCTGCATGCAGACACAGGCAGGCACCATATCTGAGTCTCCATTAACTTGGCTAAAACTGGTCACCACGCTCTGATCACTCCCTGAGACCTCACCCCAACCAACTTGCAGGCCCACCCAAGCCACTTCCAGTGGCTTTTCCATACAAACAGCCTGTCTTGGCTCAGGCTGCAGACTTTCCTAAAATCTCTCAAAGGTTCACAAACCTCAAACAAGCAGCATCTGACCTCTATATGCCCCATACCTCTTGCTAAGCAGCCCCATCTCAGCACTAACACCAACCAGCCTCAGTTCTCAGCTTAACCTCTTCTAGACACCTTAAAGCCCAGCACAAGTAGCAACCATTTGCAAGTCACTTTGCAGCTCAAACAAGTTGCCCCAGACAATGCGCAGGCAGCAGCTGACCTTGGTCTGCACCAGAGCCCCTCCCAAGAGGCCCTAGAACAATAAACCTAGTGTCCAGCTTCAGACCACACGAAATGACACACCCAAAGGGCAGACTGGGCAGGCACCAAAGCCCTGCTAAAGTGAATCCTGCTCTATACAATCAGCCCCCGCACAAGAGTTCCTCCACTGTAGACACATCTAGTCCTTACAACTAATCAGTTTGAGGGTAATCCCCTCCACTGACGTGCCAACAACAACGAAGGCTCAACTACAACTGGAGGGCACACATAACGCACACAAGGTACACAACTGGAGCACCCAGCTCAGGTGACCAGGGAGACTGTGCCACTGGACTCCACAAGACATCTACTACATAAGGCCACTTTACTAAGACCAGGAGACACCAGTTCTACCTAATACACGGAAACAAACAGGAAGGTAGCCAAAATGGAGAGACAAAAAAACATGTCCCAAATGAAGGAACAGAACAAAGCTCCAGAAAAAAAAAACTAAACAAAATAGAGACAAGCAATCTACCAGATGCAGGGTTCAAAACACTAGTTATAAGGATATTCAATGATCTCAGTGAAAACTTCAATAAAGAGATAGGAAACATAAAAATGAAGATAGAAAACATAAAAAAGAACCAGTCAGAAGTGAAGAATATAATAATTGAAATGAAGACTACATTAGAGGGAATCAACTGATTAGATGAAGCAGAGAATCAGATCAGCAATTTCGAAGATAAGGTAGCAGAAAACATCCAACCGCAATAACAACAAGAGAAAAGAATCCAAAAAAATGAGGATAGTTGGTACACACAACATCCAGCATATCAACATTCGCATCATAAGAGTATCAAAAGGAGAAGAGACACACCAAGGAACTGAAAACCTATTTGAAGAAATAATGACTGAAAACTTAATTCCCTGACCTGGTGAAGGAAATAGACATACAAGTCCAAGAACGCAGAGTCTCAAACAAGATGAACCCAAACAGGTCCGTGCCAAGACACATCATAATTAAAATGCCAACGGTTAATGATAAAGAGAGAATCTTAAAGTAGCAAGAGAAAGCAGTTAGTTACCTACAAAGGAATTGCCATAAAACTGTTGGCTGATTTCTGAACAGAAACTCGCCACAGGCCAGAGGAACTGGCACAAAATATTCAAAGTGATGAAAAGCAAGGACCTTCTGTGCTTGCTTTGGTAGCACACATACCAAAAGGACCCACAACCAATTTTACTCTACCCAGTAAAGCTATCATTAGAATCGAAGAACAGATAAAAAGCTTTCTAGACGAGAAAAAGCTAAAGGAGTTCATCACTACCAAACTAGTCTTACAAGAAATGTTAAAGGGCTTTCTTTAAGAAGAAAAAAAAGATCAAAAATAGGAATAATAAAATGGCAATAATTACATGTCTAACAATTTCTTTAAATGTAAATGGATTAAATGTTCCAATCAAAAGTCACAGGGTGGCCGAATGAATAACAAAACAAGACCCTTACATGTACTGCCTACAAAAGACTCACTTCAGATCCAAAGACACACACAGACTGAAAGGGATAGAAAAAGATATTTCATGAAAATGGAAACAAACAAAAAAAGGTGGGGTAAGAATATCAGACAAAATAGGCTTTGAAACAAAGGTTATATAGCAAAAGACAAAGAAGGACCTAATAATCTCACTTCTGGGTATTTATTCGAGGAAACCCAAAGCACTACCTCAAAAGGACATGTGTATCCCTATGTTCATTGCAGAATTTATTTACAATAGCCAAGATATGGAGGCAACCTGGGTGTTCATCAATGGATGAATGGATAAAGAAGTGGAACATATATACTACGGAAAATTATTCAGCTATGAAAAAAAAAAGTTAAATCTTGCCATCTGTAACAACATGGATGGACCTAGAGAGAGTATTCTGCTGAGTGGAGAATAAGTCAGACAGAGAAAAGGTAAATGTCATATGATTTCATTTATATATGGAAACCAGAGAATAAGATAAATAAAAACAGAAACAGGCTCATAGAAAACATTTTGATGGTTGTCAGATTGAGGATGGGGAGACAGGGCAATGGGTGAAGGGAGGAGGTACAAATCGGTAATTACAAAATAGTCATGGGATGTAGAAAACAGCATGGAGAACAGTCAGTAGTATTGTAATAACTATTTAAGGTGTCAGATGGGGACTGGATTTATTGGGTAATCATTTCCTAAGTTATATAACTGTCTAATCAATGCATTCTACACCTGAAACTAATACATTGTATATCAATGTAATTGAAAAATAAAATATTTTTAAAATGGCAAAAAATAAATATTGAATTCTAATTATATAATCAGAATTTTAGAGTCGAAGTGACCTTAGAAGTCATCCCAGTCCTAAGCTGCTCTTTCAATTGATGAAGAAAGCAAGACAGAAAACATTTAAGCAAATATGTCTCATCTTATACCAGATTTAGGTTTCCTGGTAAACAGTCAATTCATTCATGAATTTGTTCATTCATTTAAATATTTATTAAGTGCCTACTCAGACAAAAGCAACACTAGGAAGTATACCATAAAATCGCCCAATAAAAATTATAGAATTGTAGTAGAGGAAGGAACTGTCAAGATCTTCTAGTACAACCTCTTCCTTCTTACTCACTTGAATTTTTTAAAACAAATAAAGACTCAAAGATGTTAGGTGATATAAAAGGCAACAAAACAGCTGAAATTAAGACCCTCCTCCTAATGCCCTATATTGTGTTCTATCCCACCACCAGTTTATGAACTCTGTAATTTCAGCAAATGTTACACTTCTTGCTCATGAGTGTGAACTGCCAATGTGAACATCCCAGTATTTCTTATTCACACAGTTCTACTTCTAAAATCCCATTTTCTATCATTTATCAGTCATCTTATTTTTTGCCCATCTCTTATATTCACTGCATGTCAGTTAAAGTGGTAAAAAAAAAAAAAAGGATGAATAATAGAATAATAGGTTTTGGACAGATGGGCATATTAGTTTTTCAACTAACAAAAAGTAGTTTACAGAAAATTTTTCTAAATTATAATTTGAAAAATAAGCCACACTGGTTAAGTTATACATCTGTTCATGTAAATGTGCATTTAGATTAAATAAAAGGATTATAAAAATGATAAATTATCACTTTAATTTGAATAATCTGTATCATCAAGAAGATTGGAATTACCTGTAGATGTAGTTCTTTATCCAACTGACTGATTCCTTGGGCAAGTTTTGCTAGTTGTTCAGCAATTACAGCTTGATGAATAGATTGGGAAGTATAAGTCTTTACATCAAAGTCTTCACTTAAAAAATCACTATAACACTCTGGAAGAAAACAATAAGGAAAAGTCTTTATCAATTATGCTGCACCAAATCACAGACATAAACAACAAAACAATTACAATCATAGTTAACATATTTTGAGGTATTTCTATACACCAGAAACTACTGTAAATAAGAAGAGGAAGAGGCAGCAGCAGAAGAGTGGTAATATTCACTGAGGGCTTACTATGTGCCAGGCACTGATCTAAGCACTTTCCAAGTATTAACTCACACAACCCTGATGAAACTATCATTTTCCCCATTTCGTAGATGAAGAGACAGTCACAGACGTGGCATGCAACTTGTCCAACCTTATTGTCTAAGATATGAACCCAGGCAGTCTAGCTGCAGAGCCCACACTCTTAACCACTATGCTACACTACTAAAAGTTAATTTTTATGAGTGAGTCAAAAGGAAAATATTGAGTAAAACATTAAAAATGAACTACTCCCCATAGCCTTTAACAGAAAAAAATAAGGTCACTGACAATGACAACAGAGAAATTAACTATATTTGATATTTATAGTCTCTGATATCTCTAGATCAATGCACAAATACTGTTATAAAAAAGTGAATCTGGAATTTTAATAAAAATAAGCAAATACAAACTTATAGGTATTACTGAAATTTAGGATTTATAAAATAGTAAACGAAAAGAGAAACTTCAAAATAAACTCCTGACAGGGAAAAGTGATGCTAGATGTTAAGATATATTTCCCTATAGAAATCCACAAATCCGTGAATGAGAGAAAAATTGGGGAATTGTGAGTTAAAAATAGATATGTAGAAATGAGCTCAATGTAGGTATAAACCACTATTTCCTAACCATGATAGCTGTAAGACTGCCTGACAGCTTATGAAGTTAACAAGCAAAATAGAGTACTTATGAGAATAGTCAATGAGAGCAAGATCTTTTTTACTACCATATCCCTAGAGCCTAAACAATGCCTAACACATGGCAGGTGCTCATTATTAGTTGAACAAATTAATTAACCTATATGTCAGCTGGAAGTTATTCTGCATTCTTCACTACTTTCAAAGTAGGGTGAAGTAAAAGGAAAGGGCTATTCTAGCCTTAATGCTGAGAACCATTTCCTTCTAGTTTGCCACCTAGTTTGCAGAATTAAGGATCCTGCCAGGCAGACAAGTGGAGAAGGCCATTTCAAGAAGAAGGAAGGTTCAGAGGCAGCAAACATCATGGCGTGTTTTGAGAAATAGGAGGAATATTGATTTCGGTATGTCTAGACCACAGTGTGTTGGGCAGAAGGGGTTAAAAATGATGAGTTAAGGTTCCAAAGGAAGGTTGGGGGGCAGTTTGAAAAGAGGCTGGTAAGACATCCAAATGTTCAGACTACATCACATTTAAGGTTTTAAATCCAAGAAAGAACACTGTAAGCTTTGCTTATAGAAGTTTCTGGCAGCAATATGGAGGGTAATAAGGTTTTAAATCCAAGAAAGAACACTGTAAGCTTATAGAAGTTTCTGGCAGCAATATGGAGGGTACGTGAAAAGGGATTAGCCACACTTATGTTTTGGAGCTGGCTGGTAATGGCTCTTAAGAGCTGTTAAATTTTCAGAAATTTTGTGAGCCAACTCACATGTAGGTACCTTAAAACTAACTATGGTGAGAGGATTAACACCATGAAAATTGGCATCCACTACAAAATCAGGGCTTTACCTATTTTCCCAGAAGCTGGTTTACCAGCACACCTGTGTAATAGAGCCAAAGAAGCCAGTAAGGTCACTTAACAACCCAAGTGACATGATGAAGGCCTAACACAGTGGCACTAAGAATATCAAGGAAGCGATGAATCTGACAAATATTCAGACACTATAATGTGCAGGACTTAGAGTTAAGCTGAAAACAGGTGATTAGGTAGAGCAAGAAGAATAATTCCCAAGTCCCTTGATTAACTGACATAGGGAATTCAGCTTTGCATTAAGCCAGACCATTAACCTCCAAAGAACTCAAAATCTGCATAGAAAGAATCATATATCTAACTAGCCATAAGTAATTAATGGTAACAGAGTCTACCAGAGAAAAAGGTTACAGGAGAGAGGTTAAAATTCATTTCAATTTTTCATATGTAGAACCAGTACAATTTGTTCATACGTAGGCTTTTATATATAGAACTATGAGTGCTTGTTCACTATCAACATAGAACTGTCCAGTAAACAGTTCTATAGTTCATAAGAAAGGTAAGGACCACATGTGTTTGTGTGCAGATATTAATTTTGATACCATGAAAAAAGATAACGTGATTTAGGAAGAAATTTTATAATGCGCAAAAAGAGGGAAATGGGGGAGACAGGGTTCAGAAGCCAAGAAAACACCAAAGATCTAGGGGTAGAGGAAATGAGAGCAATCAGAGACGAAGGAGTGTTCAGAGAGAAAGAAACAGGAGAGAATGGCAAAAAACAAACTGGGCATTATGAAGTAAATGATCAGTAGCGGCAAAGATCTTCCAAAGATCTAATACAATGTAGGTTGAATACTGGCCATTGGATTAGCATTTGAAGACCATCCTCAAAAAGTCATATAATGCTTCTCTTTTACAGTGTTCTCATTCCTATAGGAAGCACACAGTAACACCTCACAAAATTTCAAATTATGCATCTGCACATCAACCCTATAATCCTATTCTCTATCACTGACACAGTGCATCACTCAATGATGGAAATGTTTAATTCCTTAGGAATGTTGCAGGGGATGAGTGAGTGAACTACTCAATTAGGGGCAAACTGAAGAAGACAAGTATCTAAAAGAAAATGGAAAAGAGCACTTAGAGAATTAAGATTTTTTTTCTTTAAAGCATGGAACTCTCAAGCCACATAAGGAAAACATTTCCAGAGAGCAGTCAAACATTTTTACAAGCTCAAGTAAAATAAGGATCAAAAAAGTGTCCATTTTATTTACCCACAAGGAAGTCATTGAAGACCTTGGCAAAGTTTTTTCAAAAGCATAGAATGAGAATGACCAGGTCCTTGAGAATACAGGAAGAAATTCCAGAGCCCAAGTGGAGAGACTGTCCTTAGGAAGGAGCAGAGACTCCACTTATGTTGTAATTGAAAATATGAGAGAAAAAGGGAAGAAAGGATGGTTGCAAGTTCAGCTTTAGCTTAGGTTTGATGGCAAGAAATGGAGAAAGCTCACACCTGATGGATTTTTTTTTCTTTTTTTAGAGAAAAGTGGAAAGTCATTTGTTAAGCTTGAAGGGAGAGGTCTGAAATGCGTAAAGATTTAAATAATCGCTGTGGAAAATGGGAAAGCAGAAATACAGAATGCAGAATTGAGGAATAGTCACCCTCCAAAAACTGATTACAGTTCCTGGATTGCATTCTACTGAACTGTATACCCATGTCTGGCATGTGTTGTTTCTTCCACTTCTTAACCTGAGAAAGTTCTATTTACACTCCAAAACCAGTTCTATCTAGACTTTCCTGATACTCCCTCCTCTGTATTGTTTTACCTTGTACACAATTCTACTGCTACCCTTACAGGCCTACATTAAGTGCCTACCTTTACAGCTCTACAAGACCATCTCCCCTACTAAAATGGTGAGCTGCTTTAAGGTGGGACTTGCACATATACCAGGAGCTCAAAACTTGCTTAAATGGAATTTAAATTAAAATACAAAGATGCACTAGACAGAGATCTTAACCTGGAGAATCGAACATAATCTAGTTCAGAACAACAACATCATTAGCAAGTTTTGACAAAAGTATATAAATTATGAAAGGCAATAATAAGATATACAACAGTCAAACAATTTACAACTTTATTTCATTCCTTTATAACCTACTTTAGTCTGCAAATGTGTGCATATGCTTCTCACTGTGATGTTCAATTAAAAAACATTCTGCACCTACTATATGGAAGGTAACGTTACTAACACTGTGGAACAATGCAGTAGAAAGATTATCAAAATACTTTAATACAAAGTATAACGTAATGACACCTCGGGAAAAAAATTAAGAACAGATGAGAAGGGTCTCAGAAATGTAAACTTTAGTCTGAAAGACAGATTCGGGGCTTATTAACTGAATTGATACAATTTAATGAGCTTCTCAAACGTATTATATTTAGCTTATCTTCTACTTTCTAGCAATTTCTACCCAAAACTATCAATAAACGTGCTATATTCAATACATATGGTTAATCCCAGCCTGAAAGAATGCTCTACACCCTTCCTTCGTGTATGGTTGTGGATAAAACGCCTTGCTAAGAAACAAACGAGCTTGCAAGTGGGGCCACTTGTACACACCAAGAATTTAAGAGGAAATTTTCCCACCTCTTTTTAAAACTAAGGCCCTCTTTCATCAAGTATCTGTCGTCTGTTCTAAGTCTTACACCTTTCGTGTAAGACTTGAATGCTTCGCCTTTTCGTCAAGAACTGCGGCGGCAGCCAGTAGCTGCCAACGGAGGTCACCGGGTGCGAGGTCCCAGGACTTCATGGAAACCCCAAGTGTGTGTGTGGAGGGTAGAATTAAAAAAAGAGGAGCAATCAGAAATCAGGTGTCCCAGGAAAATCAGGAGGCCAGCACCCAGAAGCCAGGGGGCCGGGCGGAGGGGAGTGGTCACGTCGAGACCGGAAAACTTTCTGCAAAGAGACGGGTTGAGTCCACCACCAGGGCCCAGGTGCGGAGGAGGACAGCCCGCAAACCCGATGACCCGACCCACCCCGACTCCTTACCGTCCTGCAGAAGCTCCCTTACTGTCGCCGCAGCCGCCCCAGAGCCCAGAGTGCCATGGCCAGCCACAGCGATTCCGCCGTCTCCACCTTCCATGTTGGCAGGTGCCGGGGTGATGACGTCAGCGGCGGCCCTGCCCAGAGGGTGACGCAAAATCCCAGCGCTGCACGCTCCGCTCCGCCCACCCTGGCCGCCTGGTGAGTCGGCTTAGTCAGCTGAAGCCTGGCTGAACGTGGCTGGGATTCGCGTGGGTCCTGGAGTAGGCGGGCGCCGAGGGCCCAGCGCACCCAGGAAGCCGAATCCGCGGGGCCGGCGCTTTCAGCTGTGTCCCGCCGCGCCGCTGTGGCTGGTGTTGTTCCCCTGGCCTAAAAGAAAGTGGGCGCCGGAACGTGGCCGCAGCGATTATCGCTAAAGCAAGTATTTAACCTAAGAAGGGATTCTCGGTGGAGGCCGGAGAGAAGAGCGGGGGTTTCTGGGAACTTGGCTGGTCTCTACAAGCACAGCTGGCGGGAGTTAATAGTTACCCAACTTTCTCTGCTACACGCCTTGGTTTGCAATTCTGGGGTAAAAACAGGCGAGATAGGCTTGGGAAGGAAAGTTGCCGGGAATGAAGAGCGTGAGAATTAGGGAGAGCCGAAGGGTCGATGAAGAAGGAAGACTGCACCAGGAAAATACAAGTGGACTCAGTCTCCGGCCTCCCAGGAGATCTGGACCTATTTTTCTACTTTCTCTCACTTTCAGCTACATGCTATGAATGATGCCAAACTTTTTCATATTACAATCTGATGGATTTTCCATATATCAACTAACAGCGTTGAGCTGTAAAATCAAGTTAGTTCCTGTCATCTTCTCCGCTGCTACAGCTGCATTATTCATTCACCTAGATTTCTCCCAAAATAAATACTAATAAATCGACAATCACACGTATGCAAGAAGTTAATGTAAGCATTTCTTCATAAAAAGTAATGCAACTCTTCCTTTATGTACACAGAAAGCCATTTTTTTTCCAATTCAGAGTTTCCTGATTCTCTTGATTCTGCTAAGACTGTTTCAAGAGATGCTGTAATAGTACTTAACCTGTGCCAAACTCTTTTCTAAGTACTTTATAAATCTAAATGGATTTAATACTTATAGCAACTTAGGTGAGCAAGTTTCATGACACACTGTATTATGCTTTCTCTTTGTATCAGGTTTTTCCTTAGCATAATTTGATCTCAATCACAATGTGAATAGGATTGATGTTTCTGAATGGAGGTCACATGAATTACCAAGGGCAGCGTACTCAGACCCAGATTTGGGTTCATAATCCATAATACACAAAATTTTAAATCTTAAATGTTAATAAGGATATCTTTGAAATATGTGGTCTTTTTTTGGCTTTTACGTTAGACGATTCTAGGAAAGTTGCATAATATTCGTTTAGTTAATGAAGACTTTTGATACTGTACTATACATACCAGCATGAGTTTAGACTCAATCCATAACTTATCCCAAAGGACCTAATAGGTAATATATACATCCATTTAATCATACATTTGTACCAGGTGCTTTAGAATATATGAATTTATTTTTCCCAAGCTTAGCTGTACACTGAAATCACCTGGAGACCTTTAAAAATCCAGAGATTCACATTCGGTTGCTCTGGGATATGATTTAGGTATCCTAATTCTTAAAAGCTCCCCATATCATTCTTATCTACAACCATGGTTGAGAATTAATGACTTATGTATTCATTCAGCAAAATTGCAAGGATGAATAAGAATGAAATTGTTCTTGGTACAGTCACTGATGACCTTACCATTGCACACTTTTTAGTCTTTACCTTACTTAACTTTTCTGTGATGTTTAAGAGGCATATCTCATCCCTCCTTCCTAATACTCTCCCCTCTCTTGGTTTTTGAATGTCACTCCAGGTTTCTTATTCCCAGCTCCAGAGGTCACTTCTGTCTCCTTTGCATTCTTTTTATCTTTTACTTAAATGTTAGTGTTCTGGAAGGATTTCTTGCAAGATAAGGCATTCTTAAGTACTTTGCCCATGTTTTAGTTTCAATTTATCTAAAAGTGAAAGGTACAATATATAGCTCTAGCTTTTTCCTGAGCACTGTATCTTTATAAACAGTCATAGGCATTGCCATCTGGAAATCCCATGAGCACCTCAAATTCAGTGTACCCAAATGTGATCCCCTGCCAAAACCTATCCCTACTCTGGTTCTCTATTTCATTGATTGGAATTTCCATCCATCCAGTCCCTAAAGCCAAAAGTATAATGTCATCCTAGAATTCTTTCTTCCTACATAGCATGCACTGTCATGAAGTGATTTCCACCTCCTAAATATCTTACCAGTTTATTTTTATTTCTAAATGTATTCTTTTATTGCTGTTTTCACTCCCCAAATCCTGGGCCAGATGCTCATTATACATGGCCTGGTACACAACAATTGTCTCTTTACTGATATTTTGCCAACAGGCCTGCTCCCTCCAGTGAAATCTTTCTAAATCAGAAATCTGATCATGTCATTTCTATGCTAAAATTTTTCAGTTAAAACTATACAAAGTGAGACATACAGCCTGTACAAAAATATCTGGTATACCCATGGAAGTATGTCATGTACATATGTTAGCAAGTTGTGTGCATATGTGAAATTCACCTACTGAGAGGAAAAAATGGTTAAGAACCAAGGCCATACATTACAAAATCTAAAAAATCTTGGTATATAAGGCCCATTACTATCTAGGCCCTCTTATTCCCTCTCTAGTCCGGTTACAACTCAAGCAACATTAATGAGTCACTGAAAACATCAAGCACTTTCAAGCCTCTATGGTTTTATATGTGTTCTCTGCAAATGTATACTCTCCCATCTCCCATGCAGTGTCAGCTCAAGCTTTCTTTCCTTCATTGTTAGTGACTTCTCTCACTTCTCTAGACAGTTATTTCCACAATGGTTAAATTTGTGTGTGTGTGTGTGTGTGTGTGTGTATTAGAGCTATTATTTTACGTAATTATATCTAACTCTAATACATTTTTAAGGACATAGGAAATGTATTTTCGCCTGTATTTCCAACATGTAGCAGGAACTTATGTTTGTTGAATGAATAAATACATGTCCATGCCCTCAAAAACTCATGAAGAGACAGACATGTGTTGTTATTATGCTCTATGAAAGTAAGTGCAAATGCACATGATAACCGAGGAATGGGTGTAGTGGGTAAGTAAGATCAACTCTATCTAGGATTCAGAGAAGACTGGAAGTCAAAATTGGAAATTATGAGTGTGCACATAGAATGTGGGACAATGAAGATGTACTCAAGATTTAATTAAAGGTACCACATGGTACACTTGTGGGAGATGGAGAAGTGGAGGAAACCCCAGGTTTCTGACTTGAGAGAGTATAGGTGGATGGTAACAGCATAACCAGGATATGAAATGCAAGAGAGAACAAACAGGTTTGACTCATGAAAGAGAACTGCCCTTTTGTCCTTTACGTATGTGGCATAACATTGTTCTAATTTTTATTAGAAAAGATAAAATGCTAATAACTTTGTCTAAATTTTTCTTAAGTTGGATTCATTGAACAGTTATTATTAGTAAAACTAGTTTATCTTATTCTAACTGCACATTCTACCTACGGAAATTAAAATTATTGTTTTTATTTAGGTTATATCAGTACTTTCAGGATGAGCCACATTTTAAAAAAATTGCATGTTGAGCAATTAAACCTTTCTAAAGTTAGCTCATATATGTTTCTAAGACCAAAAGTTGGAATGTGGAAAGTAGCTAACACTGTGAAATGACAGGATTTTAAGTATAGCAATTATAAAATACTATAAACTACCTAGTTTAATCATTTGTACCTCTTTGGATATAAAAGCGATTTACTATGCAATTACATAATTATAATTGAAATTTTCACTAGATAATACTACATTTAAATTTTTTAAAATAATAAAGGTTTTTTTTGCCTTCTGATTTAGGTACAAGGAATAGAAGTTGAGAAAATATACTATTATATTTTTGGAAATGCTTACTACTAACTAAAGTTATTCAATTAATGCCATTTAACTTTCCTGGATAAAACAAGGTATTTCAAAGTGCCAGGCGTACACAGTATGATATACAATATGATTCCGATCAAATTTCCTGGTTTATCATTGCCAAACAAAGTAACATGGAAAAATTAAAAAGTAACATGAAAAATCATAACATGGTATACTATGAAAAAATCTTGTAGTTTTCCACATCTTGAGCATTTATTAATTTGAGCAGAAAATGTTGCTATAATGAGTTAAGTATAGAATTTGAAACGGTTAGTGGTTGACTCGAACAAGTATAATTTGTATAGAACTTAAACATAATTTCCCACTATGCTAAAAACTATCAGTGCCATATAAATAGAGGTAGAATTCTGTTGTAGCCTATTTGATACTGTGAAAAGAAGCTGAAAAGATTCCTGAGCCCACAGTTTGATGAAAAATATATATTCTTGGCAATCGAAATTGTTAGAATGATGGGAATTTATCTAATGAAAGTAAATTTCTCTGTGCAAACTGATTGTCTTTTTCAGATTTGAAACGAATCTATATTCATGAAGAAGGACTGCATACAAACCACAATATGTCAAGAAAGAAAAAAAGATCCAATAGAAATGTTTCATTCTGGGCATCTGGTTAAAGTCTGTGCTCCAATGGTTAGATATTCAAAGTAAGTATTGTTAAATGGTTAACGAACTAAGATGTGATTTCCTTTTTATGCTCTGACTTTTTAAAAATAAGACTACCTCAACCACATGGGATCTTCAGACACACTTAACTTTGGGATCACTATTTAGGCTTATGTCCTGGTATTACCACTTGCCTGACATGTGTGTGACCCTGATTAAACAATGAACCTCTCCAAGCTTTACTTTTTATATCTATAAAAATGGTAGTGCTTACAACTCCCACCTATAAAGATATAATGGGTATTAAATAAATATAAGCATTCATGCAGAGGACAAATCCCCAAGACTGCCATTGCTGGGTCATATTGTAGTTATATGTTTAGTTTTAAGAAACTGCCCAACTTTCAGATTGGCTGTACATTTTTATGCTCCCGCCAACAATGTTTGAGGGATCTAGTTTCTCTTCCTCCTCACCAACTTTTCACAATGTCACTGTTTTGTTATTTTAGCTGTTCTCATAGGTTTGCAGCAATATCTCCTCATGGATTTCCATTACTTTATGGCTAGTAATATCGAACATCCTCTCATGTGCTTATTTGCCATTTGCATGCTGTTGAAGAAATATTTATGTCTTTTGCTAATATTCTAATTGGATTGTTTGCTCTTTTACTATTAAGTTGGTTTTTAAATTTTTTCAATTGTAAAATACACACAACTTAAAATTTACTTTTAAAACATTTCAAGTGTATAATTCAGTTATGTTAAATACATTCATATTGTTGTACGTTCAGTCTCTTTTCATCTTACAAAACTGAAACTTTATACCCATTAAACTCCATATTCCCTGTTCCCCCCAGCTCCTGGCAACCACCATTCTACTTTGTTCCTCTACGAATTTGACTAGTCTCAATACTTTATATAAGTGGAATCATACAATATGTATGTTTGGGGAACTCGCTTATTTCATGTAACATATCCTTGAGGTTCATCCATGTTGTAGCATTTATCATAATTTCCTTTTTAAGGCTGAATGATATTTCACCGTATGTATATATACCACATTTTCTTTATTCATTTGTCAGTTGACGAACACATGAGTCGCTTCCATCTTTTGGCTGTTGTGAGTAATGCTGCTGTGAATGTGGATGTATAAATATCTTGAGACCCTGCTTTTGGTTATATGCCCAGAAATGGAATTGCTGGATCATATGGCAATTCTATTTTTATTTTTTTGAGGAACTTCCATATTGTTTTTCATGGTGGCTACACCAATTTACATTCCCATCAGCAGTGCACAAGGATTCTGATTTCTTAACATCCTCACCAATACATGTTTTTGTTCTTTGTTTCTTTTTTATTTTAGCCATTCTAATGGATGTGAACTGGTATCTCACTGTGGTTTTATATTTCCCTAGTTATGTCAAACATCTTTTCATGTGCTTATTGGCCATTTGTATATATTTACTATTGAGATTTAAGGGTTCTCTACATATTCTAGTTACCACTCTTTTCTCAAATGTGTGGTTTGCAAATATTTTCTCCCAGTATGTACCTTACCTTTTTATCCTCTTAACGAATGGACTTTTGCACAGCAAAAGTTTTTATTTATTGATGAAGTCTAATTCATTAATTTTTTATTTTGTAAATTGTGCTTTTGGTGTCAAGTGTAAGAAATGTTTGTGCAGCTCTAGAGTCTAAAAATTTTCTATTTTTTCTCTTAAAGTCATAACTTTATGTTTTGCATTTAAGACCATGATCAGTTTTGAGTTATTTTTTGTATAAGTGCAAGGCTTAAAGTTCTTTTTTTTTGCCTATGGATGTCTAATTTATTCACCATTTGTGGAAAAGGCTATCTTTTCACTTTTGAATTACTTTTTCATCTTTGTCAAAAGTCAATTGGGCATGTTTGTATGGCTCGTCATCTGGATTCTCTATTTTGTTCCATTGATCTTTGTGTCTATCCCTCCACCAATACCACACAGTCTTGATTTCTAAAGCTAGCTATATAACCTTGAAATCAGGTAAACTGAGTTCTCCCACTTTTTCTTTTTCAAAATTGTTTTAGCTATTCTAGTTCATTTGCCATTCCAAATAAACTAGTATGAGAGTCTATATCTGCAAAACATCTTGCTGGAATTTTCATAAGAATTGTATTAAATATGCATATCAACTTGAATATAATTGAATTCCTTACTATTCTGAGTCACCCAACTCATAAACAGTGTCTTTCCATGTTTTTTAGATCTTGTTTGATTTCTCTCATCAGTATTGTATAGTTTTCAGAGTGAGTTCTGTGTGTGTTTTGTAAAACTTAAATTCAATTATTTCTCTTTTGAGTGATTGTAAATAGATTTATACTTTTAATTTCAGTATGTATGTGTTTATTGCTGGCATATAGAAATAAAATTGATTTTCATATGTCAAACTTCTTGAACTCATTTTTTGATTTTAGGAGAATTTTTTTGATAAATTCCTTAGGATTATCTATGTAGACTATCATGTCATCTGCAAATAAGGACAGTTTTATTTTTTCCTTTCCATCATATGTCTTTTGTTTCCTTTTCATGCCTTATAACACTGACTAGAAGTTCCAGGGCTATATTGAATAAGAATGATGACAGCAGACATCTTTCCTTGTTCTTGATCTAGGGAGAAAGTGGTCTATCTTTTATCTTTAATATAATGTTAGCTGTGGGATTTTTTTTTTATCATGCTCTTTCTCAAGCTGAGAGAGTTCCCCTCTATTCCTGTTTTTCTGAGAGGGATTTTTTTTTTCTTTTTAAAATATCATGGATGAGTATTGTTTTGTCAAATGCTTTTTCTGCATCAATTGATAAATGATTTTTTTTCTTTAGCCTATTAATATGGTGGATTACATTGATTCTGACTATTGAACCTTCTTATTAACTGTTTTTTGTTTTTTTTTTTCTGACACCACCACAGCAGAAGGATGAGAAGGCACCACATCATTCCTATCAGGTGGAGGTAGAAGTCTAGGTTCCTCACTTGATCTTTTTTGACACTCTGAGGGCAGGGAGCTCATTACTGCTGAGCAGGGGTGACAGTTACAGCTCCTCACGGAGGGGTGGTCTAGTCCTGGCTCTTCAGGAAGCATGCCCTAATACTACTCCCATTGAGGAAAGAGAAGGGCACCTCACTACTCCTGGGGATGTGTGGAAGTCCAGACTCCCCATGTGGCTGGCACAGATACCACTGAGGTGTGCCTTGTTACTGATCAGCAGAGAGTATAGCCCCAGCCACCTACCTGGCCTTTTCTGATACTACTTTGGAAGGATGTTAGAGACCTTGTTATAGCCTTGAGAAGGTAGAAGTCTAGGCTCCACACTCAACTTTTTCTTATGAAGGCAGAGCCACAGTTTTCTCTCTGGTGTTTGGCCTGAGTAGAGCCATTGTTATCTAAAGAGTTTTCTCTCTTGTTAGGCTTCCCTTTTCTGGGTCCTTTAGTTAGGAAGAACAGACTTTGGTTAGGGCTGTTTTTGTCTACAACTATTGGTATTTCCAGGTTGCCAGCTCCATACCTGGGATATTTGAGGCGAAAAGAAACCCAAGAAACTCAACATTATCTTTCCTCAGGTCCTGACATCACTAGCCTGCTGCTTTCTTCTCTGCCTTTCAGAGTTTTCTTACGTTTTACATATAATATCCAGAGTTTTTAGTTAAGCTGGAAGAATAGGGAAAAGTACATCTCCTCCATCTTCCTATAGGCAGAACTTTAATAAGTTTTTAATAATTAGCTAAATTAAACCTGGAAGTACATATGATTGTGGTGATTTAAAATGCCTAACTAAAGTTTTATATGCTTACAGATTGGCTTTTAGAACACTAGTAAGAAAGTACAGTTGTGATCTGTGCTATACACCAATGATAGTTGCTGCTGATTTTGTCAGATCTATAAAAGCCAGAGACAGTGAATTTACCACAAACCAAGGTATGTGAAACCTAGAGTTTGCTCACTTTGTAAAACTTAGAAAATAAAACAAAACTATCTTATCCAATGAGACAATACACTGCCAAGATTTTATTTTAAAATCTTTTCGTTTTTTTTATTCGTTTGCAATGTCTTTTTAAATATATTTTTATTCAGTGCCTTGGAACTATGGATGACATACAAAATATAAGGTCAGTCTTCCTTAGGGCCTCCATTCTCTCACACAGACTATTAGAGTCCTATCTCACTGCCCCCAGTTTTGTCTCATTCCAAACTATCCTCCAAACAGCCCAAAGTGATCTTTCCAAAATGTAAATTTGATCACATCTCTTAGACCTAAAAGCAGTGATTCTCAAAGTGTGATTCCCCAGACCAGCAGCATCAACATCATCTGGAAATGTGATAGAAATGGAAATTCCCAGGCTCCACTCCAGGCCTACTCAGAGACTCTCAGTACGTGGTCCAGCAATCTGTTTTAAAAAGCCCTCTAGATGATTCTGAGCTTGCTAAAGATTGAGAAATGACTGGCCTAAACAGCAAAATTCCAGCACCTGTGAATAACATATAACATTCTTCATGATTTAGCCTCCAAATACATCTTCTGCAACTTTGTCTTCCATTAGTTACTCTCCACAGCCCACTGACGTCATTCTTTACATATAGTAAGTTATTTTAAGTCCCCGAACATGCCCTATTCTCTCACATTTCTCTACCTAGAATATCTTTCTCAGCCATACCTATTTCCTATGTCCCTATTCTCTCTGGATAAACGACACTTTATGCTTCTTAATCCAGTTCTCAGATTTTGTGGCCAAAGTACTTTCCTAACCACCATCCACTCATGTCCTTTCTTTGAAGCACAGGCTTTATGTTGTATTTAATCCTACTGTGTTGTAATTACCTCTTTATATACTTGTCTCTCCCACTAGACTATGGGCTTGTCAAGGGCTAGAACTATTTCTTACTGATTTGTATCAGCTTCTAGCAGTGTTAAAAATACATTAGACCAATGAATGATTGTTAAATTGAAATTCTGTAACTCTCGAGTTACAAAAGAGAAAGTACCCTATGTCCTCAGAAAAAAGCAGATTCTATCCCGTGATAATACTGTAAATCAGGGATTGCCATCAAAATTCTGAATCAGTGGAACTAGGGTGGTACCCAGAAATCTGCATTTTGGCAGACACCCAGTAAATCTCATATAGGTAGTCCTCAAAAAAACCTTTAGAAAAATTTAAAAACATTTATCCAGAGTTTATAACACTAACCCAAAGATGAAAAAAATATGTCCTTTAAAACCTAGGAAAGCTCTGATACATTTGGTTATATTAAAATTTAAACTTTTATATGTAAGAAAAGAGCACAGAGACAAACCCAAACTGGGAAAAATATTTATAATATTTTTGATAGTTATGATATATAGCAGAATTCATTTCATTGTTTCATTAAAAAATTAAATAAGAAAAGGAACAAGTAAAAGAAAAATTGTGCATAGAAAATGTAAAGAATTTGGAGAGTGAGCCCACGAATAAAAATATACACTGTTGGATATCCAATGTAGGATAAGTTATGAGAAAACAAGAACTTTCATCCATATTGGTGTATATCTATACTGGTGAACTCTTTTCAAAGAAATTTTTGTAATATCAGAATATTAGCTACCTATCCAATAGTTACACTCTTAGGAATTTAACCCATGAATATACTCACAAAAGCATGTATGTAAGAGTATCCTCATCACATTGCTTGCAAGAGCCACAGATGAAAAGAATTCTAGAAGTACACTGTGTGGTTCATCTATATAGTAGAATATGCCACTAAAAAGAAGAAAATAGGTCTAACTATAGCTCCCAGATATATCACATAAAAAAAAAGAGTAGGCATAGCAGTGTACATAGAATGTTTACATTTGTTTAACTTTTACAGGTATACATAAAATTATTCTGGAATACAATAAACTAATGCTCACCTTTGGAAAAGGGATCTGTTTGTCAAGAATATAATACTTTTCATTTTAGTAAATTTTATACTGTTTGAATTTGTACTTAATGTAAATTCCTTTTAACTTAAAATATTTAAAATTATGTTATTACTACCTTGTTTGAACAGTTGTTATTTATCATGTACAAACAGTTTGGTATCTCATGTGAGTGTCTGTGTATGTCTGTGTGTGTTTCTGTGAATTTTAATGTTGAGCTATTCATTTTATCAGGTGATTGCCCATTGATTGTTCAGTTTGCTGCTAATGATGCAAGACTTTTATCTGATGCTGCTCGTATAGTCTGTCCTTATGCGAATGGAATAGACATTAACTGTGGTTGCCCTCAGAGGTAAAGCTCAAAGAAGTTGAAAGAATTTTCAAAAAAGATTAGAAAAACTAGTGAACATTACCAAGAATTAAAAAGTAAGGAAAATATAGTTAAAGCACTTGGCCTTTATATAAGAAGCAAGAAAAGGAAAGATTACTAAGGAACATACATACAAAAGCATTTCCCAATGACTAAAAGTGTTTTGTCTCACCTCACCTCTCGAATTTTTTTAATATGTGGATCTGCCTTGACTCTCATCCATAAGTAGTTATGTGAGACACTAATGTTTATAGCAATCCCAAGAATGTATTTTTACTGTCATGTTAGACATATTTGCTCTAGAAACTATGATTCTGTGATTTGAGAGATCACCACTTATGCTCTCCTAATTTTCTTTATAAGAATACTTCCTTATAATTATCTTTTTTTTCATCACCACAGTTATTTGGTTGATTCTAAGTAATGGGGTACTGATAGGATGCACTTAATTTGACAATAATATCCCTACCTTTCTAGCACTGTACTCGATTATCTGACAGTAATTCAAAGTGTGTCCAAAGAATAAAATCAAAGTTTTAAGTAATCCAAATCAGATTAGACATATTTGTATACCCATTAAGTGAGTTAAATAAGCTGTTTAGTAGTGTTGGCATGCTGTAAGCCAAAACTATCTCTCTACTATTAAGACTAATAAAACCTCGTTATGTACAATAAACATCAAATTTGGAATTCAAAAAATCTGAAAAATTGCAGTTAATTACAAATACTTAAATCTGTTTTGGTTGAATGAATTTTAATTTAATTGTCTCACTTGCCAAAGAAAAGCATTTCCCCTAAGCCCTTTTTGAGCTGGGAACATGTTTTCCTAATTTCACATTGATCCACTTAGAAGTGTTGGATCTGGGAATTGTAAAAATCTGATTTCATTCCAGATCGCTAGATAGATAAATAGATAGATGCACTTATAGTGCTTTTATAAATTTATTTTCTCTTCCAGCTATTTACAGTTTATTTGTTGTGTTTGCTTTATAAAGGTGGGCAATGGCAGAAGGTTATGGAGCTTGCTTAGTAAACAAGCCAGAACTTGTTCAAGATATGGTGAAACAAGTAAGAAATCAAGTGGAAAATCCCAGATTTTCAGTATCTATTAAAATAAGGTAAAGACAACATTTTAATCTATTGACAAGATAGTTCTTAGGAAATAAAAAGCATATTCCTTTTGTCTGGTGCTATGGGGTTATCTATCCTTAATAAATTTATAGCTGGTATATGGAAATGTTGAAACAACAATTAATAAATGAGTATATGCCATAATTTTTATTTATAATCAAAACTAACTCTTTGTATTTTCTAACAGAAATTAAAAACATCCCTTTATTATTAAAAACTTTCCCCAAAAAGAAACTCTCAACTTTCTCCATGTACTAAATTAACGCTAAGAAACATTCCTGGTACCAAGAGTGGAAAATGAAAATGGTATTTACACTAAAATTTCACAATGAAAATAAACCAGGAATTGTTTTCGTGGTGACAGGATAAAAACATATTTCA
Organism: Pteropus alecto; assembly: GCF_000325575.1. Classification (NCBI taxonomy): domain Eukaryota; kingdom Metazoa; phylum Chordata; class Mammalia; order Chiroptera; family Pteropodidae; genus Pteropus; species Pteropus alecto. Next base: position 6,699,629 of record NW_006494608.1, on the reverse strand, counting down.
AAATAAAGTATTTTCTCACTTGGTGGTTGTGATATGGACAGCAAATATTAGGATAGCATCTTTCTGTTCATGTGTGACAGTAATTGGATGATTTTTCAGTTACAAAAGCCAAAGGAGAGGAGCACTAGGTAAGATAAAACTTGTCATCCATTGTTGCTACTCATGAAATAGCAAAATTTAAAATCTTAAATGATAGTGGCATGTAATGATATAGCAAAACTAACTGTTTTATAGGAAATACTTTAGTTTTATTAATTTTAGCATTGATTTGTGTGCTTTGAAAAGATGGATATAATTTTGAAATTATAGGATCCATGATGACCTTACAAGAACCGTAGATCTTTGTCGAAAGGCTGAAGCAACAGGAGTTTCCTGGGTTACAGTCCATGGAAGAACTGCTGAAGAAAGACATCAGCCAGTTCACTATGAGGCCATTAAAATAATTAAGGAAAATATGTCTATACCTGTTATTGCTAATGGAGACATTAGAAGCTTAAAAGAAGCACAAAATGTGTGTCATATTACTGGGACAGATGGTAAGAAATAAGTACCTGAGTTTTTTAACTAGCAAAAAAAAAATGGGAGTGGGATAGTAATTTTGATATGATTTTTCATTATTTTCCTTAAATTAGAGCTATATTTTCTTGTACTGATTGAAGCTAAGCAATTCATTAAAATGCTGTTAACTCTTCTATTTAGAAACAATAAGTTATTTTAATTGTGGTACATTAAGTCAGTTAGTTTTCTGACACCATCATATCCAGTGAGTGACTAGTTAAGAATCTCCCAGATAGCCTATTAGTAAAATAGAACACCTAGACTAGAATTGCGAGTGAACACGATTAGTCATAGGAACCAGAGGAACCCAGACTGCTATGCGATTTCATTATTGCCTTAAATTAATGGCATACCAAGTCCTGTGATACCTATTGGTAGATGGGAGAATGCAGATAAACTTAACATTAAGCAAGTCCAATTTATAACAACCTGGATTTACCCTTTAAAAAGAGCCTAAAGACTAATTGTTTCACATAGAAGTCTAAATAAAGAATACCCGTAAGTACATATAAACTTTCTTGGTTTACAAAAAGATATTTCAAAATAGTTTTATAATTGAATTAAACAGACTAATAAAAGGGCAGCGTGAAACTTTGTTATAATAGTTTTTTTTTTTTAGTATCTGTTTGTTTCATTGAGTTTGACTTTATGAGTTCTTAACGTGTGGACAAATGTGATATGCTTTACTCTGTAGGTGTGATGGTAGCAAGAGGACTCTTAGCAAACCCGGCCATGTTTGCTGGATATGAGGAAACCCCACTAAAATGCATCTGGGACTGGGTTGACATTGCTCTTGAACTTGGAACTCCTTATATGTGTTTCCATCAACATTTAATGTACATGATGGAAAAGATAACTTCAAGGCAGGAAAAAAGAGTATTTAATGCTTTATCAAGCACATCTGCTGTTTTAGATTACCTTACAGACCATTATGGGATTTGACTGGACTTCGTAAGTTATTTTAATGTATACTTCAAAGGAACTGTGTTAACATTTTTAAATAAAAGTTTTTATTTTAATACTAAAAGTATGACTCATATAGTATCTGCAAGTTAACATGAAGTTTGTTTTTAATGAAAATAAGTGCAGTGAAGTGACAACACATGCCAACCTCTACATAAAATGAAAAGGAACAAGAAATTCTGTATAGAATTGCATTCAAAACTTTAAAGTTCAGATTGGAAAATCAAACTGGTACTTCCTAATTCATGAATTACACACCTCAAGGTATTTGTTTTAAATTGGAGGTAGCTAAATTTAATTAGATAGGATTTTTTTATAATTTAAAACTTAAGTTCCATGAAACTCTTTAACTGACATTAAATTTGTTATATTTCAAGCCTTCCAGATCCCTTGAAGATTGAGAGCTTGGTAAATATAACTACCTAAAATGATAAAATTAATTTCACTCCACCACATTTTAAGTATAAAAAATTTGGTAGCTAATCTGAAGATGATTTATATGAAATATTATTTCCTGGAAAGTAGTAACCAGATTTTATTTTTAATTCAAAAAAACAATTTTCATGCTGTTTTTATTGATGTTATTTTTATGCCTCTCAGCAGTTAATAATTTTAACTTAAAATTCCATGGTTGGGAATGTACTAATAGAATTTTGTTATTAGTGAATGTGTCACTGCAAAAATTAAATATCAAGTTAAAATAAATGTTCCATAATTAAGATATTGGTCTATGTTACCAACATGAAAACTGTTATAAAAGGAGCCAGTTGTCTAAAACTGCTTAATTCGAGTTTGGGAATGTTAAATGAATTAATTTTAACATAAGCACCATGTTGCCATATTTTTTTTCTTAGGCACATCTCTGCTTTCATTTTTCAATTAATGTAGTTTTAAAGATAACTGGCTTTTTCATTTGACATCAGTAGTTACAATAGGGGGCCATCGACAAAACTTAAGTCGTCATTACGTCTTAGGTTTGTAAGTTATCTCTGAGGTGAATTACACTAGTGTTGACAACAGCATAATTAGAGTAAGTCTTTCAAAGGGACCATTGTGGAAAGGCAAAGAGTTCTAAACGTGTTGTTTGTTTAAAAAACTTCCTTATGGTTATGTTGTCTTTTTCTTTTAGACATGATCAAGTATATTTGTGCTAAGAAAAAGCACCGACTTAAATGTTTTTATGACCATATCCTTATGGTTAACTTATGTTGTCTTTTTCTTTTAGATATGATCAAGTATATTTGTGATAAGAAAAAGCACCGACTTCAATGTTTTTATATTCTATAAATTATTTCTTTTTCATGTTTAATGTTCCCAAAATAATTGTCTCCAGGAAGATACTGTTTTGCATTCCTCATGTTGTCAATGTTGAAAATATAAATATTTAGTAATTTTCGTATGTTCACAGAATTTGAAAACCTGGAAAATAGTAATTGAAACAATATACCCATACCCACAATGTTTCCTTCCCTGTCAGTCCCCAAACGTCACGCTAAAGCTTCTTCCCAGTCCATGGACAAGAGCAGAAAAACTTAGAGTATGTTTTGACTACATATTCTAGTCTCAGAAGAAAAACGTTGCACAACTACCCAATCCTGGCCCTTCTAAATTTATTTGCCGACAATGAAACCGTTTCTCCCATAAAACTGCCGGAACAGGAAAGGAGTGCGTTTCAAATACGTTTACTGAATTTGTATCACCTTATCTAACCCTCCGACCCTAGCGCATTTCCTTCTGCCTGCACCCCACGAAGCTCTACCAGAAAACGTCGGTTACCGATACCTCTCCCATCCAAACCACTTTATTCAGAAATATAAAGTCAGCTCTACTCAAGAAACTGCACTTGGGGGGCCACAAGAATCGGGTCGAAAAGTCTGAGTCATCTAATTCCATTACCATATTATAAGTAGAAGACAGTTATTTTTAATCGATGTATTAGCACCGCCTACGACACCCGCGAGGACCAACACACTTAGCGGAGTGGGAAGCCGGTGGGGGTGGGGCACTCTTCCCCACCTCCCTCCCCTCCCCCCGCCGTGGCGTCTGACGTCCCGCGCGTCGGCGGCCGCGGAGCAGCGCCGGGAACCAGGCGGGCCGCAGACTGGGTAAGACCGGGAGAGAACGCGGGCGGCCGCGGTCTCCGAGGCGCCGTGGAGCGCAAGGCCGCGCGGGGTCGCGCCGCTCTCCGCGGTTGAGCCTCGGGCAGCAGACCCTTCCCCCAAGGCGTTGGTCTAGGGCCCGCTGCGCATTCGCCAAGCGGGAGGGTCCCTAGATGCGGGCGTTAGTGGAGGCTGGCGTTGGGGAGTTGTCGCTGCGTAGCTGGCCGAAAAGCACGTCCTTGGCGCCGCGCAGGCCGCCTCGCTAGTTGCGCACGGCTCTCCGGGGAGGTGGAGACACTCGCCTCTGGCCCACCCTTGACCGCACCCCCCCTCTCCCCCGGCACCCTTCCTTCCTTCCCCTTCCCGCCCCTGCTTAACGACTGGCGCCTCCAGTCAGGGGAAGGTCGGACGCTGTAAAACCCCTGAACGAAAATCGCCCCCCGGGAGTCTTTAAATCAGTTTTCTTTGAAAGGCAGCAAAGTAAAATAAGTGTTTCTCTATTTAGGTGTGAAGAGAAAAAAATGACACTCCAATGGGCGGCAGTTGCAACCTTTCTTTATGCTGAAATAGGACTCATTTTAATCTTCTGTCTACCTTTTATTCCTCCTCAGAGGTAGGAAACCTCCCAATTGTTAATAATAAATCAGTAGCTCCTTTAGACTGCTTAGTGTTTAATGTTTAATGGTAATTTTACTACTTTTTTCCCCCACACAATGAATACATGTTAAAAGTGCTGAATATGAAAAGTATCAGAACCATACATTAGCATTAGTTTCTTAGTAAAGGACCTTACAAGGTCTTTAAGTACCAAGTATTTTAATCAAAGCATTGGCTCATTTTACCCCTGTAATAATCCACTTATTGGGAATTCAGTTCTACATCCAGAAACTTGCTAGTATGAATGGTGAAATACGCTAGTAATAAAAATGTCGCAATACATTTGTTCATACTCATGGCATTAAAAAAAAAAAAAAAAAAATCTCGCGTTAGCGAAATCCTGGAGATAACCCACTGAAGTTTGGTAAGATCCCATGACTGGAAAAGACTTGTGAAAGCTTTTACCTTTGCTCAGGGTTCAGGTAGTCTTTCACAACTCTTAACTTGCTTCTTACCTACCTGAATTTCTATTCATTTGTGTCTTTGACTATCAGCTATGCCATCACTTTTTTCTTCCTTACTAAAGAAAAAAATCGAACCATACTATAGGAAGGGGCCTTAAACATAGTTTTATCCAGCCCACTCATTCTACAGGGTAAGTAGTTTGCCCTAGGTAATCTGGGCAGTCCAGCCAGATTCCAGACAAGAATCCGGCTTTCAAGCTAGTGTTCTTCATCACCCTACCACTCGTCCCCTTGATTTTGTTTAAAATCCTTAATAACACCATTTAGATTTTAAGTAGTATTTGTAAGAATTTGAAAGCAAAAATATTTTTGTCAATTGGTCTTTTATCTATCAAAATTATACATGAATTATGGATCTTTTTCTTCCTGTCAAATATAATTTTTTTCCTATCCTTGTTATGTAGCAATTTGATAGATTGTGTATCTGTACACATATTTTATAAATATACCTTCATATACATAAGAAAATATGGTATATTTGTACATATAATCATTTACAATATGTCCTTATGGTATGTATCCACATCTTTGTTGTTTTCCATTACAGTTGACATACAACATTAATTTTAGGTGTACAGCATAGTGATTAGACATCTATATAACTTAGGAACTGATCACTCCAGTAAATCAAATACCCATCTGACACCATACACAATTGTTACAATATTATTAACTATAATCCTTATGCTATACTCTAAACCCCATGACTGTTTCATAACTACCAGTTTGTGCTTCTTAATTCCTTCCCATTTCACACACACACACACACACACACACACACTCACTCACAACCATCTGGCAATCACCAGTTTGTTCTCTGTATCTGAGTCTGTTTCATTTTGTTAGTTTATTTTGTTCTTTAGATTTCACATATAAGTGAAATTATATGGCATTTGTCTTTCTCTGACTGACTTCCTTAACACAACACCCTCCAGGTCCATCCATGTTGTTGCAGATGGCAAGATTTCATTCTTTTTTTATGGCTGAGAAATATACTATCGTATATAAGTACTACCACTTCTTTATCCATTGATGAACACCCAGGTTGCGTCCATATCTTGGCTATAGTAAATAATGCTTCAATGAACATATGGATTCACATGTCTCTTTGAAGTAGTGCTTTGGGTTTCTTTGGGTAAATACCCAAAAGTTTGATTACTGGATCCTTCTTTGTATCTTATCATAGCCCTCATTTTAAAGTCTGTTTTGTCTGGTATAAATATTGCTATAAATATAGCTTTTGTTTGTTTCTTTCTATTTTCATGAAATATCTTTTTCTATCCCTTTACTTTCAGTCTGTGTGTGTCTTTAGAGCTGAAGTGAGTCTCTTGTAGGCAGCATATGTAAGGGTCTTGTTTTCTTATTTATTCAGCTGTCCTATGTCTTTGATTAGAGCATTTAATCCATTTACAATTAATTGATTGTTGATATGTAGTTATTTCCATTTTAGTATTCATATTTTTTATCTTTTTTTTTCTTCTTAAAGAATTTTCTTTAACATTTCTTGTAATACTAGTTTGGTGGTGATGAACTCCTTTAGCATTTTCTTGTTGGGGAAGCTCTTTATCTGTCTTTTGATTCTAAATGATAGCTTTGCTAGGTAGAGTAATCTTGGTTGTAGGTCCTTGCTTTTCATCACTGAGTATTTCGTTCCAGTGTCTTCTGGCCTGCAAAGTTTCTGTTGAGAAATCAGCTGACAGTCTTATGGGAGCTCCTTTGTAGGTAACTAAATGTTTTTCTCTTGCTGCTTTTAAGATTTTCTCTTAATCTTTAACCTTTGGCATTTTAATTATGATTAAAATGTGTCTTGATGTGGGCCTCTGGGTTCAACTTGTTTGGGACTCTCTGCACTTCTTGGGCTTGTATGTCTATTTCCTTTGCCAGATTAGGGAAGTTTTTTGTTATTTCTTCAAATAGGTTTTCAACTCCTTGCTCGCTCTCTTCTTGTTGTACTTCTATGATACAAATATTGGTATGCTTGATGTTGTCCCAGAGGTTCCTTAAACGCTCCTCATTTTTTTGGATTCGTTTTTCTTATTGCTGTTGTAATTGGATATTTTCTGCAATTATTTTCCAAATCACTGATTGAATTCTCTGTTTCATCTAATTTACTGTTGATTCCTTCTAATGTGTTCTTTATTTCAGTTATTATATTCTTCACTTCTGACTGGTTCTTTTTTATGTTTTCTATCTCCATTTTTATGTTTCCTATCTCTTTGTTGAAGTTCTCACTGAGATCATTGAGTGTCCTTATAACCAGTGTTTTGAACTCTGCATTGGGTAGATTGCTTCTCTATTTCGTTGAGTTTTTGTTTTTTTTCTAGAGCTTTGTTCTGGTCTTTCATTTGGGGCATGTTTTGTTGTCTCCCCATTTTGGCTGCCTCCCTGTTTGTTTCTCTATATTAGGTAGGGCTGTTATGTCTCCTGGTCTTAGTAAAGTGGCCTTATGTAGTAGGTGTCCTGTGGGGTCCAATGGCACAGTCTCCTTGGTCACCTGAGCTGGGTGCTCCAGTTGTGTACCTTGTGTGGATTATGTGTGCCCTCCTGTTGTCGTTGAGCCTTGGTTGCTGTTGCCATGTCAGTGGGAGAGATTGACCCTCAAACTGATTGGTTGTAAGGACTAGCTGTGACTACAGTGGAGGAACTCTTGTGCGGGGGCTGACTATATAGAGCAAGATTTGTTTTAGCAGGGCTTTGGTGCCTGCCCAGTTTTCCCTTTGGATGTGTCATTTGTGGAGGTGGTCGGATGGTACTCTGGTGTGGTCTGAAGCTAGCCACCAGGTTTATTGGTCCTAGGTCCTCTTGGGAGGGCCTCTGGTGCAGACCAAAGTCAGCTACTGCCTATGCACTGTCTGGGGCAACTTGTTTGAGCTGCAAAGTGACTTACAGATGGTTGCCACTTGTGCTGGGCTTGGAGGTGCCTAGGAGAGGCTAAGCTGCCGACTGAGGCTGGCTGGCGCTAGTGCCGGGCTTGGGGTTGCTTAGCAAGAGGTATGGGGCATGCAGAGGCCTAATGCTGCTTGTTTGAGGTTTATGAACCTTAGCCAAGACAGGCTGTTTGTATGGAAAAGCCACTAGAAGTGGCTTGAGTGGTCCTGCAAGTGGGGTGGGGCATGGTCTCAGGGCATGGCAACTGGTGTTAGCCAGTTTGATGGAGACTCAGACATGGTGCCTGCCTGTGTCTGCATGCAGGGAGAGGAGAGGGATCAACCAAAGAACAATGACTTCTGTCAGTACTCTGTCTGGGAGAGAGCTGCCCCTCTAGCCCTTGCCCTGAAGCCAGACAGTTTAGTTCCTCCTTGTATGTGCCTCATGCCTTTTGAGGTACAGTCTCAGCAATGGAGTTCAGAGCGAGTGCGTCTGTCAGTAAGTCCATGCATAGGTCCTTTAAGAAGGATGCCTGGGACTCCAGCAGCCTTGATCTCACTCAGCCACAATCTCCCTGGTTTTCACAGTCAGAAGTGTGGGGACTACTCTTCCTGACACTAGAACCTTGGGCTTGGGAGACTGATTTGGGGCTCGGGCCCCTTGGTACTTGGGAGACCTCCAAAGCCAAGATATCCCTCCCAATTTTTAACACCTCATGTGGGTATGGAACCAGTTCATTCGAGTCTCTCCCCCTCCTTTCAGTCTCAAGATGGCTTCTTATGTATATCCTTCTGTTCAGCTAGAATCTTGTTCTGTAGTTTAGTTGTAATTTTGATGTGGTCATAAGAGCAAGGAGGCATTTATTTACCTGCTCCACCTTCTTAATTGGAACCTCTATATCCACATCTTTTTTATCTTTTTTATGTGTATCGCCATAATCTTCAAAGAAAAGGCTTCAGTTTTTATTTCATTTGGCTCTCTGTTCTCATGTAATCCACGAGTTAGACACACTCAGAGGTCAGACTGCCTGAGTTTATATCCCAACTCTGCATGTTACTGTGTGACCTTGGGCAAGTTATTGATAAATAACTCTCTGGTCAGTTTCCCCATTTGTAAAATGGAACTAATGCTACTATCCACCTCATATAGTAATTGTGGTGATTAAATTAGCTAAAACATGTAAAAGTGCTTAGAACGATAGTACAGTAAGGATTCAATATATAGTAGCTAACATTAGCTCTTTCTTGAATTGAGTCTTATTATAAACCGGTAGTTGTTCCCTGTAGGGGGTCTCTTGTTTTTCTTTTTATACTGGCTCTTGAAATGTTCATTTACATTTGGACCAAGATCAAGGTATTACCACTTATGTTCTCTTTCTAAAAATATAAAATCTTTGCAATTTAAAATTTGAATAGTATTCTTGGAATTGAGCATAGAGGCAAAAGAAACTACTTCATCTATATCTATCTTCCTCTCCCCACCAATTTCAAGCCATTACTTAAAGTTGTTTTCAAAACCTGTTGGTTAATAATTAGTCCTAATTTTAAAGAAAAACTTTTTTTAAGTTGTTTTTAAAGTTAAGTACTTACTACCTGTGTGTGTGTGTGTGTGTGTGTGTGTGTGTGTGTGTCCGTCCCCCTACTCCTCACATGTTTCTAATTGTTAGACCAAGAGATCTTTGTTACTTCTGAGTTGTTACCCTGATTAGGGGAAAGAAAATGATAGCTTATATCAGCAATATAATATTTTACTATAAGAATTCCTTTTTAAGAGTTTGATCATATATCTTTCCTTTAAAAGTTAGTTCACTGTAGAATATTTGAACCACCAGATAGAAGATAGTCAAATGTCAGGTTATTAAATTTAAAAGAAATTGTTCTTTATTTTATGAGACTTTCTTATGAATTGATAATTCTCTGATATGACATAAAAAATTAAACTACCGTAATTCTTTTTACTCACTACATAATTACCAAAATGTTAATTCAGTATTTAGAAAATATTTCAAAACATTCTTTTGATTTTTTTATACCTAATGTAATTGTATTGCGTTACAGATGGCAGAAGATTTTTTCATTTAATGTCTGGGGTAAAATTGCAACTTTCTGGAACAAAGCTTTCCTTACTATTATAGTCCTATTGATTGTTCTGTTTCTAGGTGAGTACTAAATTACTAGATTGGTAAGTACTAGGTTACTAGACTGTTTCTAGTTATGTTAAGTAATGGAGTACTAGATACCACCTTTAAATAAGCTTACCCTAGTTTTTATTAATGAATTTATTGATTTTTAATTAATTTGATGTTGCTGTTAACATACAGTTGACTTTGTGTAGTATATTGCCAGTGTATAGAGCAAATATTGATATATCGATAGTTGATAGATGTTACCATAATATATGCAGAAACATAAATTTCAGCAGAGTGCAATAGCTCTTAACCTCTTTTAAGTTGTTTTAAAATTTAAATATACCAACGCATAGCCCACTTTTCAGAGTTACCAGTTATACAGTTGTTACTGTGGTGTCCCAAGCACCAGGGGCTTAGCTGGTGCTTAGGGAAGCATAGAGAAATAGAATCATTAGGCCCTCAAAAGAAGTCTTAGATGCAGGATATGAATCTTGATTGGATCCCAGTTAACTAAGAACACAGACATGTGGGGACTGCTGCAAAAATTTGGATATGAACTGGTTGTTAGATAATATTAGGGAATTTTTGTTAACCTCATTTGTAGTAGCATTGTCGGCGTTATACAGCATAACTATATGCCAGTTTTTGAAATTAAAGTTTTATTCGAATGTAATCATGCTCATTTGTTTATGTATTGTCTATGCATGTTTCCATGGATAGCTACAGGGTAGAGTCATTGTAACAGACACTGTATGGCCTAAAACATTCACTATCTACCCTTTCACAGAGAAAATTATCAGCACAAGTTATATGCGACTATGTCATTATTCTTAGGAGCTGCATGCTAAAATATTTAGAAATAAAGTATCATGATATTTTCAACTTACTTGCAAATGGTTAAAAAAAGATAAAGCAAATATGGGGAAATGTTAGCAATTATTGAATCTAGGTAGTGAAATATGTGTGTTTCTTACACTGGTTTTTCAGCATGTTCGAAATTTTTGTAATAACAAGTATCTTAGAAATTAGAAGTAAACCTTTATTGTTCTTATCAAACCAGAAATCCCATGAGATAAATAATTATATTTTTTAGAAGAAGTAGCTGAGCTTAAAGAATTAAGTAACTTGTCTGATCACCCAGCTACTTCCTGGCACTTTAGCTTTTGATACACATATGTTTTCCCTCAGAATTCCCTCAGAGTTGTTGTGTTGTGCATTAAGTTTTACAAGGGCCAACATGGAACTATAACCACCATGTATTCCACTATTTTGTGAGAAAATGTTTCCCAGGTTTATAACACCAGCCTCTGAAGTGGAATTCTCTTTGTGAAACTGAGACCAACTGGTGTGAATAGATATGAGTAGCTAATTGTATCAGAGTATGAACAGGTTTTTGCCTCATTTAAAAATGTCAGTATTTGTCTCATGGTACATTATGTTAATGTTATGAATTTCCAGCCATGTAAGAAATAACACTAAGCTCGTAAAAAATAAGGAAATTGGGTTTCAACTTTGCCACCAGCTAACTAAATGACATTTGGAATAGCATTTCCTCTTAGTTCAGTTTATGCATTTGCAAGATAAAGGGAGAGAAGGAAATAATTTCTGGAGCTTCTACTAGCTCTAAAATGTGTTGTGATCTCCTAACTCTAAAATTTATCACAAGAATTACTACTGCAAACTGCCACATATCCATATGAGGAAAGGGAATTTATAATGAAATATAGGGTTGTTTCAGAGTACGCCAGGGAAGGAAGGAAGCCAAATTCCAGAGAGGGACTAGTCCTCAGAACTGAAGTGTCCTTTTTCTGTCCCTGCATTTCCCCCTGGGTCTGTGTTCTTCATTCTTCCTCATTTCCATGTACTTTCATCCTCAATTGCCAACACAGAAAATGGGTACCACACAGCTGCCAAGTTATCACTCCAGCAATATGCAAGGATTACTTAGCCATTTCTGATTCCAAATTCCAATTCTAAGGGGAAAAAATCAGACCAGCTAGACCAGGTATCCAACTCTCATCTGGTAAGCTGTGGCCAGAGGTTGGAGTCACAAAAATGACTACTAGCTGGAACCTACATCTGTGGGCAGAGTCGGTAATTCCCAGAGAATAGGGAAATAATAGATAGTTGATGCAAGAGCTTTAACCATGGATGAAAGAGGCAAACAGATAGGGACTTATCCTTCAAGCTTGAGTGTTACATCTCAGAATAGAAGAATGACATTTACTTCATTGAAGTGTTAGGTTTAAATGTGGTAACATATATAAAGTACTTAGTTCAGTGTTCTCATCCACTAGAATAATGTACAACTAGTGGGTTACTCAAGCTTAATTTGAAACTTATTTCATTTTCTTGTTGATTATTGCTAATAAGGTAATAATTACAAGATGTTTATATTCCTAGCACCAATACTAACTCAAAAGCGTGTATGCATCAGTGTGTGCTTTCACAGGTGGGGAATAGGCAGAAAGGAAGCAGGAAACCCAGGAATATGGTTAGTGTCACTAGAAATGCATTCCGGGAATTTGAAAGTTTCTACAAAAAAAGCCTATCTCCTGATAGAAAATCTACTGTATGTCACACTCTCTCCTTATTAATTCCCCTATTCTACTTTTCAGATATACTCGCCTCTTTATTATACAGATGATTCATTCTGTGGGTGGATTTGTATGACCATTTACATTTATAAACTTCTTTGACATTATTAGTTAATCTTCAGTATTTCTGCATGAAGATCCAGGAGTATTTTGCCCATTTAATTGCAAAAGAAGCTGAATCACAAGCATGATAGCCCTTCATAGCACTATTTGGTTCCTCTGGCCTGCTCAAAATAACTCATAAATACTATGTTCTTTTAGCTGTTTTGTAGTGGTTGGAATGCTTACTATAATAGTGAGGCAATCTGAGAAATGGCCATTAAGACAAAATAAATTTTAAAAAGATAATTTAAGAGACTACTTTATATACCTCTGTGCAAACAAATTTGAAAACCTTAATGGAATGGGTAATTTTGCCAAAAAATGTAATTGACCAAATGAATACCAATAGATATAGAAAATTTAATTAGGCCAGTTTTCATAAAGAACTATAGGAAGTTATCAAAAAGCTACCTCCCCCCACCCCCTAGGAAAGCATAAAACCAAGTAATTTTGCCAGAAATTTCACCACTTTCAAAAAAACAGATATTACTATTTGAGAATTTAAAGAAAGAAAACTTCAAATTTTATGAAGCTAGAAAAAAGCAAATTCTAAAATTGAAAATAAACTGCATATTATATGAGATTGGTAACATATGACAGAGAAAATAATTGTTTTAACTAACTGTTGACTAGAGTCCTCTCTACCTCCGTGGTGGGATATATTCTAAAAACAAAAGTGATTGCAAAGAAATCTAAAACTTCACATAGTTTCATTGTTAGCAATTTAAAAACTGTATATTGCAGCATAAAGCAAATCAGTAAGTATGTTAATGGTATTGGAAACTAAGATTTTCACTAACAGAAATGGCATACAAATATAAAATCAAAAAATTAATTTTTTTTTTAAATGACTTGGGATTAGATAGAGATGATGGTTGTACAACACTGTGAACATACTAAATGCCCCTAAATTGTTTGCTTTAAAATGGTTAGTTTTATGTTATGTGAATTTCACCATGATAAATTTTTTAAAATAATTTCTTAAAAGACTAGGAGTTCTAGTTTTGGTAATGGCAAAATAGCTTGTGTTAGATTAACCCTCCTTTGATAACAATTATGAAGCCTAGACAAAATATGAAAAAAAGTATTTGAAGGCCTACAAGAGCAACCCAAAGCAGATGGAAACTGGAGGGAAAGCAAAGCTTGAAAGAAGGAATCACACTGAGTGTAATCACATTTATATAGCTTTTCCTCTAAGGGCAATTCCCAGTCCATGAGGCATGGTCAGCTAGAACTCAAAGCAGAAAGCCACGGTCTTTACTGGCTAAAAGTATCAGAGGTCAGAGAGGCTGGAAATTAAGAGAAGATATCCAAGACAAGAAAAAGCCTCAGAAAGTGAATCCCAAAATCTGCATATAAACACCCCTGAAATCCTTGGTTGAATCTTGAACCATGGATGTAGGGAAGATTTCAAGGAGCTCACTGGAAAGTAGCAGCCAAAAAGCTGAAAGAGCTGAGCAGAAATTTTAGCTGCTACCTACCAAAGAGAAACTGAGTTTAGAATTTCAATTCCATTAAGTTAGAAGTCCATAGTAAAGACCTTGGACCTTTCCACTAAAATCACAGAAGACTGCTCCTTAGGAATACAGACTATTCAAGGAATTAGGAATTTACTATAATTAAAATTAAAACCAAAGCAGCCATGAAAGTGTAAAACTCAAGTCACCCCCAACAGCTGTAGAATATAGATAATCTTGGCACGGACACATGAAGACACTATGTTCACCAAGATATACTAATTTCTGGACCATAAAGTAAGTCAATAAGTTACAGAAGAACATGCAGAGTATGTAAAAGAGAAATCAATAACATATACCTGGAAGAACTCCACGTGTTTAGGTATCAGACAAGACACTTGTCAGTATTCCATGGGTCAAAGAACTCAAAGTCAAAAGAGAAAATATTTTAACTAACAAAATACAATATATCAAAATATGTAGAATAATAAAGCACTGCTCCGAAGAAAATTTATAGCTTTGAATGTTTATTAGAAAAAGAAGAGTTAAAATTAGTGATCTTAGTTTCTACCTTAAGAATATTTATGATTTAAAAAAGTTAGCAATAAAAATCATAGATTGATCTCTAGATGCAGAAAAAGCATTTGACTAAATTCAACATTCATTTATGATAAAAGCTCTCAGCAAAGTGGGAATAGAGGCAAACATACCTCAACATAATAAAGGCCTTATATGCTGAGCCCCCAGCTTACATCATACTCAACAGTCAAAAGCTGAAAGCTTTTCCTATAAGATCAGAAACCAGACAAGGACAGCTACTCTTGCCATTTTTATTCAGCATAATATTGGAAGACCTAGCCAGAATAATTAAGCAAGAAAAAGAAATGAAAGCATCCCACTTGGAAAGGAAAAAGTAAAATTGTCACTATTGTAGATGACGTGATATAGAAATCTGTCTCTATTCAGATATAGAAAGCCCTAAAGACTTCAACGCCCCCCGCCACAAAAAAATCTGTTAGAACTAATAAATGAATTCAGTAAAGTTGCAGGATACAACATCAATATATAACAATCTGTTGTAGTTCTATATGCTAATAACAAACTATCAGAAACAGAAATTAAGAAAATCTCATTTGTAATTGCATTAAAAAGAATAAAATACATAGTAATAAATTTAACCAAAGAGGTGAAAGACCTGTATGCTGAAAACTAAGACGTTGGTAAAATAAATTGAAGACACAAATAAATGGAAAGAAATTTTGTGCTCATGGAAGAACGAATATTGTTAAACTGTTTTTAATACCCAGGGCAATTTGCACATTCCATGCAATCCATATCAAAATTTCTTTTTTTTTTTTCTTTATAAATTCTCATTTTTTTTTTATTTTTTAATTGAAGAAATTATTTAAATTTTCCCCCCTCTTCTACCTCCCGCATTCTCCCTACCCTCTACCCGCTACCCTCTGGTAGTGGTTACTAGTCCGTATCAAAATTTCAATGACATTTTTCACAGAAATAGAACAAGCAATCCTGAAATTTGTGTGGAACCAGAAAAGATCCCAAATAGCTAAAGCAATCTTTAGAAAGAACAAAGCTGGGGGCATCACACTACCCGATTTCAAACTATATTACAAAGCAATAGTAATCAACAGTGTGATGACATGAAAACAGATCAATGGAACAGAATAGAGAGTCCAGAAATACACCCACACATATATCGTCAATTAATTTACCACAGAAGAGCCAAGAATATACAATGGGGAAAGTGGTGTTGGGAAAACTTGATAGCCATAGGCAAAAGAATGGAACTGGACCACCATCTTAACACCATATACAAAAATTAAAATGGATTAAAAACTTGAACTTAAGACCTGGAACCATAAAACTCCAAGAAGAAAACATAGGTGGTAAGCTCCCTGACATCATTTTTGGCGATGATTTTTTGGATTTGACACCAAAAGCAAAGGCAACAAAAGCAAAAATCAACAAGTAGGACTACATCAAATTAAAAAGCTTCTACACAACAAAGGAAACCATCAACAAAATGAAAAGGCAACTTACTAAATGGAAGAAAATATTTACATATCATATCTGATAAAGGGTTAATGCCCAAAATATAACATATCATGTCTGATAAAGGGTTAATGCCCAAAATATATAAAGAATTCATGCAGCTCAATAGCAAAAAAAGAAAAAGAAAAAAATGGGTACAAAATCTGAATGGACATTTTTCTAAAACAGACATACATATGGCTGACAGGTACATGAAAAGATGCTCAGTGTGACTAGTCATCAGGGAAATGCAAATCAAAACCACAAAGAGCTATCTATCACCTCACCTGTTAGAATAGCTCATAAAAAGGACAAAAGATAACAAATGCTGGTGAGGCTGTGGAGAACAGGAAACCCTTGTGCACTATTGATGGGAATGTAAATTGGTGCAACCACTATGGAAAACAGTATGGAGGTTCCTCAGAAAATTAGAAGTAGAAATATTTCCAGTTCCATTTCTGGTTATTTATCTGAAGAAAAGGAAAACACTAACTTAGAAAGATATATGCACCCCACGTTCACTACAGTATTACTTACAGTAGCCAAGATATAGAGACAGCCTAAATATCCATGGACGGACGAATGAACAAAGAAAATGTGAGATGATTGATAGATTAGATAGATAATTATTCAGCCATAAAAATGAATGAAATCTTGCCATTTGTGGCAACATGAATGGATAGATCTTGAAGATGTTATGCTAAGTTAAATAAGTCAGACAAAGACAAATACCATATGATCTCATTTATATGTGAAATCTGAAATCAAATAAAAAAAAAAAAAGATACAGAGAAACAATTGGTGGTTACCAGAGGCAGGGAATAGAGGGTAAAGGGGGTCAAAAGGTACAAACTTCCAGGTATAAAATAAGTCATGGGGATGTAATGTACAACATGAGTTAACACTGTATTGTATATTTGAAAGTTACTAAGAGATCTAAAAGTTCACACCACAAAAAAATTCTGTAACTATGTATGGTAATGAATGTTAACTAGACCTATTTTAATCATTTCACAATAATAGAAATATCAGATTAAAAGGGTTAGCAAATTAGAAATAGATGGAAACATCCTCATTCTGATGAAGAGCATTTACAAAAAAAAAAAAACCTAGGATTAACATCATCCTTAATTAAGTATCGAAAGTTTCCTCCATAAGATTAGGAACAAAGGAAGGATATTTGCTTTCACTATTTTATTTAATAAGTAATAGATGTCCTAACCAGGATGATAATAAGTCAAGTTAAAAAAAAAATAGCATAAAGATTGCAAATAAAGAAGTAAAACAATCCTTCTTTGCAGATGACATATTTACCTAGAAAACCCTAAAGTATCTACAAGAAAGCAACTATGTGAAAGAAATTAATATAGTGGCATCACAAAATACAAAGTCAATATACAAAAATTAATTGTATTTCTATACTATAATCAGTAAACAACTAAAAAATGAAATTTTTGAAAATTCTTTTTGTGAGTATACCAAGAAGTCTAAAAACCTTAGAAATGAACTTTATGAAAGATATACAAGATCTCACCCTGAAAACTACAAAAACATTCCTGGAAGAAATTTTAAAAGATAGAAATAAATGAAGATATTTTCATCATTTGGAAAACTCAATATTATTACAATGTTTATTCTCCACAAAATGATCTATAGATTTAACAGTCCCAATCAAAATTCTAACTAACATTTTAGTAGAAGTTGACCACTTTCTCATAAAATTTGTGTGCAAAGGCAAAGAACTCTTAACGGCTATAACAATCATAAAAAAGAATGAAATCGAAGAACTTAAACTCATTTTAAGATTAAAGAAAAAAAATAAATTATTTGCTAATTACAAAGGGAATCACAAAATCTTTACAGTGAGAAATCTGATGTCCACTGATTAATCATCTTGTGATGGTTAATTTTATGTGTCAACTTGGCTGAGTCATAATACCCAGATATCTGGTAAAACATTATTCTGGATATTTCAGTGAAGGTGTTTTTTGGGTAAGATTAAGACTTAAATAAGAGGACTTTGAGTAAAGCAGGCCTCATCCAATCATTTGAAGGTTTAATAGAACAAAGACTGACCTTTCCTGAGCAAAAATATTTTGGAGCAGATGGCCTTTGAACTCACAACAGTAACTCTTTCCTGGGTCTCCAGCCTGCCAGCTGCCCCTGCAGATTTTGGACTTAACAAAGCTTTTATGGTATGTGAATTATATCTCAATCATGTGAGCCAGTTTCTTAAAATAAATTAATATCTCCCCCTTTACTCATTCCCACTCCCCTTCCGCGTGCATGCGTGTGCGCGCGTACACACACACACACACACACGCACATCCTGTTCGTTTTGTTTCTCTGGAGGACTATGACTAATACCATCTTAAACCAATAATCGAATTTAGCATCAAAAAGTACAGATCATGCTAACATTTCATGGCATCAGTTATGAAGGATTCTTGCCAAAAATATTAAACCTGATCCAAT
The DNA here is from genome assembly GCF_000325575.1 of Pteropus alecto. NCBI lineage: Eukaryota > Metazoa > Chordata > Mammalia > Chiroptera > Pteropodidae > Pteropus > Pteropus alecto. Next base: position 6,681,209 of record NW_006494608.1, on the reverse strand, counting down.
CATTCTTTATACCTGATTTCTAGTTTTCTGGAAATATAGGAATTAGAAAAACAAATTAGACTACACCACTATCAGACAGATCCAGAATGTGTAAACTTCTATAAAACAATTGGTCTGGCACTTTAGTTAATGTCTTTACAAAAAAGTATTTTATGTTAAAAGAGACTAAAGAGACATATGTAGTGAATGTCCATTAAGTTATTCTCAATTTGAAAAAAAAAATCTATAAATGATATTTGGAGTACAAATAAAAAGGCAAATAACCCAATTTTAAAAATGGGTTCGGAATCTCAATAGACATTTCACCAGAAATGGTATACAGATGGTCAGTAGGAACATGAAAAGATAGTCAACATCATTGGCCATCACAGAAATGCAAAACAAAACCACAATGAGATACTACTTCACACACCCACTAGCATGGTTGTAATCAAAAAGACCAATAATAACAAGCGTTGATAAGGACATGGAGAAATCGGAATGCCAACACTGCTTGTGGAGATATAAAATGGAAAACATTTTGAAAGTTTTTCAGAAAGTTAAACATAGAGTTACCATATGACCCAGCAATTCCACTTCGATGTATATACTAAGAAAAATGAAATCACATGTCAGTACAAAAACGTGTACATGAATGTTTGTAAGCAGTATTATTTATAATAGCCAAAAGTAGAAACAAATGTCCATCAACTCATAAATGGATAAACCAAATACAGTATATTTTTATATCTGTATAATGGAATATCATTCAGTTATAAAAAGTACCAAACTATACTGATAGCCGCTACAATGTATATGAACCTCAAACGCATCATGCTAAGTGATGGAAACCAGACACAAAAGACCACATAGTATATAAAATGTCCAGAATAAATAAATCCGTAGAGACAGAAAGTATATTGGTAGTTACCAGAAAGCGAATGAAGGGAAGAATGGATATGGGGTTTTTGGGGGTCGACAAAAGTATTCTTTAATTAGTGGCATTAGTTGGTCAACTTTTATGAATATACTCAAAACCACTGAATTAATACATTGTAAAAAGGGAAATGTTAAGATTTGTGGATATCTCAGTAAAGCTGCTATTACAAAAATAATAAAATAATGGTTACAATGAACTCCATTGTCAAACTGGAATCTTTCCTGAATGGCAATAACTCTTTCCTAAGAATACTGGAGGCTTCATGAAAAGAGCAATTTAACTTGTTTGTACTTGGCCTTTGAGACATCTAAGGCTGATACCCTCCCTAGGGCCTACAAGGATGTAGTGACTAAGAGTACACTAAATATAGATGCTGATAATCTGAAAACTGTTTTGCACTGAAAAGAAATGGTTCCCTTGAATCTGAGACTTAACAGAATTGAAAGCATCAAAAGAGCAGCTGTATGAACATTTCTAGTAGCAGATACCATCTACATGTCAGTGTGGGGAGCCTGTGCCACAGGTTTAGCAAACCTATGCCAGTGGAAATCTCAGTGTAACTAAATATTTCTAAAATCTCAATAATTTTAAGTAATAGTAAATATAATAAAATGCTAGAACAGTAAGAGGAGTAAGATAGTCTCTTGGACTTGATTGTAATGGCATATGACTTATATGTTATTGTCAATAGCTTAAAATTTAGTCAACTTATTAGGGATAGAAAGAGTAAAGGATAATAGTTTGCAGTATAGCTAGAAATAAGAAACAGTACAATGATGATGAGTCCAAATGAATGGTAAAAACCAAAAATGCTGTTACATTCAAAGTTTGCACTAGTAAACAAGTACAGAGCATCTGTTTTTGGCATGGTACCCTCCCAAGTATGTAGAGGAAAAGACAAAAAGAGAACCCCTATCTAAACTCCATGATTTAAAAGTTAGGTCAGTTATTCTAAACCTGCTTCCCACTTTAATAATTTTATATTCATAAAAGCCAAAAGTAATGTTTTCTCTTTTTCTCTAATAGATGCTGTGAGAGAAATAAGGAAATATTCCTCTACTTCTTCCATTGAAAAGAGCTCACCCAGCAGACCTGGTGCCCATGAACATACACAGATGAAACTTTTTAGGTCGCAAAGAAATCTTTACATTTCTGGATTTTCGCTATTTTTTTGGCTGTGAGTAAAAAAAAAAAAAAAAATTAAAATATGATTTATGTTTTCATTATTTTTAACCGACACTACAGATTTTTTCTATACTGTTTTGTATACTAACATCTTCATAAAAGAACTCAGATGATATATATACTCAAATAACAAGCAATAGTTATGGTTTGCAGGTTTGATAGGTTCAAAAGCCCTGCATAATCTGACCCCTGCTTCTCTTTAGAGGCTTGCCTCATACTTTTCTCTGACATGTATACCACATTCCACCCACACTGACCTTCACTGTTAATTCATTCCTGCAACAAGTATTTATTGAGTTTCTATTCTGTACCTAGCTCCTTCCTACTTCAAGGTCTTCATACCTGTTTTTCCTTCTGCTGAGAACACTTTGTCTTCCCCTCTTCCCCTGACTAACTTTTCTCATCCTTCAGTGCCTTTCTCAGAGAAGCCTCTGTGACCATCACTCCCCACAAAGTAGGTAGATGTCCTCTTGTACACTCCCATAGATTGTATGTGTACTTTCCTTTTGCATATCATTCATGGTTGTACTTAAATACTGTTTTAACTCTTGCTCCCCAACTGGAACCTAAAGTACCTGAGAGCAGGGACTTTGTCTCGTTTTCTGCTATGTCCCCAGTGCCTAGCACAGTGTTTAACACTTAGCAGTTCCTGAGGAAATACGTTTTGAATGAATAATTGAAGATGTTAATTACTACTTCTAACAATAGAAGTTACCCATAAACAGATGCAAACAAGTAGTTTCTAGGCTTGACCAGCCTCATACATTGCTCTTTAAATAGCAAAATTTTAACTAGGCCGGAGAGAGAGAGGGAAGAGGAGAGAGAGAGAGGAGCGGGAGGTAGGGGAGGGAGAGAAGAAGAGGATAGAGGGGAAGTGGGAGAGGCAGACACTTCTCTTACTGGTCCTGCTACACTATCTAAAATTCTGTTTCTGCTCCTCCCAGCTAGAGGTATCTACAAAGAAAATAATTAAATTAGTAAATACCATTGAACCTGTATTCCAAATGCTTGTCTTCTAACAAAGATTCCAAACGAATGAGAGAGACATAGGCATGTTTTAACTGGAAGACTCCAATTAAAAAAAATATATATATATATATGTCCTACCTAAACATCATCTCTCTACCACACCCATACCTAAAAGGGAGTTGTTTGACAATGACTATTTCAAAGTTTTTTTTTTTCCTTAGAGTTTTAAGACGTCTGGTTACCCTTATTACTCAGCTGGCAAAAGAACTGTCAAACAAAGGAGTACTTGAAACCCAAGCAGAAAAAACTAATGTGGCTGCCAAAAAATTCATGAAAGAGAATGAAAAACTAAAACGGGTATTTAAATTTTCTTTTTAAAATTTGTGTAAATGTTGTTGATATTCCCAAAGGATGATATATTTCAGCATCAAAAAGAGCATTTTCATAATTTAGAAGCAGAAAATGACCATAAATAGCAACTGTTCTGCAGAATGATTGTTTCAAAAGCATCTTATTATCCTTTAGATTTCTTTGTTCTCAAAGTTTCCCTCAATAGTAAATTAACACCTTTGGACCTACTTCGTATGATTCAAGGAGAAAACAGTATGGGAATGTGAATTTTAATTCCTTTATTACCATTAATTTTACTTTATAACCTAAAGCAAGTCTTTTTAAGTCTCTATGTTTCCATTTCCTTTTCAGTTAAATTATTTTTGTAAGCCTGTTTGTTTTGTTTTTTTCTTTTGAATGATAGTTATTTAGGAAGCAGAGGAAAATAGTTGCGGTAGATTGATAACTGCATATAATATTTAAAATCTTTAGTTTGACGATGCTGCTGGTAACCTTTCTTTGAGAACCTTATGCTTCCTCTACCATCCAGGGAGAATGTGAATCAGGTATTGTTGCCCAACCCCCCCCCCACCCCCCAAAAAAGAAGAAGAAGAACATATGGAAAAATGAAAGATACAAAATTACTTTGGATATTTCTTAAGTTTAAAATTTAGGAGTCAGATGTCATAGCTTGAGTATTTTTAGTTCATATTAAGCCTCATAGGTTTTACTAATTCTGCTTCTTAGAACAAAAGAATCAGTGGAACCATTTGGAATCAAAACAGATTTTCTTGAAAAAATAATCCCTAAAATAATGAAATATTATTTATCTGTCATAAATAAAATGCAGTTAATCTTTTGTTACACTGTTAAATGTATGCAGAAAATATTGTGAGTCCAACAGTAGAGAATACAAATCCTTATCCAACTCCTAAAGCCTAGCCTCTTATAGAAAGAACTATAAGCACCACCTTTCATCAATTCTAAATGAGTTAGCTATTATATAGTGCAATATAAAGCTTTCAAAATCTATTAAATATGGCAAAACTCATTTCACAAAATTGTGCTCGATACTACAGTATCATGGTCACCTATGCAAAACCTTTGTTTTATTTTTTATGTCTGCTTTATTTTCACTACTACAAAAATGTAAAGAAAGATCTATTTTCATAGTAACAGAACTCAAAAATGTTTCTTTGTGTAGATTGTAACCAGCATCTTTTAAGGAAACTTTTAGAGAATAAGCACCAGTTTATTTTTTACTTTGTTTTGTTCTGTTTTGAAAAGGCATTGATTCACAGATGTCATGTAAATATCCCTTTGTAATAAATGTAGGTCTGGGAAATTAAGCTGTTGGTATTTCTGAATTCAAAAGCAAGCAATAAGTCATTTTCGCTTTTGGGGGTAGGGAGGGTAACATTTCAGCAACACAATCAGCCTCATTTAGTACCTTATTATTTGCTTCATTTTCTATCCTTTGCTCTCATTTTACGATGAGAACAACACAAAACCCCAAAGCTTTGATTAATGTGTTGGCTAAACTCAAAGCACACAGCCTTGCATTGCAGACTTACTGTGTGTCTAGCTTGATTTAAGTAGTCTTACTGTGTGCCCATCTTGTCACATTAATGAGTTGTAACTACTAATAGCACAGTGCTTTTTTTTCTCTTGTTCGTTAGTATTTTTCTTCTACTCTTCAACTCTAAGAAAATGGAAGATGTTTTCATAAAGTTTTGGTACCATTATTTTCCTCATTTCCATCATAATTAATGTGCTTAAATTAGTCTTGTTCTTCAAAAAAAAAAAAAAACACCTTCCTCAAAACATTTTTGGAACCTTTCTTTGGAAATTGTTTTCAGAACTAGTTAACGTTACAAGGAAGTTTACTTCATTACTACTAATTTTTTGATTCCCCCACAATTTCTCCCTGTTTTTGTTTTCCTTCCCTTTGGTTCGATGCTGTTCTGGTTTCCTGCTTCCTGCATGTCTTAACCCAATCAGTGGCCCTACATCATCAGAGGTGCACAGATATGCTGGGCTAAAGCCAGTACACAGTGGGGAGAAAGTGTGTGAGCTGGACATAAATACTCTCAGTACCCAAAATGCAACTAATTGACCAATAAAGGTCATGGGTCAGAATGTCAAAGATGACTTCTATTTCAAGATACTTCATTCATGTAGGTTTTGATATACTAGCTAAGGAAAGATAAAATTGCTAAAACACCTCTTCATTCTCTATCAGAGACACATTATCTAATGGAAAGTGCATTGCCCTGAGATCCAACTTGGATAAAGCCAACTTTACCAAGAATTAACATTGTGATCTAGGGCAAGTCACCTCATATGTTCTGGGCCTCAAGGTTATAAATAATTGCTAATACTGTGCTAGACTTCAAATGCTTCACAGTAAGATATTAACTCTTAATTTTTGCAACAACTTTATGAAGTTGATACTGTTACTATCTGCCTTTTATAAATAAAGAAATGGAGGCACAAAAATGTTAGGTGACTTGCACGAATTCATTCATCTAATAGATGACAGAACTAAGATTGGAGTCCTAGCCATCTGACTCTAGAATCCTCACTCTTAACCACCTTGTTTTGTCCCTTTGCTCCTATGCCAGCCTATGAAAAGACATACAGATAGTGCCTAAGACCCCTTTGTGTTCTGATAGTCAGTTACTGAAATGAGATAATTATGAAAGATAAATTAATTTTTAATCGCTGTAAATGGCAATGGTGATAAAGTTTACTTCTTACTAGATTTTTTCTAGCCACGTACCAAGGTGAGATAACAGTGAACATGTGCATTACTGTAGTTGGTAGCTATTGAATTTCAGATTCCAGGATTCTTGGTCTTTCTCTAGCATCAAGTTACATGTAATAAATTTGGACAAATTTACAGGTGCAGTAATGAAAGCTTATTTATAAGACCAACACAAATCCAACTTTTCCAAGTAAATGGCATAATAATTCAAGCAGTCAGTGTAAACATTCCTGTAACTCAGTGGTTCCCTTGCAATTTGGGTAATCACTGGAGACTGTGTGAACTGAACTTAGTGAGGTAGGATTGTTTTGAACTTGAAGTGTATAACAAATTTATAGAGATTTGGAGGGTTTTTTTCTTGTTTATGCTCTTAAATTTTTTAAAAAACATTTTTGAAGGTATAAAGATTCTTCCATTGCATGTGCTTCAGTCCTCTTATGTCCTCAAAAAATTCTTGGTATTATATAATATATTTATTAGAACTTTAATTTCTCCTCCTGAGCTGACTAATTTATTATAACACAGTAGTACTGTATTTGATCTTGTGCTATAATGTGCATGCTCTTGTTTCATCTTTTTTTCACTAGATCGAAGTTACCTGAGAGCAGAGACCATATTTCTCTTACATTTTTAACCCTGATAGCACTGAATATTGTAAAATATTTGCATGTAGTCAATGCTCAGTAGAACTGTATGAGTTTGTTTGTTGAATATACCAACTTATATTAATAAAGGAACTACCCTTCAGTAGAAATTCTTTTCTATGTCAGTCTGTTTAAATTGTCCTGTGTTGCTTTTTCACTTGACTGTGGAAGCTGTCAGTACCAAGTTGATGCACTTTAGTCAACTAACTAAAGAATGTTTGGCTGTTGCAAACTAAGCTTATTTCTTCTATAATTCTCTTCTCTAATAGCTCTTGAAAAGCTATAACATGGAAGAAGAACACATTTTGGAAGCAGAAAATAAAAAACTGGTAGAAGACCAGGAAAAACTGAAAACTGAATTAAAGAAGACTTCAGATGGTAACTTTGTGTGCATGTGCCAAAGTAGAAAGAACATGATATTTTATGCTGTTACACTTCACTGTTTTCCCTAAAACAAAACTAATGGCTAAATGTTCTTGTGGCTAAAATACCAAGAGTGACCTATTTATAAATTCCTGCTCAAATATGAAGATAAAACATTGTTTCAGCCAAGAGAAACATGCTCTGTTATACAGAACAACATGTAGGTGTTTCAGATCTGTGTTGTAAATAGAGATGTTCCTGCCTTAGCAAAAGAGCAATGTTCCTGAAAAGTTGCTTGTAAACACATTTTTGGAAAATAAATCACGTTTTTCCATCATAGTGTATTGCTCCTTTGAAAGAAGGTATTGCAGAAGGACAATTTTGGAAAATATATTGCTAATCTCAAGACATAATATTTCCTATGTGCCAGATAGAAGGAAAGCATTCCTTGGAAAAAGATGGATCAGCATAGAGTAAGAACAACCAGGATGTCAGCTGAGAATTTGAATATCTCATTCCAAAATACATTGCAATGAGGACTTGGGGTAGAGCATCCTAACTTCATTTCCTTGAAGGCAGCTATTTCTTCTACATTTTTTGTTTATTTTGAAAAATAGTTGTGATAGTATGTCCTTTTTTTTTTTTTTTTTTTTTTTTTTTAGTCAAGAATAAATTATTGCCTGCAGCTGCTTAGGACAGAAAAGTAGATGAGATGACCTCAAGTCCAATGTCATCCCGAAACTCTGTATAAATGTTTGTGGTTTGACCCTAGGCAACATTTCTGCATATAACAGATATTCCTTGATGTTGTCCAGACACTGGGGAACCTCTCAGCCAGTCAGAGTTAGGATAATGAACAATGCACAGAACTCCCATTTCAGGTTTCTTCTATACTCTATGTTGGAGATAAATTAGAGAATTTTCAGTGACTGAATCAAGGACCTATTTTACGCCATTTGTAAATTTAGATTTTTTAAATAGGCCTCAGTATAATAGAAGTTCTCTGTACTATAACTTGCAAATTGATAATTAGTTTACATTGTTTAGATAGAGTTTACTTCATCAAGATGTATTTTAATTTGAGATGGAAAGTCTGAAGATAAAAGCTAATTCTGTTAAAAAAAAAAAGAAAGGAAAACAAAAATCAATAGGATATTTCATGTGATATACAATTTTTTAGTCACTTTACTACTTAAAGTGAAAAAAAATCAAGAAATTGTTCAGAGGCAGTAAGTTAAAAAATAAGTTACTCTTCTAGGCATGGTGATATATTATGTGGTAGGTATAGTATAATCCAAAATTCAAAATTCTGCCGTAGCTGGTACTGTTGGCTCTTCTGCAATTCCAAAAGATTTGGAACATGATCAAGGAGTTTTAATATTTGTATGAAAATAAATTTAATAATCACCCTCTATGTTAGACATTTTAGAAGAGAAACAGTGTTCTCTTTTTGCCCAACACAAAATATTGCTGCTAATCCTTCTGAAGAATGCAAGGGACTATTTTCAAAATACCTTTAATTAGTTGTAAAAATTGTTTCAAAATCTTACTTTCTTTCATATCTGTCAAGGATCCTTTTTCTTATGTTGCAAGCAGGGAGGTACAAAATTAAAAGACAAGAATAGGTTGTGTGCCATGCTACACCTTTGGCTAGTTTAGTTTCTTCCTTTGCCTTTCAAAAATTTCAACTTTGAGATGTTTTGAGCTTCACCTTTATAAGTCTGAGCTATAACTTCTAAACTCATTATTATTTAGGAATAACATAAAGAAACTCAATATTTCTTTAACAGACAATTGAAATGTTTGGAGAAAATGAACTCTCTGATAATATAGACATTGCATTTCTAATCTAATAACAGGAGAATACTAGCTTCTGTGTTTAAAGTGTAGACTGCAAAACTACTTTCAAAATGAATCAATGTTGAAGTGAAAGCAGATTTTACTTGATTAAGTATGTCCTGCTTGGTTCCTACAAGGTGTGTAGTATTTTATGAACACATTTTATTTACCCAAAGTTATTATTTTAGATAACATTATTAACAACCTTGAGAAGATCAAAGTTCTATTTCTAAAAGAAGTATATCCTTGGCTATGTTCTCTTGACCTACACTAGTCAAATTCATTAAGGCAAGAACAAAGAAATTATAAAACTAATAGGACAAGATTTGGAAGAATTTAAGCAGCCCAATGCTTCGTACATAATACCATTTAAAAATACTGAGTTCTAAAGATTGAGGGTATCAAGGCTGACAATGCTTAAGAAATGTTTCAGAAATTTCTTTTTTATTTGAAAATTGAGTAGAAAAGCAATGTGGTTTATTTTTTAATAGGGGTAAATAGAGTATTTTCTATACAATTTGTCTTACCCTTGGTGTTTCTTTAAGTGAAACATTTTCTCCAAGGTGTGTTAATAGAACATAAAGCATAAATACAATTGTTTGTTTAAGCTGGTTAACCCCATATTGGAGAAGTGGCATTCTGTAGGTAGGTATTAAGAACACTGTTTTAGTAGTGCCAAACTGTCCATCAGTTTTTAACTCATTTTGACCAAAGTTAGTAAATTACCTGTGCTTCAGTGCAGTAATATGACTTTAGTGATCCAAACGAGTGTGCACGTAATTTACACTCAAGACTAACTTAGGTGTAAAGATCTGATCTGTCATTTTTTAATGATCTATTTAACAATAAATCTAATGTCCCAGTGTGTGGAGTAATTGGGAAAGGACACTGCCATGAAAAATGATACTTAAGTTTTGAAGAATTTACAAAGCACACAAGCTTTCGTAATAAAAATAGATCTTGTATGTAGTGGATAATCATCTGATTCTGATGTCCAAGGAGAAAGGACTCTTTCAGGATAGCCATTATATTTGTTCTTAGAAATAAATATCTTCTCAATATTATTCTTATAACTGGAGGAAGTATGTACCATTTAATCACTGCATTATCCAGGCAGTGGTGAAAGTAGTTATGATTTTAAAAGTGGTTGAACTGCATGTAGAACTGTCTCTCCTTCATTTCTTTAGGAACAGGAATATATCCACGACATGCTGCATTAAAAGAGTTCTCAGGGCTGCCATCTTATAGTAGATGTTGAGTAGTGGTAGTATACTTCTCTTACATAAAGGGAAAAGAAAAAGAAGAAAAGGCCAAAAAGCAATCAGAGTAAATTCTTTGACTCTGCCTTTATTCTCTCTTTTCTTTCCTTCCTCCCTTCCCCTCTCTTCCTTTTCTACTTTTCCATCCTTCCCTTTGTTTCTTCCTCCTTTCTTTTCGTCTTTTCTTCTCTCCTTTCTTTTTTCTGTTCCTTTCTTTCTATCGATTTTTTTAAAGAACTTTTCAAATAATTTATTCATTGCAAGATTTTTTACTGTGGAACATAATTAAAACTTTTCAAAAACCATACCTTTTGAAGATTAAGCAAAATTTTGATGTTACCTAAATAAAGTATATACAAACAGAACAGAAACTTAATGTAAAGGCCCATTCTGTATACCTAATATTGGCAACATATAACAAGGACCTTAGATTTGGACAAAGTAACAGAACCTTCTAGTCTTTTTTAGTCTTCTAGTTGATAATTCACTTCTCTTCTTGATAAATGCTTCCATATAACTGTAGCTTACCTTGAAAAGAGCTAACATTTCTTTTTACACACCAACTTCACTATCTTTTAAAGATGTTAGAGTAAAAAAAAAAGTCATCATCCTCTAATGCCAGTAATAAGTCATACTAACATAGGGACCAGGAAGGAAAAATAATTGGAGTCCTTTTCAGGAGATTGAAGATCAAGATACAAGAGAAAATTACGGGGAAATTACTATTCTATATACCAGTAAACCTAAATTCCTGCCTCTTGAGTCTTAAGAATAAGACATAAGCTTTTTATACCAATTTAAAACTACACAGTTTCCAATACCTTACAAAGGAACTTTTTGAGCCATCTATCTAAAAATAAATTCTCCAAGTTCAACCTAAGCATTTTACAGTTGTAAATTTTTATGGGCATGAACTGAATTATCTTTAACTTACAATATATCAAAGCCACCATCTTACTTTAAAATTATTAATACTTTTAAAAATCTGGTAGTTTTGGTCATACTATATTTTTGCTTTATTACCTTTTAATGAGTTTTTATGATTTGAATAAGAAAAAAAATGTTTTTCCTCCTCTATTTACACACCTGGAAATTCCTTCTTCCTTGATAGTTCCTTCCCTTCTTTTATTAGCTG
>NW_006494608.1:6668349-6669648 GCF_000325575.1 Pteropus alecto | reverse complement strand
CCGACCCTGCTTAGTTTCCGAGATCAGACAGGGTCCGACTTGTTTAGGGTAGCATGGCTGTAGGCAGAAAAGAACATATTTAAAAAGAATAGTCTGGTTTGTTTGATGGTGATGGATGTAACAGCAGGTTATATGTAATAAATAGTATAGTAATTATTTAAAGAAAATAAAAATATGACCCATCCTTTTAGTCAGGTTTCAGCTTTTACATTTTTTTAAATAAAGACTATTATCATTTATTAGTTTATATTATCTCCACATGCAGTTTATGTTATTGTCAAGCCAGAAAAAGGGGGCTTGCTGTAAGACTACTTTCCTGGTCCTAATATATTATGGTGATATTTTATCTTGTTTCGTTTCCTATTATGTTCCCATTTAGTTGTGATGTTTTTCTTTCCCATGAGCTTCTTATCCATTTCCAGGGCCTGTACATGTGAAATAAACTATTTAAGAGTCATCTCGGAGGAATAACTGTGGGAAGATAGTAACAGACAAATTCAAGGGTACCTTATATATCATTGATAATACCAGCAAGTGTAACTGATGTTACCCTGAGAAAAAGCTTTTATAATCTCTATAGAGGGACATTAGGGCAAGAGAAAACAATCTATTCCCTGAAGAGCTTATAGTCCAGATGGGTAGATGCGACATATATACATAAAACCACTACGATTCATTTCCTCCCCAGTATGATACTTGAGTTAGTCTAGCAGAACCATGGAGTAGAGAGTGATAAGTGCATACTAAATGCAAGAATGTTCTAGATGATAAGATTATAATCAAGCACATTCTCTGTCTTGATGGACATACAGATTGGCAGAAAAATGAGTGAAATGACATTACTATTGTGAGAAGAACAAAGCATATAGCAAACAGGTCTTTCAGAAGTTGATGTGTCACCCTACGATAAAATCAAAGATAATGCTATAAAGTTGAGAGACCCATTGAAGAAGCCTCTAAAAGATTGAGGAGATGATTAAATACAATGCTTTGGTGTTCTTCCTTACTGTCTTATTCCCTACCTAGATATGCATGATCGCTACAGGCCTTTATGGTAAATACTGTTGTAGCGAGTATATTAGCTTGTATGGCAAGTTCATGTTTACTGCCAACTAAGATACAGCTGGACAACTCTAGTCTAAAAACACTTTAATTGGAAAAAGAAAAAAAAACACTAGACTATTAATAGGGGTTATCTTTAGCATGTACAGTGAAGTTTTTTTTCTGTAGTTTAAATTATTTTCTATAATGAATTTATTTCATTTCTACAATGAAAACAATAGATTATTTTGTTTAAAA
>NW_006494608.1:6655784-6668273 GCF_000325575.1 Pteropus alecto | reverse complement strand
TTTAAAAAAAAAGAAAGAAGAAGGAAGGAAGGAAGGAAGGAAGGAAGGAAGGAAGGAAGGAAGGAAAGGAAGGAAAGGAGGGAGGAAGGGAAGGAAGGAAGGGAGGGAGGAAGGAAGGAAGAGAAGGAAGAAAAGGAAGAAAAGAAAGAAAAACACTCCCAAATATCCAGGCAATTGAAGGCAGTAGTTTTTTGGCTTATCTAATTAATTAACTCTATTCTCAACTTTACTTTGAGTAGATACTAAATATTACACATTGTTTAACCTTATGCTAAGTTGCATGAATTACATTGCATAGTCTGTGAAAATACACTGGGGAGTCTTGATCAAGTTGCTAAATCTTTTTAGGCTACAGTTTTCTCTTCTGTAAAATGAGGGCGTGGACTACTTAGCCTTAAATGTCTATTTATAAAGCCCCAAATAATGTAATTAAGCAATAGATCATCAAGAATTATTTTCATTGTTGGCTTTTCAATCCTTAAAATTATATTTATTTTTCATGAGAGAAAACTTGTCACCATAACTTCCCTTCTTCCAGACTTAATTTCAGCAGATGGTTAATTAAACCGTACTCATCACATTAGAAAAATGTTTCAGGCAGTCTTAGAATCAGGACAGGACCTGGCATGTTTTATCCATCTGTTAGCTCATAGCTCAAGTGCGTTATGTTTGGAATGGGGCCACAAATCTTGAATGTTTAACTCCCTTAGGTGGGACATCGGGAAGGAGAGGAAAGGGCATAGGCCAGTACACATAATCATTTCTTGTTAGTGTTATAATGTGTTTTGGGTTATAACATCTTTTGGAACCATCGATATGAAATGACAAAGCTTTATAGGAAAGGAGAAATGATTTGAGTAGAAAAATCAATATGTTCTTTTCATTATAAATATTACATTAGGGAAATTAAAAATGAGACTATCTCTAGAGCTCTTTCCAGCTCTAAGAGCCTTTGCTTATGGGTTTATAACACAAAGTAGTCAATGTAATGTTTAAACAGAGCACCTAACTTTTTATTTCTTTTAATTATTGTCAAATTTTTACACACAATCTTAAAAGTCAAATAGTAGTACAAGATTTATCAAGAAAAACAGCAGTCCCCTGAGGCCCATCCCCAGAAGCTACTTTTCAGCTCATTTAGCTATTCTGATATTTGCCTCCAGATTTATAAATACAATGTTTAGGTAGCTATTTCTTAATCTTGCAATGTGTGGGATATTATCTTTGACTTCTTATATGGATGAAAAAGACTTAGGACTCAGGGGACTGCTGTCTTGTCTCACTCAACTCCTCATACATACTTCCCATCCTCATTCTTCCAATATAAGCATATCAGTTTTTATTACATCAAATTATTATGACTATATATCTATTGTTCATCATCATTATGGGGACCCCTTTCCCTCTTCTGGGTTGCTACTTTCTTTCCTGGATTCCATATTTCCCACTTTTATTTTTTCTTTCTGGTAGAGCATATCATCCAATAGCTTCCTGAGAAAGAGTACATGAAAGGTAAACAGTTTGCAGCCATAAATGTCTGAAAATCATTTTCTGAAGATCATTATTTCTGAAAATCATTATTATAATTTTAGCCTCACCATTGGTTGAAAAATGTTTAACCTCAGAAATTTGAACGCATTGCTCCATTATCTTCTGGCTTCTATCGTTTCTGTTGACATATCCAGAGTCATTCCAGTTTCTGATCCTTTTGTATATGACCTGTTTTGTTTGGCTTTGCTTTCTGGAAACTGGGATCTTCTGTCAGTCCTGAGAGTTATGGAATTTTATCTAAAGAGAGATTTTAGGAAGCATGCAGAATCAATAAGATTTGGGAAATGAGGAAAAGTAGAAGTTTAAGATGGCTCCAGATTTCTAATTTGGTTGACCAGGTAGGTGTTTTTTTTTCAATTTTTTTTTAATTTTTAAATTACAGGTGACCTACAATAATATATTAATTTCAGGTGTACATTATAGTGATTACACATTTATGTAATTTATAAAGCGATCACCCCAATATGTCTAGGACCCATCCGACACCATACATAGTTATGATAATATTGACTATATTCCCTATGCTGTACTTTATATCCCGGTAACTTTTTATAACTGGCAATTTGCCCATCTTAATCATGTCCCCTTTTTTACCCATCCCCCCAACCTCCTTCCATCTTGCAACCATCAAAATGTTCTCTCTCTCTATGAGTTTGTTACTATTTTGTTTGTTTGTTTATTTTGTTTTTCAGATTATACATATAAGTGAAATAATGTGATATTTGTCTTTGACTTATTTCACTTAGCATAATACCCTCTAGGTCCATCCATGTTGCTTCAAATGGCAAGATTTCATTTGTTTTTATGGCTGAGTTATATTCCATTCTGTATGTGTACCACATTTTTTTATCCATTCGTCTATCGATGGACGCTTAGGTTGCTTCCATATCTTGGGTATTGTAAATGATGCTGCAGTGAACATAGGGATATATATGCCTTTTCAAGTTAGTGTTTTGGGTTTCTTCAGCTAAATACCTAGAAGTGGAATTGCTAGGTCCTTCTTTGTCTCTTATTATGTAGCCTTTTTTAAGCCTATTTTGTCTGGTATAAATATTGCTGCCCCAGCTTTTTTTGTCTCCATTTTCATGAAGTCTCTTTTTCTACCCCTTTACTTTCAATCTGTGTGTGTCTTTCAATCAGAAGTGGGTCTCTTGTAGGCAGCATATGTAAGGGTCTTGTTTTCTTATTCATTCAGCCACCCTGTATCTTTCAATTGGAGCATTTAACCCTTTTACATTTAAAGTGTTTATTGATAAGTACATAGTCATTAGCATTTTATTAGTCATATTTATGTTCTTTCCCCAACCTTTTCTTCTTCTTAAAGAAGTCCCTTTAACAATTCTTGTAATACTTGTTTGGTGCTGATAAATTCCTTTAGCTTTTTCTTGTCTGAGAAGCTCTTTATCTGTTCTTCAATTCTAAATGACAGCTTTGCTGGGTAGAGTAATCTTGGTTTCGAGTCCCTGCTTTTCATCACTTTGAATATTTCGTGCCAATTCCTTCCGGCCTGCAAAGTTTCTGTTGAGAAATCAGCTGCCAATCTTATGGGAGCTCCTTTGTAGGTGACTAACTGCTTCTCTTGATGCTTTTAAGATTCTCTCTTTGTCTTTAACCTTTGACATTTTATTACTCTGTGTCTTGATGTGGGCCTCTTTTTGTTTAGGACTCTCTGTGCTTCTTGGACTTCTATGTCTATTTCCTTTGCCAAGTTAGGAAAGTTTTCCAACATTATTTCTTCAAATAGATTTTAAATTCCTTGGTGTCTTCTCTTTTCCTTCTGGTACCCCTACGATGCAAACACTGGTACATGTGATGTTGTCCCAGAGGTCCCTTAAACTATCCTCATTTGTTTGGATTTTTCTGTTGCTGTTGCTGTATTAAGTGGGTATTTTCTACTACCTCATCTTCCAAATCGCCGAATTGATCCTCTGCTTCATTTAATCTACTGTTGATTCTCTCTAATATATTCTTCATGTCACTTATTGTATTTTTCATTTCGGACTGGTTCTTTTTTATGTTTTCTATCTCCATGTTTATATTTTCCATCTCTGTTAAAGTTCTTGCTGAGTTCGTCTACTCTTCTACTAAATTCATTGAGCATCCTTATAACCAGTGTTTTGAACTCTGCATCTGGTAGGTTGCTTGTCTCCATTTTGTTTAGTTCTCTTTGTAGTTCTCTTCTTTCATGTGGGAGATGTTTATTTGTCTCCTCATGTTAGCTGCCTCCTTGTGTTTGTTTCTGTGTATTATGTAGAGCTGCTATGTCTCCTGGTCCTGGTAGAGTGACTTTATATAGTAGGTGTCACATGGGGCCCAGTGACCCAGTCTCTCTGGTCACCTGCATAGGTGCCCCAGGTGTGCCCTTGTGTGGGTTGTGTGTGCTCTCTTGTTGTAGTTGACCCTTGATTGCTGTTGTTAAGTCAATGGGAGGGATTGACCCTCAGGCCGATTGATGTGAGAACTGGCCAGTAACTACAGTGGAAGAGCTGTTATGCAGGAGCTGACCCTAAAAAGTAGGATTCACCTTAGCCAAGCTCTGATGCCTGCCCAATCTGCCCTGTAGGTATGTCCTTTGTGGAGGTGATTGGGGGCAGGAGGTGCTCTGGTGTAGTCTGAAGCTGGCCACCAGGTACTTTGGTTCTGGGGCCTCTTGGGAGGGGCTCAGTAGATGATGCTTTTAACTAAGACTGGGACCAAAGGAGGAGTGGAGTGCTTTCTTTAATGTTGGAAGAGGAGAAGAAAAAATAATGCATTTGGTTTTGAATATGCTGAGTTTAAGGGGCTAACAGTATATCCTGGTGACATTGCCCAAAAAACATTTGGAAATATGAGTTTGAAGCTTGAAAGAAAGTCTTAGGAAGGAGTGTAAACTATCATACATATAGATCTGATGGTTAAATCAGATCTGAGATGATGATTCCCAGCCAAAGAAGACTGTATTGAGTGAAAAGGAAGAAGCATGAACATACAACTCAGGTACATACCAACATTTGAGGATTAGGCTGATTAGAATCATCAGAGGTTTTACCTGGTAACTGTTCAGCTCTGGTCATTTAATTTTCAGTCATTTCGTTAGTAAAGATTTTCCAGATTCAAAGTTACACCTCTACTTTTCAGTGGGTATTAATAATACTAAGCCTACTGATGATCTAGAAAGTATAGTAAAAAAATGCTATGTGTAATTATAAAACCTTCTAAAATTTTACCTTTTGAAAGATATTTCAAAATTGCAAAAAGAAACTATGAGAAGTATATCACTAATGGGATTTAGAGAAAGTTAGAACATATGAGGACACTGAAACTTGGAAGCAAATACTGTATTGTTTGGTCATGTTCTGTTCTTTTTCCCCAGACTACTTCACTGGTTTACATAACTTGATCTTTTCTTCAGAAGAAATCTAACAGTATTTTTCTTTACTTCCTCCTTTCCCATCTGGTTTCACCTTCTTAATTATTGGCAAGACATTGCTGTCAAAGGTAAACTTTATTCAGCACTTCTGAAGGTTTATATTTCATGTTTCATTTCAATACATCTTCACACAAGTGATTTCCTGGAAAACATTTACCATTTGCCCTCCACTTTGGGCAATAACCTTAGCATATTCTTATGCTTCATAGAATATCCTACAAATTTATGAACCAAGTACTCAACAGTTTTTATAGGCTCAGTTCCTGAGATCTGTGATTTTGCAGATGACTGTGTCTTCATGCAGGGTTGTATATTACAGGGATTTTAGCAACATAGAGTGTCTGCTCAGTCCGTTTATGAACTTTTACTTATACCAGCCGTGTACAACGTATTGTCTTGGATGCTGTTAGGGATACCAAGATGAATACGTTGTCATCTCAGTCTTTAAGGATGTCTAATGAGAAAGGTGGACAGATTCACTGACAGCAAAAATGTAAAGCAGGATATAAAAGCCAAAATAAAGGTATAATACAAAGGGCTATGGTAGCAGAGAGGAGAGAGTGGTGTTCTTACTGTCAGAGTTGAGGAAAAATTCTTGGGGAAGTATCATTTGAGCTGAATCTCAGAAATGAGAGGGATTCCAGAAACAGAAATGGGCAGTGTCCTCCTGTAGCCTCAGGAATGCACATGAATCAAAGATGAAAAGCGTCTGTGCCTAAGATTATGGTTTATAGCAGAGTAGGGTGGGAGGAAAGAGGCTACTGAAAAAGTAGAGACAAGAAGATCTGGAGGACCATGAGCACCATGCTTAGAAGTCCAAAATTTATTCTAAAGTAAAGAGGCAGCAACAGATTTTTAGCAAGAAAATACAGAGCCAGAAACAGTCTTCTGCCAAATAATTTGTGGACAGAGATTTAGATTAGAGGAGAGAATAAAATAACTCTGAAATGTTTAAATCTATTTCAGAATTCTTTTGCACAGTTTATTTGTTTAAAGATACTGAAAGCATCTAACTAGTATTTGAGAATGTGGAGTTTAAATAAGTTACTCAGACTTGGTTTAAGACTGGCTTTCATTTATTAGCCTCTCTGTGGTCTTGGGGAAGTTACTCTAAACTGTAGTTCTTCATGGAGTTGTATACACAAGGCATGTGGCCCAGTGCCTCATCTGTGTTAAAACTTAATTGCTAGGTATTGTTGTTGTTGTTATTATTATTATTTCTATCAGGAAACTTTACAAATTGAATAGGGAATTACTGAAGCAAGATTTTAGATTTTAACTGTCAATCTACAAAAATGTTGTCAAAACTAATTTAAAATATTTTCCGCAAATTTAGGGATGATTTTTCTGACACTATCTTACTTTTCAAATCTATTTGCCTCTTTTGAATATCTTAATAAAAAGTTGTCAAATTTAAGGTAGAATCTTTTACAAGCTTCTAAATTGAAAAAAGTAAAAAGACCTCTCTGAGATGTTCATTTGCTAATTAATTCTGAAGTTGGTTTATAAAACCAAAGTGTAATAATAGCACTGTTCTTTTCTGTGAGTATCTTGGAAACATATTGGTTGGGCCCAGGGTGTTTTAATTGGAAAGTATTTAAAGGTGATAAACACCAAGGAGATGAATTAGTTTTGCTTTAGAAAGTAGAGCATGAGTTTTTGCTTTAGAGGTTGCCTAATGCCTTTCCATGTGAAAACCCAGCCAGTCTCAAATCAGCTTATCCAAAATTGAACTTACCATCTTCTTGTCCAAATTGTCCCCTCTTGATTCTTGACTCAGTCACTTTTGAAATGGATGGAAAGCAATCAGCTAGGGAAATGAGCTGGAAAATTAAAGGAAGAAAAGCCTTTTCTTTCTAAAACTAAATCTTATTGCAACATCTCCTAACTGTATAGTCTTTGTTCTTTCTATAAGGAAAATTGATAGACATACAATGGGAAACTTTTTAGGAGGTTTCTTAAAATTTCCAGTATAATTTTAACCCTCTTTTCATGTTCTGATATTTTATAGTTATTTTGAGTAAATTTATAATTTAAGAGAAACTGTCAAAACTTACAAGTGTTGTTATAGAACCGGAGTCGGCAAACTATGGCCCGTGGGCCAAATCCAGCCTGCTGCCTTGTTTTTATAAATTAAATTGTATTGGAACAAAGCTACAATCATTCTTTAACTTATTTGCTGTGGCTGTAGAGTTGAATAGACTGGATAGAGTCTGCATGGCACAGAAGGCTAAAAATATTTACTACCTTGCCCTTTACAGAAACAGTTTGCCGACCCCTATTTAGGATTTTCAAATAAAGAAGAGTACCTTTTTCAGTATAAATGAGGTGATGCTGAAAAGATTTGCTTTTGCTGTTAATACTGTTTAAAAATTTACTGTGCATCTAAGTTGAATGAATATTGATCAGATAATTTAAGAAATTGTATATGCTTATGTTTAGTAAAACTAGTTCTTTGTTTTTATAGTCAACATAAGTTGACTCCAGTTCTTATGTATGATAGGTTGGTAATTCTAGGTTTTGCATATGCTCTTGCTTACATGTGTAATTGCTTTATAAAGCATACCCTTTTCAAAGCAATTTGTTATAACCTACACTTACACAGTGATTTGCCTAAAACATACATCCTCATTTTTAAGTGCAAAGCCAGCATATTAATATGGTTTGTAATTATTCTTTGCTAAATAACAAAACCAAAACTGTTTTCGTAAATACATTACTTAGCAACTTAAGAAAGATTAATGAAGGAAGTCTTTATGCATTTATTGGTATGTCTTTTGCCAACAGCATACACAGTTGGGCTATTTTTTTTTATTAAATTGGAAAGCCTGCTTATCAGTTCCCTGGCCCAAAGTACCAGTAATCTTTATAAGTATTAGCCTGCCTGAAGTCCATGTCTTCCTAAACCCAAAAGGTTACCCATGAACCTCATTCATGATCCCAGCACCCTAGGCAGTCACTAGTATACCCAGTGATGGGTAGAGAATTGAGACACACGCAAAAAAATATATCATTAATTTCTCCTTTGTTTTTTGCATGTGAAAAAGAGCTATATTTGGTTTTATTCATTAACGTTTACTGTATTATAATCACTGGTGCAGCTTTATGTTCATTCCAAAAATGTCTTACTCCTCTTCTTGCAAATCAAGCATTCTTCTAAAGTATGTCCCACTTTAGTCCCCTTGCCATTAGTCTGGCTTCTTCACATTGCCACCAGAGCAGTTTCAACACTACATATATGACTATGCCTCTGCACTATTTAAAAGTCTTTATTGGTTTCTGTCACCTTTACAGCTCTTCAAGATAGCATACATTGTCTTCTGTGATCTGGCCCCTAGCATCATCTCTAGCTTTGTCCCTCAGCTTTGTCCAATCTAAATTTTATACTCTTACTTTATTAAATATTGTAATTTGTAGTTCTAACAGTGGTGTTTCATTACTTTTGCCATGTCCAGGACTGCAGGTCTGTCTGCCTTAATGTACTCTTTCCTTCACTCTTCTCTACAGCGCATGCTCATCCTTCAGCTCCAGTGTTGCCAGCTTTAGGAAGCTTCCCTAAAACTCTCTCCCTTTAAGCTGGGTTGAGTAGTCTCCTTGTGGGCCTCCATAATCCTGCATGGTCACGTATTTGACAGTGCACTCTATAGAATTATCTTTTTTTTTTTTTAATTAATTTATGTTTTACGGTGACATTGGTTAATGAAATCCAATATTTCAGCTGTAAGAAATTATCTTTTTATTTGTCTCTCTTACTATATTGTAAGTGCTATGAAGAAGGCAAGGGTCACATCTAAATCCTCTGTGTGTCGCCAGCATGCACCTAGTGTTCCAGATAGATACTAATAAATCTCACCCCAAACACTGAATTTGGTGCCTTCTCTTACCTCCTGACCCAGTTTAGATTTCAAGGTTCATCATAATCATGTTCTTGCAAACTATTTATCTCTTTCATCTCCTTCCCTTCTTCTACCCTCCACTCCCCTCCTCTCTCAAGGACCTTGTCCTGGTAATTGTCAGATATCTATCTGCTTAGTACCTGCACCCAAACATCTCAGCATTGCTTAAGGGACTAACTTCTTATTTTAATAAATGGTCACTAAATTCAAATGGGTCCTCAACACTGCATGACAATCCTATTGCACTTCTCTAGAAACTTTATTTTTCCACTCTCCAAAACTATTTTGGATTTTCTCATTTCACATCTAAATTCTAAATCCATCCTGCTTCAGTGGATACAAGGAATTAATAAGACAAAAGCTTCATCTTCCCACCACCAAAACTACCATCCTCTCCCAGCTAGCATTAAACTCTGCCTGTCCTTGGTTTACGTTGGATTAAGTGTCAGTTCTCTTCTGCTACGCATCCCATCCCCACTGTCCTTCCCAAGGACTTTGTTTCTGTAGTTACTCCCTTATTTCTTGTCATCCTACAAACGTCCTCTGGCATCTCTTTTAAAAGAAATAGAAACAAAAACTTCCCTTTGTCTCATATTCTCCCAGTTACTGCACCATTGCTCTGTTCTATTTTGTAGCAAAATTTTTTTTAACTTTCTATACAGATATAATTTCAAATTCACAGGAAAGATGGAGAATAATATTTTTTAAATTTCCCGATACTCTTCACTCAGTTACCCAGATGATAACATTTCACATTTGCCTTATCCTTTTCTCTCTTTATGTTATTTTCTCACTTATTATTTTGTTATTTTCCAAATGGTAATTTTCTAATTTTCTAATTCCTTCTACATTTATTAGATTCCATTCTACTGTAAGGAGGAGCTTTCCTTTTTCCCCCCAGTTATTTGTTTGCTCGTTTAATATATTCAGTGGGTTATAATCCATCATGAGCTATATACTTTATTGTTCAAATCTTCTCAGAGTCGGCCTTTACAGACTGGCTCATTTTGCCATTACTATTTTGTCATGCTCCCATTCTATAAGCACTTTCTTTCTGTAATAACAAGATATTCCAAGTTCATCTAGTACCTTTCCTCCTCCAGCCTTTGAATTTACCATTTCTCCAATGAACCTTGGTTCCTTTAAGTGGAGAATGGTATTTAGAAAATAAAATCTGAACCCTAGGTATGCTCATTGCTACTGACATATCTTTTGTTCAAGGCCTCCTTAGCATACAAAACTAATAGTAGCTTAAATTTTACTTCTTTAGAGAAACTTTTTCTGACTATTCAGTCTAATGTAGCTGTACAGTCATTCACATTCCATCACCCTGTTTTAACTTTCTTTATGACACTTATCACTCACTATTAGTTAGTCTCTTTATTGTGTGTCTTTTGTCTACACTACACATGTGGTACCGAGCACTTTAGATGTGGTTTGTGCAACTACATATGCAGAATTGTATGTAGAGCTAGTTCTGGATTCCCAGAATTTCTCCAATCCATCTTGTGCTACTCTTCCCTTCTACACATGTTTGCCCATTAGCTTCTCTACATTGTGTCGACTTAAATGTTTATTTTATATATTCACACACACATTTTTTTTAACTTCTGCCTAATCTGTTGATTTAGACTGTAGCTCCTTGGTGGACAAAGGCTAATATGTAGCCATTTTTGTGTATCCTCTTGAGGTAAAGCCTTTAAGTGCCACTTATACACCCTCATATTTTGCAACTTTATGTAAGAAAGTGATTTTTTGTGTGTAATTTTTCATCTCTCCGTGTTGGTGTTTTCAAAAGCAGACTTTTCCGATACATTTGGTTCTATAATACATGAGTCCAGGCTGAGCCAGGAAGGGTTAGGATGAGCCCGGGATATCTTGTGCCAGAAAGTAAAGTACTCAAAAAATGATGGGGACATTATGTCAAAGTACATAAGAGTCAGTCCGAAGGGGGTTCCTGCTGGCCAAATCTGGGGGAAATTAAGTATAGTATGAATTGTAAAACATTGAAAAAAATAGGCACCTGTGAGTTCATACTGATGATGGATAGATAAGAAAGAATCTTCTTTATAGTAGAATGTTGACAAATGTGGATGGAGTAGTGAAGCTGGAAAATCACCATTTTATAATTATAATAATAAAGATTGGTTTGGGCAAGAATTATCAGTGGATGCTAAATATAAAGGGAAAATTTATTAAGGAACAGGATGTTTACATAGTCTTGTCTTCCCACATACTGTTTCTTAGTTACAAGGAGGAAAATAACTATAAAATGGAAAAATCAGTGAGAGGCAGATGGGCCTCTGATGTGATACCTTGAGAGACATTCAACATAACTTATTTCATATTTATATGTAAGTGAGATGCATAAGCTGAATTTAATCATGAAGAAACATCAGACAAAACCAAAAAAGAAAACATTCTATTTAAAAAAAAAGTGGCCTTTATTCTTAAAAAAATTCTTTAAAAAGTGGCCTGTAGTCACAAAAGATGGAGGAGAGGAGGGCGGAGGAGGCTAAGGAACTATTCCAGGTAAAGGAAGCTAGAGATATGACAACTTAATGCAAATCTTTGATCTAGGAATGGATACTGGACTAGAAGTACAAAATATAAAAAGGACATAATTGGGACAATTGCCACAATTGGAATATGGATGGTAGATTAGATAAAGTAGTAATGTTAAATTTCCTAAATTTGATAACTATACTATGGTTATATTAGAGAATACCTTTGTTCTTGGGAAATATATGAAGTATTAAGGATTAAGGAGGCACAACGATATCTGTAACTTACTCTCAAATGGTCCAAGAAAATAATTCTGCGTGTGTAGAGAGAGAATGTAGTAACAAATGTACCACATCACTAACAGTTGGTGAATTCGAGTAAAGGTTACAAAGAAGTCCTCTATGTAGGTCTTGAAAAGTTTCTGTAAATTTTAAACTATTTCAAAATAAATTTTTTTTTAATTCTATCTAATGTTTTCTAGCCCTTTCTAAGGTGCAAAATGATATGATGACGATGAAAATGCAATCAGAGAGACTTTCAAAAGAATACGACCGACTCTTACAAGAACACTTGGAACTTCAGGTGAGTGACATACATATATGGGCTTAAATTTTTTGAAATTGTACTAAGTCAACTATTTGAGTTATTTGCTCTTCTCAAATCAGGAAGTTGTACTTAATCCTGGCTTTGTTAAGTTATTAAAGAAGCCAGACTTTTATATAAGGGGCGAAGATTAGATATTGCATGAAAATACAAGATAATCATAACAGAGAATTACTGACATGCTGACTTATAGCATTCTAGTTTTGCTGAAGTTTTAAGCAAAAAAATTGAGCCACAAAAATGAAAGCATTGAAAAACACACTGGTACTGGAAAAATTTAGTTTTGCTGTTTGGAATGTTTGCCATATTCATGCCAGATAAGGCCAAAAATTTAAGTCCCACTTTACTCCTTCTAAGCCCCTCTTTTAGACATCTTAGGACAGAGCCCATTAGCATTCAAATACATGATTTACTTCCAAAGTTGATCTGAAAGATAGAAATGAAAGAAAAAAAAGCCTTTTTGTTCTTAAAGTCACAAAGCCAGGTGCCATAGATTTTCTTTTCCCTTCCCTCCAGTCCAGCAAG
>NW_006494608.1:6649578-6655754 GCF_000325575.1 Pteropus alecto | reverse complement strand
TCTTGCCTCTTGAGCTGCTAGCCCCTACCTGAATTGATCTCCCGGCCACACTTTGATCGTGTGTCAGGAGAGGCCATCCCAGGGGCAGTCCTGATCCTACCAAGATGGAGGGTCTGTGTTTGTCTGCTTTCAGATTGGGTTTACCCTTAGAATTTGGCAGCCCTGTGGCTTTCGATCAGGGCTTTTTAGCAATTACAGCTCTACAGTTATTTCACTAGACTAGAAGCTGTAGTCCCAGGACTCATTTCCCTGCATCTTAATGGTCATTGTATCTCCAGAGCCTACCACTGTACCTGGCACAAGGCAAGGAGACATTGTACTCACAGGTCTTGAAGTCAGACAGACCTGGAATAACTATAATTCTCATACCAGCTTTGTGATCCCAAGCATGTTATGTCGTGTCACCTCTCTGAGGCTTATGTTTCATCTGTAAAATTGAAACAATAATAGCACCTGGCTCATTGGGTTGTTAGGGAAATTAAATAGAATGCGTAGGGTGCTTAGCATTGTGTGTGGCCTGGATGATAGTTAACACTCAAGAAATGATAGCTGTCATAATTATAATTAACATCAGTATTAATGCCTCTGTAGAAGTTTTGCTGAAAAATGACTTATTCTCAACCAGTTACTTTGGCCTTGATTTAGAGCCAGTCAATAAGCAATCCTAAGCACATTTGTAATCGGGTATTCCCAGGTGAGTTGCACATTTAAAAACTAACCTACTTTGACAATAGGGCAACTCAGAGAAGGGTAGATACCCTGTTGTTTTAAACCCAGGACACCAAGAGCTCAGTTCACATTGTCTCAGTTTAGGCAGCTAGATTTTCAGCAAGACCACCCTTTCCCCATCTCTAAAACAGAAGTCCCAAGATAGCTGACTTCACCATGGCGTGAGAATTACACCATGGCATTCTTCAAGATCCACCATGGAAAGGGAAGAGACACTTCAGAAGCCTCTTGCCTAGAAGTAGAGCTTTTTTTCCCCTCCCATTTGTGAGATCAGGATTTACTCAACAAGGGTGATGGGCCACATCAGTGGACTTTGCCGGGGCGTCAGAAATGTTTAAATTTCTGACCAGAGAAAAGAGAAGCAAGACTATTCCCTCGTTTTCTTATAGCCAATGGCCATCAGCTAATGTCTCCTTTGTGGTAACAGCCAATGATTCTCTTAATCCTCGATGAATGTATGTGACAGTGAGATTCCCTCAGTCCATTTTCTTTCCCCAAAAAAGGCTTCATCTTGGAGCTTACACATTCTTGACAAAAAATGAGTAATTTCTTCTTTGAAAAATAACCCCATCCCAGTTATGCTGAGTGCCATGCTGAAAGTTGGGCCTTGCTCACTAGTGCATTTAGACCTTGATCTAAGTTCTGCTTTTATCCAGGTTTTTGAAATATTTAATGGATGACATTCATCGAAGGTATGGTCTGGATCAAGCACTTAGCTAATGGCTTCATATATGTTATCCTGCTTACTCTCCATCACAGCCCACTAAATTAAAGTATTTTAATACCCTATTTCGTAGATGAGGAAAATGAGACCCAGAGATGTTATATAATGTACCCAAAGTCACCGAACTAGAAAGTGACAGCATTCAAAGTTGGATTCAAAGTCAAGAACTCTTTCTCCAAAACCTCCATTATTTATTCCGTAGTACAGACCACTATGGTCTTTGGCCTGTGCTGGTCATTGGACTGTGTGTTCTGGGATCCATTCTCTTCCTACTGCTGTTCTGCTCTGTTTCAGGGTCCCAGGCTCCCTTGCCATCTGGCTTTGGGGTGGGTTCAGCCAGTGGGCGGCACTAGTAGAAGACTGAAAGCAGGAAGAAGGGGAAGGCCAGGG
Source organism: Pteropus alecto (assembly GCF_000325575.1). Taxonomy (NCBI): domain Eukaryota; kingdom Metazoa; phylum Chordata; class Mammalia; order Chiroptera; family Pteropodidae; genus Pteropus; species Pteropus alecto. Next base: position 6,653,911 of record NW_006494608.1, on the reverse strand, counting down.
ATTTTTACAGCAGCAGCTCCATCTCTTTTCAGGGTCCAGTTTCCATTGGTCAGCTTCCACCTGGTAGTCCTCACTCCTGGAATCTATAACACTGTCTTCTCCCTCGTCCCTGCAGCTCAGAGAGTAGTGGTGGTTTTCTGCTATTACTCCCTGAGGAGCTTTACCACCCTGTTTGGTGTATGTACTCTCTAATCACCTATAAAACCAATGCTCTAATAAATATCTCTCTGAAGAAGGAAAATAAAACCTCTCAGCTCCATAGTTTACCACTTCTGTAAACCTCAAGTGAATCATTGGCATCCATGCACCCTAGCTTCTTTATTACTTAAATGAGGATTATAATATCTCATGAGCATTAAACCAGACCCTGTGCAAGAAAGCTCTTTAAATATTTTTAAACAAGAAAAGCTCTATAAAGCCACAAGATGCTAGTAGTTATTTTTTGATAGGACACGTTTTTTCCTGTTCACCTAATCATCCCACCCCTGTTGTCTATTTGTTAAGAACCTGTATAAAGTCCTGAGATTTAGGTGTCATTAACTGAGAACCATTTTCTTAAGAGTGACTCTTACACTTTGATATTCACCTTCTGAACCTACTTGATAAGCAACAGATTGCTGTAGACCATCTACAGTAAAAAGCTATATCAAATCTTCCTTTATGAATTTTATTTCTGTTGTCAAACAAATCTTAATAATTGAATTATATCCTAAAGTTCTTTGGGAAACAGCTTTCTCAATTTTTTATAATTGATTTTCTTAAAATAATCATAAAATAAAGGACTGTAAAATATTAAGGAAACCAAGGTAGAAAAGGGGAAAGCTGGTTTCTTTACTGTAAACAAATCCCACTTTGCATCTTTTAAGTTCGTCTGGATTTCCCCATCTGGTCTCCTTCCTTTTAATAGGCACTAAATAAATATTAGAAAACAATCCCTTCAAAACATAGTCTTTTCCTTGTTTGCCCTGGCTCTCTTCTAGAAAAAAAAATAATAAAACTATGTAAAAGCAGTACTTTATCAAGTCAAATTCCTCCTCTGTCTTCTGCTTTTGTTCCTTAAAGTTTATAAAGTTTTTCTGGAAACATTAATGCTCAACATGAACAAGGACTTAATGAACTTTCTGTTTACAAACAATAACACCACAACTTCGTTTTATAAGATTGTTTTCTCCGTGTAGACTTTTACCTTCTTAATGCAAATTACCTCTTAAGATTAATTTCTATCTCATTTTTTTCCAGTTTTAAATGATGTTTTATAGTCATCTTTATAACGTAATCAGAAAAGAGTATAATCCAAGAAGCCAGTTCTATTGGCAAATACCTGAAGAACAAACAAAAAAGGCCGCCCCATCTGAGTTTTTTGGTTCCCTTCATTCTTCCCTTGCCAAGAGAGTTTGCAAGAGAGGAATTTTAGAAATTTTGTTTTCCTGATATAAACTGTGAATGTGAAACTAAGGTAAAATAGACTAAGCTAGAAGGAAAAACTGAACTCATCAAGAGTGCTATTTTCCCTTTTAGACATTTTTCAAGTAAAACTCATCAGTTTTGTATTTTTAGAATTTGAAATTTTTCTCAATCTGTATTTTACTTTTAATTACTCTTCATAACTAATAACTAGGCACTTAAGAGAAAAAAAATTTTTAAGTCTTTGTCATATCTACGAATCTGTTTCTCACTCCTTGCTGCAACTGCCACCTAAGTCATATTTTTTTCTTACAGGATCGTTCATGGAAAGGCAACAAGAAAGGCCTGTGAACTGTGTGAAAGAAGATTGTGATACACCATGTCAAGATAATAAATTTGTTATGTTAGCCGCTAGAAAATTTAAAATTCAGTTCAGAAAAATGTACCATGACTGGCCAATATTTTTTTAATGCCACATATATGCTGTTAACATAATGGCATCACAATGTTTGATAATGTTTCACATATATCATAAAGTCTGTATTCCAGCTCTTACGTAAAATAGAACCATATTAAACACCTTATTTAGATGTTGATAGTAACACTGGTTTGACTGTTTTACCAATAGAAGGAAAAATTCATTAGGTAGTTACTTCCAAAATTAGATTTTTAAGTTGCATGAAACTATTAATAGCCTTAAAAACTTTGATGAGTTTCCACTAACAATAATCTAATCAGATGATGATGATGATTTTGTATATGAATATAATATCCAGTATCAGCAAATTTGTTCATGGGGAAAATGAATAAGGATAAATAATCAGAGCTTGCTACTATATTTATAGGGAAGAATCAGAAAGAACAAAAAAGAACAATTACCTTAGTTTTTTTTTAAGCCTGATGATACTATGGTTTACTCTCATAAGACAATTCTAATGATAATTATATTTTGTTACTGTGCTTCTGTATTTGTTAGACTTTTTGTTGACATTTGTGTTAATAACATAATTAGTAAGCATTCTACCTTTTTAAAATTTAGCTAGAAATGGAGTTTACATCTATTTGCATAACTGTCACAGCACTGAATTTAAATCATTTTACAACAATGTGGAATTCTTGACTCAGAAAGTTAATGTACAACATATCCAAAGTGTTTGGATATGTTAATGTACAACATATCCAGCAAGTGTTTCCCATTGCTGTGAGAGTTACTAATTATACAAATATTACCTCAAGTACACATACACTGGTATCACAGTTTCTGAGATGTAGATGTTTCTGTATTCTGAAAGCTAAATATTAAAATATTATTTTTCCATTCAAATATTAATTTAGAGTTTCCTTTAGAAGATGATAATGATTATAACATTAATATGATTTAGGCTGTTCCAGTATTTAGACATGAAAATCATCCGTGTCTCACAAAGACCTAAATATAAAAGAAAATGGAAAATAATTACTAGGGTTTTTACTTTACTGATATTTGTTTCATCTTTTGTTTATTATCATTTTAGCACTAACTCTACACATCTCCTTTTCATTGTAAATGGATGAAATGAGCAAGTACATAAGAATTTCATTTCAGATAAAAGTCAGGAGTTACTGCTAAAAAACAAGACACGTAGAAGACATTTAATGGTACTAAGAAATGGGAGTTAGACCATATGGGCTGACAACACCATAAATAACAAGGAAAGGGAGGGAGTGCTGAAACAGGACAGAACTGAACAAATGACAGCTCAAGGTATCAACTTAGAAGTATAAAGTGAGAGCTACATGGGTAAATGTATAATGAGCGTTTGTGATTCTGGCCTACTATATAGAAATCAAGTCCAATGATAGAGTAACATATAGAATAGTAGAAAATACAAAGCTTTAGAATTGAGAGAAGTAAAATCTAATCCCAGCCTCACAATAATTTAGTCATGAGGTTTTGAACAAATTATTTAAACCTGCTAGACTTATATTTCCTCATCTCCAAAGTGGGAGTAATAACATTTAGTTCAGGATTACTATATAAACTAAGATAGCACAGTGATTCTCAAAGTTGCTCAGACTGTAAAGCAAGGGGAATGTCTGGGTGCTTTTTGAAGAGCACGAAGATTTGAAAGATTTCCTGAGAGTACTTTAAAGCGTATATTTAAGTAATCTTAGACCTCAATTTTATAGATCAGCAACCTGAGTTTAAAAAGTTTAAACCACTTTCCCAAGGTAACATGGATAATTAGATCCAAGGCCAGAATCTGAGTCTAGAGTTCAGGTGTTCTGGTTCCCGAGATATTATTCTAGTCTTTATAAACACAAGTTAGCCATAATTTGCTAAATAAAACATTTGCATGTTTTAGCCAGGGTTTGAACAAGAAACTTTGGCTTTAGAGTCTGTACGTTTCCACCATACTGAACTGCCCGTCAAGCTATGCTTGTTGGTTCTAATTACTCTCCTTGCCAATGATAGTGTATCAAATCCTATTAGAAATAAACATGTATTTCATGGATTTACTTACACTGCATATTAAGTTATATTCCCTTCTATTGTCAGTTATGACTTCTTTGTCTTAGGTTAGGCTACACTAAGGATTCAAAAAAGAGGAGTGCCATTCTTGTCTTTTTCTTGTCCTTTTCTCAGTTACAGAGAGTGTTGTCAGATTCTCTACTTGCAAATCAGCATTGAGGTTCTGGACCTCAGGAAGTAGCACTAGTCAAGTTCTAGCTAAGACATTCTAGCCAAGCACTCTAGAATTTGACATGAGTCATCCTTGTTGCTTATTTGGCTATATATGAGTCCCAGGACTGGTAACTAGAGTACTCTGAACCCCACTCTAGAGCCTGGAGCTTACCTACTTCCTGTGATACTGTCCTGATGCCATCAGCCTGCCTGGATCTCTAAATAAATACCCGTGGTTGTAGTTCTGGTGCTGGTCTCTGCTTG
>NW_006494608.1:6643826-6649534 GCF_000325575.1 Pteropus alecto | reverse complement strand
GCTTCCTGGACCTCCCAGCCACAGTCACTTGGACGCATCTGCCCCTGTTTTGGTCTTACCTCTCTGTAAGTTAGTCTGGTCCTGCATTTCCATTCCATCATCCACTGCCTTCTCACTGTCCTCCCATCCATGTCCCACCATAGCTTAACGGCCCATACCCAGCCCTACTGACATGCAATATACCTTGCATTCAAGTGCCCACTATACAGTGTATAAATATAGTAGTCCTTTTAAACATTAACTTTAATATCTAGAATGATATGTCTAAAGCTGATGAATCCTTTCTGAATTTCTTTGTCCTTCAGCCTACCTTTCCTAGAATTCTTGAAAACTCACTCATGAAAAATTTTTTTCTAACATTTCATTCTCTAATCAATTTACTAAATGGCATTATTACCTTCACAGTGTTGCTTTCCACCTTGCTCTCTAAACAAACATAAGATTTTTCTTAGTCTATCCTTCTGTAGCCAAAAGTGATATCCAACACTACAGAACTGAGTAACAGCCCCCCTAAAGATATCGATGTCCTAATTTGGGGAATGTTCTGTGGCAAAAGAGTGACTATTACTTTAAATGGAAAACAACGTGACTAAATTAAGGATCTCATAATGGAGAGTTTATCCTAGATAATCTGGGTGGTCCCTAAATGCAATCACAAGTATTCTTATAAGAGACAAAGGAAGACTTTACCACATAGAAAAGGAGAAGGCATTGTGACCACGGAAGCATAGATTGGAATGCTGTTGCCACCAGAGCTGGAAGGGGCAAGGAACAGATTCTCCCCTAGAGCCTGCCAGGGGAGCGTGACCCTGTAGACACCAATTAAGCTGATTTTGGACTTCTCACTTCCAGAACTATGAGACAATATGTACTTTAAGCTGCCAAGTATGTGATAATTTGTTAAAGCAGTCCCAGGAAACTAATGCAGGAACATACAGAACAAATCCGTAATGGGTTGGACTGAATTTCGCAACGTGTGAAAAATAGATACCCTTTAACGCCACTCCTATCTTAGTTATTTTTCTCTTGCAATTTTATTTCCCTCCATTCCCACTGCCACTGCCAAACCATGCCATAATAATTTCTCACTTGGACAACTATGACAACTTACATTGTCTCATTCTTCTCCTATGTACATGCTGTCAGAAATCATGTCGTTCTCTGCTTAAAGTCTTTCAATTATTTCCCATTGCACTTAAGATTAAACTCCCAAAACCTCACCAGGCTCCCATCTACTCTCAAGCCTCGCCTCAGTCCACTTTACCTGCCAACTGCACCTGCAGTCAGACTCTTCTTAGAACAAGCCAGGTTCTTTCCCCTCAGGGCTTTCGCATACACAGTACACCCTGCATCTCAACCCTATCTGTCCAAAACACTTAGCACTGTCTGAAATTGTCTCAGTTACAGTTTGGTTTTGTCTCCTGACCAGTGACTACACAGTTCCTGCACAGAGTAGAACAGTGTTTCTCAACCGGGAGTGGGACATTTGTTGCCGAGGGACATCTAGCAATGTCTAGAGATGTTTTGGGTTGTCACAAGTAGGGGAATGCTATTGAGGAGCCAGGGGCACTGCTACATGCACTTGACAGCACACAGGGTAGCCCCCTAAAGAGTTATCTGGCACTAAATGTCAATATTGCCAAGGTCAAGATAACCTGCAGTAGACGCTTGTGGCAGAAGGTACAAGTGCCTCAATATCCATTCTTTCATCTGTATTAATAGGTACCCTGATATTTATACACACAGCTGACAAGCATAAGGACAATATTTTCCAGTCTCATTGTAGATAGAAATAGAAAGGAATGTCACATGGTGGCAATTGCTCCTTTTTCTTCATCTGTCTTGCTGCCTGAAACACAGACATTGTCATTTTAGATCATGAGATTTAAACCATACGAGCTAAAGCAACGAGATAGAAAGATGTTGTGTCCTTCACACCATAGAGCACATGCCTCTCCTGAAATACTTCTCAAGAAATAGTTAAATGAATGACACTAGATATCCTTAATGTATTGTTTCTCTTAATGACCTAGACATGAATAAAAAGCCAAAAATATGTTTGTCCTATATAGCACAAAACCATCAACCTTTTTTACTCTCCTACTTGCGGGGTCTCATCTCTGCCTTTTAGGGTCATGATTTTAAGTTGCATCCTCTACTTTCTCTTCACATTCAGCTTTTTATATTCAATTTAACCATTATTAGTCTACCTGCAATGTGCCCCCACAATAGCTCTACGTTTCACACCATAAGCGTTTACAAGAGAAGACTCCAGTCTTCTTTTTCCTTCTCTTTGCTATGATGTTTGCCAGAAGAACAAACATTACACAAACATAAGAGCATTTGGTTACATCATGTATGTCACATAGTGCATAAGAGCTTGAGGTGTAATTGCCACAAAACTGGGGAAAACTTAAGTTCCTACAGGATTTTGTTCTTGGTGATCACCCCTTTTCCTAAATTTGAACAAAGAATGTATTTGAAGTTTTGGCTTGCCCCACTAAACCAGATGCCTACCCGGTTAGCCAGGTTTCTCCAGAGTGTGTATCACTCCTTCAGAAATCTGTGTTCTCCTGGAAGCACCAGCAATGAGAATTTCATTCTCATTCTTCCAAGGGCTGCCAATTTCCTGGAACACAAATGACTTCTAGATGGCCACTTCTCAGCCATCAAGAGGTAAACCTTCATGAAGGTTTACTTCCTGAAAAGCTTTTTTTTTTTTTTTAGTTTATTTATTTATTTGGGGGGTGGTCTTGAAACAAAATTGATATATGGCAAGTGTAGACAACTTAGAAGTTACAGAAAAAATGACAGCTAGCAGTTTAGTTAATGTTCTGATACACATGCAAATATTTATGAAACTAAGATCATATAATACACAGTATTTAGTGACCTGCTTTTACTCCTCCGCCCCCGCCCCACATCAATAAATATTCTTCTATAACGGCATTCTCCATAGGAGAACTTACCTCCAATGGGTCACATACACATCCCTTGAGGAGTCAGGATTTTTTAAAATTACGTATATTCTTATGCCCACTCCATTGCTACCACCAATGAGAAATACTGCCCCAGGGAACCAGTGTTAGTGATGGGACCGTGCCATAAGCACTCAGTATGTGAGGGCAGTAAAAGGGGATGAAACCCACAATCCTTTGATACAGAGTATTTGATTTATCCTTGTTGTCAGACATTTCATGAGGATCTTTATTGGCAGAAGGCCTCTAGAAACAGTAGAGCATCATGATTATGTGTATGAACTACCTGGGATTAAATCCCATTTCCTTTATTATTTACCCAATTTGAGTCTCATCGTCTTCATCTTTGAAGTAAAGAGAAGCCTCCACTTTATGGACTTGCTGAGAGGATTAAATGTGTAATTACCTTGTTGAGGTAATACACATTGCTAACCCCAAATAAACAGCCTTTCAAAGTCAGAGGCAATGGCGTTTACTGAGATCAATAAGAACAGCTATTGAGGAAGCATTGATTCAGGCAGAAGCCCCAATAATGTTCCAATTCAGAGACAAAGGCAATGGATATTTATGAGAAGGGGAAGGAAAACAATTATATTAATAGAAGGAAGGCATTTCTATTGGTACAGATGTCATAACAGTGATGTTAATTCTAAACTGTTTTTAATTTTCAGTCCAGTAGTTATTGGTCCAGTAGTCAGTCATACCTGCTTTCTTGTTATCTTAGCAAACAGTTCTTTTGCAAGGTACAAGTTTTGCTCAGGTCCAGTCTAAAGGTTATTTTGCCCAGTTTTAACATTCCAAAGTTTTGAGACATAAGACATGCAAGGCAGTTCCCCTGGTATGGCAGCTCCATTTTAAAGTGGCTCCATTTATGTTTTTGTTTACAACACAAAGAAGTTTTTCTGGTGGTAAGCTAATCTGAACATTATACAAAAACTGGTACCAAATTACAACTCGCCCTCATTAAAAAAAAAAAAAAGATAATTAGAAAGAAGAATTTATAAAGACGTCTTAAAAGTGAACTCCCTGGTTCTATATAATGAAAACGTACTGTGGGGCAGTTTAGGACAGCTCTTTCTAACAACTCTGAGCATCATTCCCCTGCTACCCCTCCTCCCCTGCCCCAAAGCACAGCGCCTGCTTAGTTTAGGAATGCAATAAATGTTTGCTTATTTGGAATGACTTCAATTCAATTCTAATGCATCGGATTCTCTTCAAATGGCTCCCATGCCTTGTCTCTAGACAAGTGCCCCGTTGTCTTAAGATTATAACAAGATCAGCTACAATTTTGACAAGCTTTTCTAAAATATTAATTGATAAGTCCCTCTTCCTGGTCATTAAAGTGTTTCCTTTTAAATTCCAGCGGCAGATTTGATGAGGATCTGGGGTATTTTAGTAGCCACTGGAATCTTTTTTTTTTTTTTTGACATTTGATCCACCAAGTTATGATCTTTTTTTTTTTTTTTATGGTAACATTGGTTAATAAAATCCAGTAAGTTTCAGGTATATAATTCAACAGTAAGGCATATATATATATTGCATCATGTTTTTACCACCCATAGTTAGATTTCTTTCTGTGACCACATATTTGACCCTTTTTATCCCACCTACTTCCCTCCTCACCCCCGCTCTGGTAAACACTAGTCAGTCTATTGTCCATGTCCATGAGTCTCCGTTTATCCTGTTCGTTTGTTGCTTTTTGGTTCATATCCCACATGTAAGTGATATCATGGGGTTTTCGACTTTTTCTGCCTGGCATATTTCACTTGGCATAATTATCTCAAAGTCCACTCATGTTGTTGCAAATGGCAGTATTTCATCCTTTCTTATGGCTGAGTAATATTCCATTGTATATATGTGCCACAGCTTCTTTAGCTAATCATCTATCGTAGGACACTTTGGTTGCTTCCATCTCCTGACCACAGTGAATAATGCTGCTATGAACATCAGTGAGAAAATGTCTTTACAGATATGAGTTTTCAAGTCTTTGGGGTCAATATCCAGTAGAGGGATTGCTGGACCATATAGTAGATTAATTCTTAGTTTTTTGAGGAAACTTCATACTGTTTTCCATAGTGGCTGTATCAATTTATAGTCTCTCCAACAGTATATGAGGGGTCCTTTTTCTCTGCATCCTCTCCAACACTTATTAATACTTGTCCTGTTGATTATAGCTATTCTAACAGGTATGAGATGGTATCTCATTGTGGTTTTGATTTGTGTTTTACTCATAGCTAGCAATATCAAGCATCTTTTCGTATGTTTCCTGGCCATTTGTATGTCTTCTTGGGAGAAGTGTCTGTTCAGGTCCTCTGTTCATTTTTTAATTGGATTGATTTTTTGTTGTTGTTATCAAGTTGTATGAGTTCTTTGTATATTTTGGATATTAGGCCCTTATCGGATGGTTGTCTCTTTACCTCATTGACAGTTTCTTTTGCTGTGTAGAAGCTTTTTAGTTTGATGTAGTCCCATTCATTTATTTTTGCTTTTACTTCCTTTGACTTTGAGGTCAAATTCATAAAATTTTCTTTAAGTCCAAGGTCCTTGACTTTAGTTCCTATGTTTTCTTCTATGCAATTTATTGTTTCAGGTCTTATATTCAGGTCCATAATCCATTTTGGGTTAATTTTGGTGTGTAGTGATAGACAATCTAGTTTCATTCTTTTGCAGGTGGCTTTCCAGTTTTCCCAGCACCATTTATTGAAGAGGCTTTCCTTTGTTCACTGTATG
>NW_006494608.1:6636603-6642808 GCF_000325575.1 Pteropus alecto | reverse complement strand
GCAATCAAGGAAATTTATAAAAGGCATCCAAATAGAAAACAAAGAAGTCAAACTGTCACTATTTGAGAATGACAAGATTGTCTATATAGAAAACCCTAAAAACTCTACAAGAACACTACTAGAAACAATAAGCAAATATAGTAAAGTTTCTGGATACAAAAATCAATGTTGAAAAATCCATAGTGTTTCTATACTCTAATAATGAAGTGTCAGAAAAAGAAGTGGAAAAAAATTATTTTTGCAATTACAACAAAAAGACTAAAATACCTAGGAATAAATCTAAGAAAACATGTGAAGGACCTATATAATGAAAACTATAAGACACTATTAAAAGAAATCAAAGAAGATACAAAGAAATGGAAAGGTATTCTGTGTACTTGTATTGGAAGAATCAACATAGTTAAAATGACCATATTACCTAAAGCATTATACACACTTAATGCAATCCCTATCAAAATCCCATTGGCATCAGATTTGTATGGAAGTACAAAAGACCCTGAATCGTCCAAGTCAACCTGAAAGGAAAGAACAAGGCTGGAGGTATCACTCTGCCTGACTTCAAATTATACTACAAAGTGACAATAATCAAAATGGCATGGTATTGCCATTTTGAAATGGGCAATGTTATATATTCGGTTCTGAATATATATTCGGTTATTAAATTTTGTGTTATATACTTTTTCGTAGTATTTTTGTATGATTCTTTGTATTTCTTCAGTGTCATAATTTCTCTTTATCCTTGATTTTGTTTATTTGTGTCCTTTCTCTTTTTCCTTTAGTGAGTCTAGCCAGGGGTTTGTCAATTTTATTAACCTTCTCAAAGAACCAGCTCTTGTTGCATTTATTTTTTCTATTGTTTTTTTGTTTTCAATTTCATTTATTTCTCCTCTAATTTTGATTATTTCTTTCCTTCTGCTGACTTTAGGCCTCATTTATTCTTCCTTTTCTAGTTTTTTAAGATGAAGCATTAGGTTGTTTATTTGGGCTCATTCTTGTTTTTGGAGATAGGCCTATAATGATATGAACTTTCCTCTTATGACCGCTTTTGCCGTGTCCCAAAAGTTTTTTGTGTTTTACTATCATTAACATTCATTTCTGTGTATCTCTTGATCTTTCTTTTTATTTCTTCTCTGACCCAGTCATTTTTTAGTAGCATGTGGTTTAATCTCCATGTATTTGTGGTTCTTCTCACTTTCTCTTTACAGCTTATCTCCAGCTACAAAACATTATGATCAGAGAATATAGTTGGTATGATTTGAACCCTCTTATATTTGTTGAGGCTATCTCTGTATCCCAGTATGTGGTCTATCTTTGAGAATGTTCCATGTGCACTAGAGAAGAATGTGTAAGCAACTATTTTGGGATGAAAGGCTCTGTAAATGTCAAGTATGTCCAGTTGGTCTAATGTGTCTTTTAAGGATATTATTTCCTTATTGATTTTTGTTTAGATGATCTATCCATATCCAATAGTGGGGTATTAGGTCCCCTACTACAATAATAGGTCTGTTTCCCCTTTTAATTAGTAATTGCTTTACATATTTCGGGGCTTCTTGATTGGAAACATAGATATTAAGGAGTGTTATATCTTTTTGGTGTATGATTCTGTTTATCATTATGAAGTGTTCCTCAGTATCTTTCTTTACCTTTTTTATTTTGAAGTCTATTTCATCAGATATTAATACCACTATTCTCACTTTTCTCTGAATGCCATTTACTTGAAATATCATTTTCTACCCTTTCACTTGGAGTCTATATTTGTCTTTGGATCTGAGATGTGTCTCCTGAAGACAGCATATGGTTCAGTTTGGTTCAATCTGCAACTCTGCACCTTTTTATTGGTGAGTTCAATCCATTTACATTTAGAGTGATTATTGAAATATAACGTTTTTCTATAGCCATTGTATCTTTTGCTTTCTGGTAGCTTGGTGTTTCCATTATTTCCTTGTCCTTGCGTTTCTGTTTTGTTTCGTTTTCTTTTGTTTTGTTTGGTTGAATTTTGTGGATATTCCCTCTGGTCCTTCTTGTTTTATGTTATATATTCGGTTCTGAATCTTTGGCATGTGTTTACCAATACGAATATGTAGAGGACTATTATATATATATATATACAGTTGTCCACTTTCTTCTGCATGTGCCTTATCTCCATTCTCTTCTGCAAATTTGGATCTTTGAATCCTCCCCTTTTTGATCATTGTTGTCTCAGTTTGTCTTTATGCATGCTGAACGTTCATTACTATCTTGCTGTGGCAAATCTCTTCTTGTCCTTTAAGCTTATAATGCCCTGTTCTTAGTAAGGGTTGCACTCCTCTGCTTCTATTTGCCTGCTAGTCGCCTTGCTCATAGATATGTTCATATCTAAAGGAGAGCTTTGCTGGATACATTATTATTGGCAGATAGATAGTTCCTTTCATTTAATAGTTTGAATATTTGATTCCACTTCTTTCTTGTTTATAAGGTTTGTGCTGAGAAATCCAATGATAATCGAATGGGTTTGACTTTATAGGTTACTGTCTTCTTTTTGCTGGCTGCCCTGAGAATTCTTTCTTTGTCATTAATTTTTGATAATTTTAATATAATGTGGCTTAGAGAAGGCCTTTTTGAGTTGAGATAATAGGGTGTTCTGTTGATTTCTTGAATTCCAAGCTCCAGTTCATTTCTTAGATTTGGGAAATTCTTGTCAACTATTTGTCTGAAAATGCTTTCTAGTCCCTGTTCCTTTTCCTCCCCTTCGATAATGCCCATTATCTTATGTTTCCTTTCCTGGTGGCACACAAGTTAGTTCTTGTATTTCTCTTTCATTATTTTTCATTCTTTGCTTCTCTCTTCTTCCTCTGAGTAGCCGCTTGAATCTTAAACTCAGCCTTTTTTTTCCTTTCCCAATAATTAAAATACACACACACACACACACACACGCACACACCTGCACATGTGTGTGTGTGCATGTATGTGTGTGTGAAAAAGAACTGTTTCAAAACTAAAAAGGGAAACTAAACAGGGTGCATCTAGTTTTTTTTGTTTTGTTTTGTTTTTCATCTTAGAGCACATACACTTTGGGGAATTCTCTGTAAGAAAAGGGATATAAAATTACCAAAGTAAAATTGTTCGAACATGAGAATTTGTTCAGAATAAAAACAGAAATTACAATATTTTGCTTGAAACTTGTAGACCCAAATCTCTTTCTTCTAAGGTCTCTTTAGGCAACTTATCAAGAATGCTTCCTGGTTGCACCCTTGCTCTCCTCTTCCTTTCTACCTTGAACACTCTACAACTCTAATATTCCAAGGTCACCTGTGTATGAGAGAAACCCAAAGCTTAAACTTCACTAACTTCATAGAAATCTGCCTCTAGGTATGCAATGGGAGGGCAAAGTGGATGTAATCAACCTGCTGAAACCGTCAAAATTTAAAGGAACATAAATCACCATCATTTTTTTTATTTTATAGTAAGTATATTAATTTCCTATTACTAATGTAACATGTTCCTACACATTTTGTAGCTTAGAACATAAAGTTATTCTCTTACAATTCTGGAGGTTAGAAGTCTGAAATGAGTGTTGTGGCTCTGAAATCAAAGTTTTAGAAGGATTGGTTCTTTCTGGAGACTCTAGAGGATAATCTGTTTTCTTATCTTTTCCAGCTTTGCATTCCTTTGCTGTCTGCATTTCTTTGCTGTTGGCCCCATCCCAGCTTCAAAGCCGGTAATGACCAGTCCAGCCTTTCTCAGATCACATCATTCTAACATTGTTCTTTTGCTTCTCTCTCACATTAAGAACCACTGTGATTACATTGGGTCCACCCAGATAATCCAAGTGAATCCTTTTATTTTAAAGTCAATTAACTTGCTACCTTAATTCCATCTGCTATCTTAATTCCTCTTTGCCGTGTGACTTAAATTTTACAGTTTCTGGGGATTAGAATATGGTCATTTTAGGGAGGCCATTACTCTATTCACTACGGTGAGTAAAGTATTTGAATGCCAAGTACTTTTGAAAATGCTTTTTGCAATCAGATTCCCATAACATAACTTTTTATTGGTTTGCAACTTGGAGAATTTTTAATTAGACAATCTGTGCGTGAAGCCAAAGCATGTTTGCACATTTCAGAATGAAAGGGAGCAGGTATGAAACTCAGCATACCCAGAGCCTGCTGCCTTTAATTTTTCCCAGCTGAAGACAGCTGCAAAATTCTCCAAACACCAGAAAATATCAGATGTAGGATTTTCACCTAAAGAAAACAGAATGGTACAAAGATAGCTGATTGAACATACACTTTTTACTTTCTCCTAAACTTCACTAAAGCTATAGTAAAGAGAGTTTTTAAAGGCATAAACCTACACAGATAAAATGAACATGAGAAGAAAGAGCACCAACTTTTTAGAAGCTGTGAAACAGATGAACAAGTGATATTGACTTAGTAGAACTGAAGAATGAATTCTATTTCCTCAGTGGAAAGCCAAGAGCAAAGTCAATTTAAAACACCAAATAATCAGGGCTCAGAAATGGGTGGTACCAGCTCCTTCTGGCTAAGGGAGACAGGCATATACTGAAATAAGGAGGGTTGGTTGAAAGCTGTTTGAAAAGTAGTTAGGTCTCTAGATGTTACTCTCTTTCTCCAGAATATTGAGTAATACCCTCCCTCACCCTAGCAGAAAAATTGTTTTCTCTTTGAAGAGGGTAAATCAGAGGGTCTTTTTAATAAACAGAAAACAGGATTAGGTAAATGTGTGCATGCTAATCACAGAATTTCTTCCTCAACCCAGAATGATAGCAGCCAGTCTCTTACTTCCAAGCAGAAGACCAGACAAGTTTTTTTCTAGGCAGGAAACTATCAGACCCAAGGGGAAAGACCTAATGACACTGACATAGTACTGACATCGGGGGTTCCCCAACAAATGCCCTGTCATCTGACCGTACATGTAGTATATCTTACCCACTCACTCAGAGCTTCCAGGAAGCTCTTGAGGGCCCACTTTTAAATATGAGCAGGCAAACAAGCATGAGGAGATCTGGGAAAAGCCTCTAATATGAAAAAATAGAGACCAAAACAAATAGAAAGTAGGCAAGAAGTAGAAAAGGACATTACAAAATAATAGCAACTAAATTCATTGTCTTCAGTCAAGTGATGGATTCTTATTTTATTCAATACACCTGTGAAATCAGAATTGGTATCTATAGAAAATTTTTTTTTGAAAATTAAAAGAGCCTTTAGGGAAAAATAGAAGGAGGGCCCACCAAATTCCCAAAGCTTACAGTGAGAAAACACAACACAAAAAGGTTAAGGGATACAAATAAGTTCAAATTCTTCAAAAGGAATTCTGGAACATACAAGACAATGGTGCAAGTGCTTTTAAAATTCTGAAGGAAATATAATTCCAACCATGAATTCTATACTTAGTCGAGTTATAAACCATGTATGACTGAAGAACAGACATCTTCAGGGCTTGCAAGTTCTCAGAAATTTTACCTCCCATACACCCTTCCTCAGGCAGATTGAAGATACGCTCCACCTATGGGATGAGTAAACCAGAAAGAGCAAGCGGGGAACCAGGAAAAAGAAAATCTGCACAGTGGAGAGACGGAATCCACAGAATGATGGTAAAGGGAAATTTGTCACTATGAAGTAGCTTGGACAAATCTAAGGGACACTTTTTCAAGAAGGTGAAGTTAATCGAATACCTGTGTGAATGAACATATTGAATGTATTAATATTGAACATATTAAAAGGAGACTTCAGTTATGCTGGAAGAAGGTCTTGGCTTAGTGACAAGTATCAGTGGTCATAGAAAACTAAGTAAATAATACATGACAAAGAAAAAAAGAAAGAACCACAAAAAAACAAAAAACAAAAAACAAAACTCAAGGGAATACCACACACACAAAAAAAGTTCAGGAAATAAAAAATATAATAATGGCTTGCCACATCGCTCCATTCTAGATAGAAAACAGTTGTAATAAAGTGAACTCATTATTTGTCTAACAAAAATGATTACCCCGTATAAGGAGATGGAGCAATGGGGAGTGTGCAGAGATTTTGCAGTGGTGTTCAGAACAGAGGAAAGAGAACTAAATCCTCATCTCCCACAGTATGAAATTTGAAAAAACTAAACAGACCTGCATAAATATTATTTAGAGGTATGGACATACATATTAAAGAATCAGCTAAAAAATTTGAAAGTCGTTGTCCTTGGGACAGGGAAGGGGAAAGAG
>NW_006494608.1:6628062-6636577 GCF_000325575.1 Pteropus alecto | reverse complement strand
CTATTACCTTATTTGCCCTTGTAGAACTAGCTGATTCCTAAATTATAACACTGATAAAATTAAAATATTTAACTTTTAAAAAGAAAGCAATATTGTTGAGTTAAGAATCTTATTTTACTTTTCTGGAAATATTGTTCAGATTAATGAGATGTTTATAATAAATCATGAGCTCTTTGGAAGAAAAAAAAACATATTTAGATTTCTTTACATTGGTCCTCAGCTTGTATTAGCATTTCCATTTGTTTCTAGTGTAATTATGTTAACGTTATGTTAGCATATGGCATTGCCTTTTCCAGAACTCTAATTAAGATTTTCAGTAAGATGTATGCCAGTGAGAATTGCTCATTCACCCTCATTAAACACCTTTACTATTTGATTATAATTCCACTTACTAATTCTTTCTGGCTTTTGTCTTCCAAACAATTTTTGATTTTTATTATCTAAATAAAACTGGTTCAGCAAATGATTTACAAGGTTCAAGTGTAAGATAAATTGACAAACTAAATATAAAGAAGCTATTAGGTAGAAAACAGTGACCGAGGTTACCTCAGATAATCTGTTTATTAAAAGGACCATGCTATGAATTTTTTTCCCAATTCATTTAAAGGATCTTTAGGCACCCACCCTATACTGAGCATTAATATCATGATGGCCAACCATTGAGTACTCGTTGTGTGCTAGGTCCTGATTGTTTTACCTACTCCTTATTTAATCACTGCAGGAACTCCATGAAGTAAATACTTATTGTTATCCCCAATTTGCAGACAAGGAAAATGAAGCATGGAGAGATTAAGTATGTTTCATGAACTCAGAAAATGGCAGAGCAGGGAATCAAACCTATGGAAGAGACCACAAAGAAAGAAAGAAATTAACTATTGAGCACTTTACTGTGGTCTAGAAAGTTCTATTGTTTTATTTAATTATCACGGTAATGCAATGAATGATTATTATTTCCATATACTTGTGAGAAAGGTTAGGAAATTTGCCCAGAGACACACAGATAAGCTTCAGACCTCAGAAATTTATTTCTCCTGGGGGTTTACACAAACAAAAGGAACTAGCGCAGCTACAGATGATGTCAGATGTGTGGTAGGAATGAAAGTATTGTAAAATCTCCGAAGAAGGAACATTCAATCCAAGAGAGATGCTGGTGAGGCTTCCTGAAGGCAATTCGTAAGCAAAGCCTTGATGTGTGACAAAGAGAAGGGATGAACAACATTGTTTCTGATTATTATTCATTTTATACTTGCAAATTTCCTCTTTTTGTGGGTGTTTATAATTTTATAAAATATTGGCTTTGGTGTTGACAAAAAGTCATTTCCAGATTCCCTTATTTCTATATGAATTTCAAAGCAGGGACAAATGCCTAAGCTTAAAAGATAAGTGTGAGTGAAAGAGCAGAATATGGGAACTCGAGGGGAGGGAGATTCTTCTTCTAAGGTTAGAACAAAGAGAGGGTGGTGGTAAATACTAGGAAATGAAGAAATGAAAGGAAATAAAATTTAGAGTTTAAGAAAAAAAGCTGAATTCTCTGATGGAAATCTGTTTTGAGAGAGGACTTAGACTCAAAGCTTTCACGGCCCAGCCCACCCACCTTTATGCTCTTGACAAGGTTTTCATAAGTAAGATACTGCCAGTAGTTGTTGTTGTTGTTGTTGTTGTTGTTGTTGTTTTAAGAATTTTAGAGGTGTAGGTGAGAAGAAAGATTTCTGTCAGCCAAGACTTTTGCAGTTCCTTCAAATCAGTGGCACATCGTCTCAGACTCGGGAAGTATTGCTACTGCTTAGCACCTGGAATGAAGCCATTGGTAACAATGAGCAATATGGGTTTCATCTACTTGAAAATAATTGTCTGTACATCTTGTGACATCTTCCATAAATTCGGCAATGAAAATCAATTATAATCCCTTTTGGTGGAAGAAACTAAATTAGAAAGAAAAATGATTAGAAACAGAAGGCAGCTTGATGCTTGTGTTGCCAGATTTGTTCAACATGTAATTCTAAAGCTGCGGATAAGTTTTTCTGGCCATTCTCCCAACTAACAACCTTTAGCTTACTTAAAAGCCAAAATCTGTGACTCAAAAGAGTGTGCTAGGAAGAAATTTTTGACAGATAAAATTAACTATTCCTGGCAACATCAAATAACATATATATATACACTCATGTACCTTTTTTGAAATGAAACTCAAAATATACCAATATCTAACTCAAACTTCTCCCCAAGGCTCCAAAAGTCAATTATAATAGCTAACATTTTTTCAAATGCTTACTATGAACCAGGCATTACATTTAATTCTAATAGCAGTATTATGAGTTATGTACTATTATTTCATAATCTTACTTTTAAAATGATGACATTGAATCAAGGGAAAGCTAAATAGCTGCCCAAGGTCAAAAAGGTAGAAAATTACAGAGCCAGGGCTGAAACTTAGTCTGATTCCACAATTCTCTTGATAAAGTCCTTACCCTTGAGGAGTTTATAGCCTAAGAGAGAGTTCAGACAAGTATTCTTCAGTGTGCTAAGGATATATAATAAGAGTGCCTAAGGTCTTACTTAAGAAATCTAACCTTGCCTTTGGATATTAGGGAAGGCTCCATGAAAGGGGTAGCTAAGCCAAGACAGAAGCTAGGAATTGTGAGAAGGGAGAAAGAGTTCTAGAGACAAAAGAGAGCTCAGTCCCATGGGTACGTAGAAGGAAAGGGCTAATGGCAATGTAGAGCCATTTTGAAAGATTTTAAGCTAAATATGAACCTGATCAGATTTGCATTTCTAAAACTGCTTTTGGCTGTTTTGGAAAATGACTTGTGAATAGAGCAAAAGAAAAGCAGGAAAATTTGTTATAAGGCTATTGCCTTTGGTGTAAATCCATACGACAGCAGTGGAACTGGAGAGAAGCAGAGGAACTGGGGAGTTATTCACATTTGCAGACTTGACAGAATGACATCAAAGGCAACAAAGAAGACAAATCAAAGGTGGATCCTACATTTCTGCCTTGGCAACAGGGTAGATGGAATGCCATTCTCTAAGATGGGAAATCCAGGAAGAGGAACAGGTTCAAGAATGGAATTGAAAGAAGACACTTCCATTTGACTGTGTTGAGGTACTGAAGCAATATACAAATACATAGGAGAATCATTCTTTATTTTTTAAAAGAATAAATCGTGTGAGTTATTTTAATCACTTAGTTCTCCTAACATATTTTAAAAGCTTGATTCACAAAATTTTGATATGTACATCTTTCTAATAGAACTTTTTTTTCCTGCATCTAGTAATCCACAGCTATCAGGACATACATATACACATTTTGTCTCATCACTAAGGCAATTCAAACATTATGTTAAGGGTGGAAAATTTTCAAGTGAGCCAACTAGCTACGTCAGCTACAGGGAAGAAATATCTTTAGATACCAGAAGTTGTCCTACTTGCTTGTGTGTGGTTTAGGAAGTGTATTGTATAAGATATGAAGATGGCCGATGTCTGCTTCTATAATCCATTTACTTGTTAATTAAGGGTGTTGTTCCGGGCAAAGATATGCTAACAGCCAACTTCCACTTCTGTAATTTGCTTGCTTGTTCAGGAGACCACCAGGATATGGTCTTAAGCTTTATCAGCTGCCTCCTCTGAAAGCTCAGGGCTGATCTCCTCTAGCCCTGCATGGTAGACAGTCAGTCCCTGGCCGGTTAATAAAGGCTCATAATTAATCTCAGTTGGCTACGTGGGTCTCAGAATCGTTCGCGCCATAACAATTATATTTTTTATTTTTAAATGATTAAAAAACTAACATATAGACCTAGTAAAAAAATTAAACTCAAACAGTATAAAATACTGTACAATAAAGTAAATCTCTTTTAGGATGAACTTATATTTAGCTTAATAGATATAAGATAGTTACATATAATATAGAAATATTATAGATATGTTTATATACATAAAATATTTCATAATATATTATATAAAATATCATACAATATTATTTAATAATATACACACAATATTTCTTTGCTCTATCAGTTGATAGGGCCTAGAAGCAATGGCATTCCAGTAGCGAGGAGTATACCTATTGCCCACATTCGGTTTCTAGCAAAATTCTCCAATAAATAGAACCAGGATTTTTGGGAGAAATGACCGATTTAAGGACTGGCACAGGAAATATATGAAATAAGCCTGGAGTATCTTGTAGTGCCAGAAAGTAAAGAAGTGCACCAAAAACAAAAAACAAAAAACCACCCTATATTGACGAGGGGCACAGGAGCCAACTGAAAGAGCTCCTAAAGGCCAAATCTAGAACAATTTGATCAACAAAATAAAATAGTATTAGGTTATGATGTCAAATTGAAAATAAATATTCACGATTCCATACTGACAAAAATAAACGATTGAACAAATAAATAAATGGGAGCGGGGTGCGGAGAGTGGGTTGCAAGCTGACAAGGTCCTTGCAATCTGTGAGGCCAGCCAAGGGTTGGTTACCTCACCTCCACAAATCCTCCTAAGAATGGGAAGTAGGTAGGAACTGATCAGAGAACAATGAGGGTGTTGAAATGCAAATGTTTTTAGCAGGCTGTGTAGGGTGGGGGTTACCCTACGGAAATGCAAATGATTATAGTAGGATGTAGAAGTTGGGTGTGGAATTATCTCATTTTAGCCAGCAAATGTATGCTCTTGATAAAAGCAACTTGCAAAAATCAAAGTCGCTCTCTACTCCATCATCAGTGGATAGTGGGCCTCCTGATCCCAGCTTTCTGTCTTTTTTCTTTTCTCAATCTGCCACTGTTCCCTCTCAGGATTATTTTCCAGGGCCGTGCTGGATGTGGCAGGATTTACCACTTGCTGGACGCAGCAGGTGGCGCCTGAACCAGGGACCTGAGTATGGGAAAACTTGTAAATAAGGTAAGGTGAGGAGACTCCCTTGTGAAAAGCAAATGCAAAAGAAGAGAGAGAAAATACGGGTAACAGCCTCGTAGAATTCAAGAAGAAATGTGCGTTAAATAAATTTAAGGAATACACTGTAATAGTCGGGAGTAAAACATGGGACAAGAAGGGTCAAAAGACTGCAATATTTTTGTACAAATGCTTAAGACTGTTATTTTTGTACAAATGCTTACAACTATGCTTAGAGCTAGAAACCATAAAGTGAAAGGAGAACAATTAACAGAATTGTTAGATTTTGTGCAAGAAATTTGTCCTTGGTTCCCAGAGGAGGGAACTGTAAGTAGTCAGACCCGGGAGAAGATTGGGAAGCTGTACCTCTGAAAGGCCTGATAAGATCCTTATTTTTACATTCTCCTTATGGGCTTTAATAAGAGATTGTCTTGATTCTACCTGGAAGGCTCAAAGACTCCTAGGAGAAGGTAATGAGTTAGATGCTACACTGCGAAGGACTTTGGAGGGGCATGAGGACCTTCAGACTCCTCCACTGCCTTCTGCTCCTCCATCACCATTACTTCCTGAGTATGAACAAGAAATAGAAAGGGAGGCTCACAGAGATCAGCAGGCTAGGGGAGGAAAGGACAGTCAGGAATGGATTTTATTTAACTGGCTGAGTTGGCATCCCCAGGGAAGTTACAAAAACTGTTTGATGGGGAAATATGAATATGTGCATGACCTCTGATCTATATTTGTCTGTTATATGTAATATGGTGGTTCAGTTAAGAATTTTAATTATGGAAAGAAAAACATGTTTTTGGTAACTGAAGGTATGAAGTATAGAGCTTAATTTTGAAGGAAATTAAAGGAAAGGTGTTTGTCTTAAAGTTGGTTATTTCTGAATAAGTGAAAAGAGGCAAACTGAAGGAATGAAGAAAGTAGTAGAAAGTTTCTTAAAAAAACCAAGAGTAAATTTTATGTTGCTAAACTAAACATGATTGGAGATTTAAATGCCGAAAGTAAACTAATACAAAATTAAAGTTGTGTTTTAATGTTTCTTAGACTACTAGTCTGCTACTGATATTATGGAAAAGTTTTCTGAGTAGAAAGTAAGGATTCCGTGATTAATCAAAGTAATTTCTGTGTTTATTTGCCTTAACCAGTTTTCTGAGGCTTTTAGAGAATATACTAACATTAGACCAAAGTCTGAGGGCCAGACACTCCTAGCTATACATTTCATAACTCGGTCTGTGCCCAATATTTAAAGGAAGCTCCAAAAGTTGGGGCCTAACCTCCAATCCTGCAGGCTGCCTTGGTGCCAGAGCGAGGTCTTTAAGGAGTCCAATAATGGGACTGGGCAGAGAAGGAAGCAGAGTACAAAAAGGGCATAAATTTTATCTGCCTTAATACAGGGACCATCTCCCAGTGACCCTAGGTGATAAAAACCTTGCAGGCCTGAAGGGCCTGGTCTTGGTTGGCCATGAGTGGCATTGTCCGGGACTGAGGCATGGTCAATGTGCAAACTGCAGAAAGAAGGGCACTAAAGAGCGAATGTTCATCCAGCCCTGGGAAGCCGAGGAGGGGTGGATCTTATAAGCCCTCGCCCCACATAGCAAGCCTCTCATGAAGGGGCTGCTCTCTCCTCCAACAACGGAGGCTCAAGCGCTTGCAAACTCCAGTTCTAGGAAAATCCACCAGGATCACAACAGTGGAGCCTCAGGTCACCCTCAACTTGGCAAGAAGGAAAAACTGAATTTTTACTAGATACTAGAGCTACCTACTCTGTCTTGACCCATCCCATTGCCTCTCTCCAATGTTAACTGCACACTGACAAGAATTGTCAGCCCTCAAGACAAATAGAAAGGCCCTACCAAGTTTTATTAAGTTCCCAAATGCTGTCAAATTACAAGGAGTCAACAGTTGGGTACCTTTATCTTGAATTAAACCAGTTTCTTATGAGTCCTCACAGGTTGCTCCAGAACATAAACCGGAAAGTACAACCTATTCCTGTGAACTCGTGGAAGCTCTTAAGCTCTTGTTCGGAAACTAGGTAAGTCCACATGTCCCAGGGAATCAGGGAACTTTTGTGTACCTTGAATTAACAAATTGCCATGAAAAAGTAACTTCATTGTCAATTACCTCTACTATTAATTTTGACTTGTCTTTTTTATCTTTTTGCTAAGTTTATATCTTCTAGGTTGCGAGGCTTCCTACCACTTCTACATGCTGGAACAACCTCATGCTCTCTGCCTCCGGGGCCCTTAGAATAGGCTTTCAGAGATTTTTATTCCCAGTTGACAGGGACTACAGCCCTGTCTCAGCTTTGAAGAAGTTACAGAAGAGACCTTCCTCCCTCAACATCCCCTTAAGATTAAGGAAATAAAATCTCTGATGGGAAATAATGTATGGAGGAGACAGGAAAATTAAGGTGTTAATCTGGTCACATTGAGAGACTACAATACCTCCGAATGGGATTGAAATGAAGTTAAATTACATTAACGAGCGGATACTGCAAAATTGGCTGAGAAAACTTTAGATGATTTGAGAGGCTTTAACCCCTACAAATTTCTTAAACATACTGCCTGGTACTTATTTAGTCTGCTATTGTTGCTGTTAACAAACTTTAAATACAAAAACAAAAAGGAGGAGTCAGCCCCGTAACTCCTCAGAATATCTTAAATCATGTACGTTTAAAAAAAAATTTTTTTTAAAACATAGACGATGATGGTTGAATAGCTGCAGAATGGTTCTGGGGAATCCATTAGCAGTTCGTTGGAAAGATCCATTAACTAATGAATGGTATGGCCCTGATCCCTTATTAGTTAGTATGGGGCCCGCGGCATGTTTGTGTTTTTC
Organism: Pteropus alecto; assembly: GCF_000325575.1. Lineage (NCBI taxonomy): Eukaryota > Metazoa > Chordata > Mammalia > Chiroptera > Pteropodidae > Pteropus > Pteropus alecto. The sequence goes on along the minus strand of NW_006494608.1, from coordinate 6,628,855 downwards.
CTGAAAGTATAAGCTGCCTGAAAGGCTGGTCGAGCATTGTGAAGATGGAAGATGGATCAGACCCAGAGAAGCTCACCTGGAGGGTACATAGCTTCTTTGGTGAACACCCCGAAAGGACACATTCAAAAGAACTTTGAATGTGGTGCGCTTTCGCAGCTTTGGACTTTGTTAATCTATCTGATTCGTTTACTGCAGATTTGAATATTAAGCATAGTTATGGGGTTCGAGCCTGTGTTTCTGTCCCCTATGTTTTTCTAATTGGACAATTGCAAACAAATGCTTCAAATGGACTTCTTAACGTATCTTGTACCAATTGCAATTTAACTAATTGTATGGGTCCCCATAATAAGGGAGTACGTGTAACTAATGTGATTTATAATCAATCTAAGTGGAATTGGCAACAGGGGCAGTTGCATTTGTTTAGATTTGCATAATTTACATCAAGAGATTTTGGATATACAGAATGCAAAGGATAATATTAATCCAAAAGATTTAGCTAAAGATTTTTTAGAGAGTTTGTAAAGGTTTAATTAATCCTTTGAATATGCTTAAACATACTTTTTTGGATTTTAGCTGGAATCGTATGTTTACTAGTTGTATTCTTTTGTGCCTTTTCAGTCTGCTGCCAAATCTTTCGACAAGTAGCACAATCTCATGTTACATTGCATGCTCTGTGGCTTAAAAATAAATAGGAAGGGGAAGATGTGGAGAGGAGTTGCAAACTGACAAGGTCCTTGCAATCTGTGAGGCCAACCAAGGGTTGGATCCCTCACCTCCACAAATCCTCCTACGA
>NW_006494608.1:6576582-6627952 GCF_000325575.1 Pteropus alecto | reverse complement strand
TGTGTAGAAGTTGGGTGTGGAATTATCTCATTTTAGCCAGCAAATGTATGCTCTTGATAAAAGCAACTTGCAAAAATCAAAGTCGCTCTCTACTCCATCATCAGTGGATAGTGGGCCTCCTGATCCCAGCTTTCTGTCTTTTTTCTTTTTTCAGTCTGCCACTGTTCCCTCTCAGGATTATTTTCCAGGGCCGTGCTGGATGTGGCAGGGTTTACCACTTACTGGACGCCACACAGGGGAGACAAATCTCCCTTGAAGAAAATTCCAAGTAATTTATGTAGATTACGTAGCCCTCAAGGAAGTAGTGCTTAACACCTTACTCCTTATGTATGAACTGCATAGAGTGAAATCCTTCCAAAGAGTACAGTATAGAAAAGAGGTGGAAGTAAGGAGAGTCACTTTATAGCAGAGAAATCTAACAAACACTACCTCGGCCAGGTAATCAGGTCAGTATTAACAATGGTAAGTCATGTTGCTACTATGTTTTCTTAACAAGATATAACGGAAATGGCTCTTCTGTGGTTTTCCTCCCAAAAAACCCTATAACATCAGTTTAAGTATGAGACAGACTAGACACATTCCAATAAAGGAGCATCCTACAAAATACTTCTCAAAACTCTCAAGGTCATCAAACGAGAAGTCTCAGAAACTGTCACAGCCAAGAGGAACCTAAGAAAACATGACATAATGTGGTATCCTGGGACAGAAAAATGACATTAGGTAAAAACTAAGGAAATCTGAATAAACTATTGACTTTTGTTATTAATAATGTGTCAATATTGTTTTTTAATTGTGGCAAATATATTGTACAGATTTAAGGTGTTAGTAGTAGGAGAACCTAGGTATGGGGTGTATGGGAACTCTATCTTCTCAATTTTTCTATAGCTCTAAAACTGTTCTAAAAAATTTTTTAAGAGTTTTGTTTCCATTAGAACTGAGTGTCTTGTGGATCCAGAAATTCTCTATATTTATATGTAGAGATAGTTTCTGTTTGCCCCTTCTTTCCCCGCTTTCTCTGCTCTGTGCCCTGAAGACTGACTTTTTGGGCCTTAGCTCTCACGCTTCTTCCAGTAGAATTTGTGCAATGGAGGAGTAGGGCAGTACTTACTAGCACATCAGAGGGAGGAGGGGGAAAGTTAGGGATATTTATTCCCTCAAACTCCTTCCTGGATGAGCCAGGAGTTAGCAACTGGTTCCCTTGCTCTACCTAAGGCCACAGTTCCTTTTGGACAGTTATCTTCAACAACACTTCTGGTTCTGATAAGAGTTCCCTCCCTATGCTGCCTTAGGCTGGGATTGCTGGCAGCTCTCTTCTCTGACAATAGACAGTTGACTTGAGGTGTATTACTGTCCCTTTTTGGTTTTCCTTGATCCTTTCCACACTTTTGTAAAGAGTCCCTTCATTAACTCTATTTTAGTGTCTTATTTTTTTCTTTCTAGGATTCTGATTAATATTATCTACAAATGTTTATTACCTTCTATACAAATATGAGCAATACTATACACATTTTTTTGCACCTTAACCTTTTTTTCATCTATAATAGCCTTTGCTTTATTCTCCATGTTCATGTATATTTGTCCACTTTGTTAGTATCCCACTGTTTGTGTATATCATACTTTTATATATTATATCGAAAGAGGAGAGTTAAAAACTGAACTTAGAGGAACCATGAAGCCTGGGATGGGGCATTAAGACAGGACTAGAAGTTCCGATATGGTGATGAGGTGAACTGATGTTGCTAACGCCCTGGATAGTTTTCCCTGGATAGTTTTGCGGAAGTTAAGAGAATGGGCTGCAAAACTGCGTGACCTTGGGCAAATTACTTAACCTTACTATGTGTATTTCCTCACCTGTAAAATGGAAATAACATCCACTTCAAGGTAATACTTACGCTCAAAAGCTGTTTAATTTTTAAGTTAACTTTAAAGTCAGACCACACTGGGCAACATGGCACAGCCAGGGGAAATTATGCGTGAGCCTTCATCCAGGCAGCTCTCCCTCATTCCTAATCCTTCAATTCTTTCTCCTCAGCCTCCCTCCTCTTCTTCCTTCCCTTTCTCTGATAATTGCACCCATCTGTCTCATCTATGATAGGCTTTCTTTCTGTTAATGTTTAAGATTCATTTTTAAATGAAGAATTAAATAGTAAATTCTAGGGTTAATTGTGTTTTTATTAATGTACAAAAACACATTTTATAAGTGCATAAAATGTATCCATTTTAAAAGCATTTTTATAAAGCAAAGTAACTCGGACAGCCAAAAACAGATAAACTCACTCAGCTGATATGCTGTTACTTTTTTCCACGAAAAGTAGTTTTCTCATCTGAATTCACTTTTGCTCAGATCCACATGAGTTACTTTACTGAGAACTTATTGAGTGTACAGCAACTCCAGTACCAAAAAGTAAAGTTATTAAATATACATGCAATAGTTACAATTGAACTAATTATAAATATTAAGAATGTTCTCCTTTACATGTGTCATTAAAAACATTGCTGCCAAAAAATTTTATTCAGAGACAAAAATTGTTCTCCAAAGAATTTAAAGTATTTTTGATTTCCTTCTCTTCACGTGAGTTCAAAGATTATCTGCATTTTACAGAAGAAAAGAAGCTCCCTATCTTCCTCCTGTGATTTTTCAAGGGCTTATTGCTGGCCTTTTAAAATCTATCTACTGTTACTCCCTAAATGCCTGATTTTAATTGCCACATACCTACTGAGGACTCCAGATTTGTTATCTCCAGTTCTGACTTATTTGGATTCAACCGCGTACCTTCCTTTTTGTTTCTCAAGCACATCAAGCTCCTTTCTGACTCTGAGTTTCTGTCTTTGCTGCTTCATTTTCCAGAAAGGCCTTCTCTTTCTCATACTGTAGGTCTCTCTTGAAAATATTAATTCAAATCCTTGAAAAGAGAGAGGCCTTCCCTAACCACTCCATTGCAAGCAGACCTTCCTTTCCCCATGCTGTGCAGTGGCCCCCTCAATAATTCTACATATTCTGTTTATTTCTCTCTTAGCTTTTATCTTAACAGACTATTATCTGATTTATTTATTTGCTTAGTCACTGTCCCCCATTAGACTATAAGTCTTTTGAGAGCAGGAACTTCATTGAACTTGTTCACTGCTGTATCCCTAACACTTAAGATGGTGTCTGACACAGGTAAAGGGCTCAATAAATACTGAATGAATAAATAAATATATGGATGGATGGATGAATAAATTAATGAAATATATAAGCATCCAACTCAGGGGAACAGCACATCAATATTTGAAACATCCCTCAGGTTTTCCTTTTCTCCCTCGGACAAACGAGTTCATGGGATAAGGTGTGCAAGAATAACTTTAAAAGTTAAATATATTTAAATAACAAGAAACTTCACAGACTCTCAAATTATTCTTTGCTTAGAAAACTGCCATTATTTCATACTAGTAAGACAAATTTACTAAACTATGTATCAAATCTGGGTTAATATTAAAAAATGGTGTTTACTATCTCAGACATTGATTAAGTGATATTACGTTTTTACTGACATTGCTTTAAGTTAGAATAGATTGACATGTAGGTTTAGAAAGTTATTTTGTTTAGTATTTTTTTTAAAATAATGAACTCTCATCTTTTTAGTTTCCTTCCTAACCAATGATTTCTTAAGATCCCATCATTAAATGATCAAGCAATAATTTAACAAGTATTTCTCTAGTACCTATTACATTGTCATAATTTGCCAATGTATTGTGTAGAGAAACAAAAGAAGACATCATTTTACTTAATTGAAATTCTTCTGATTAGAGAACTTTAAATTGTGAAGAAGAAGGAGGAGAAGGAAAAGAAGGGGGAAGAGAGGGGAAGGAGGAAGAAAAAAAAGTAAAAATTTGCTCTCTAGACCAGAAAAAAGTAGCGAGACTGACTTCTTGCTTTCAATTTAAACTAAGTCAGGACTCAATTAAATCTTGTAACACATAAAATCACTCAACAGTATAATAGTTATGATTTTATACATATATATCCAAATTTCATCAATTCTAGTATGTCATTAATTATAAAAATTATTTTATGAACCACTAAGAAAAAATGCTGTCAACTGAACTATAATGCCATCAATTGTAAAATGTGAAAAATGTACGTTTTAGAATTAGTGGAATAGGGTATACATTATTGACCATTTGATGAATGTCTGTTGCACCCAAAGATATTAGACCAGGGTCCCTGATTATTTTATCACCGTACCATGACCAGCATGGTTCTGGTACCATGGTACACTAATAACTTCTTAATAAATCCTTGAATGAATAAATGAACAAATGAGTGATTGTGCAGATCAAATAGTGGAGTTTGTCTTACACTCCAACTGCCTAAATGATAAATAAGAAAATGCATTTTGAATCAGCACTAGCTGCTAAGTAAATGCTGGAAAGTAACAATATTGTCTGACATTTATTTTGAAGTGACACCTATCTTTTTTGAGTAGAAGTCTTGGAAATGATTAAATTCTATTCAAACAAACAAACAAAACAAAACACCCACCTCTATGAGAAACAGATGAAGCTTGATTTATAAAGCCTAAGTGAGTAATTTGATGTATTTAATATAACAAGTAAATTGGGTGAGGAGAGCAAGCTGTTTTCACCTCCTACTTTTCTCTGTTTTTAAATGACAGCCAAATTCAAACCTAGGAGAAAAGTCTTTCTATACGTTTATAGAAACCTGTGAGGGAAATGCCATTTTGTCTATGCACCATTTATTTCTTCCGCCGAAAAGGCGTTTAACAGAAGAAAGCAATATCTTTATCCATGTCGATGCAGGGCTTATTATAGTGTCATAGCATTAAACTGAATTTTTATATAGAAAGATGCATTCCAAAGAAGAATTCTGTCTATTCTCCAAGGGAAATTATACCCTTGACTTCTAATGTTATTTGATAGTGTATTTTCTCCTCTGTCTTCTGATACCTCTACCCTACTCCTTGTTCTTGGAATCGCTACCAAATCATTACCAAGTTCTGATCCAAAGAGGTCCACAGAGCTGACTGGACCATATCAAAAGTGTTAAAATAGAAGTAATAGGGACCAAAAATGCTTATCAGAATAGGATATGGATGATATTTGTATTTGCACAGAATGCCTCCTAATTAAGTCAATAAAAAATTGAGAGTCATCTAAGTGAGTCACCGTGGAATTCAGTGTATGAATGAGTAGATAGTATGAGATCCTAGGCAGGCAACTATTGACAAAGTTAAGAAAAATCCATATGTACTCACCTGGAAAGATATGTGTGACATAGCCTTAATTGAAAAAAAAAGTTGTAGACCAATATGTAATATATTTTTAACCTTTGGGCTATAGATACATCTGTAAGAAAATATTACAGAAGATAATAGTTGGAAGGAGTCACAGTGTTTGCACTCAAGAAGTTTTGTCTAGTGAGGGAGATAAGACTTGTATGTAAATAAAATTATGATACTAAGATAGATAGTAAAAGACCTCTTAAGAGAGTATCAGATAAGTTACCAAAAGAATCCAGAAAAGGAATTGAATTAATTCTTACTGAGAGCATAAAGGAATGTTCATGAAGGAGATGGCGATTTAACTGGGCCTTAAATATGTGTGTGAGGGTGTATAGAGTGGGTACATTCATAATCTACTTTAAAAAATTCTTTCCTCTATTTCAGTTTAATTGAGTTTCACATCCAACAATAATGTGCTACTTATAGAAAATTCATGTGTACTGTATATGTGTGTGCTACATATATCTCCATATACATATGGTGAGATATGCATGTTCAGTACACATAACAATTTATTAATAAATTTACATTTTTAATAACATACAGAATCATAGCAGGATTGCAAACTTTAACATAGGATGTTTAGTAGCATCCCTGGCCTCTATCCACCAGATCTCAGTAGCATCCCCCCGGTTTTGACAACTAAAAATGTCTGTAGACATTGCCAAATATCTCCTAGGGGACAAAGTAGTCCTTAGTTAAGACCCAATGGTCATGACTTAGATTTTCTTTTTAGATCCCTTCTTCAAGGATTTATAACATTATTGGGTCAAGAAAGTTTTTGAAAATCTGTCTAAAGCTTTTGACTCATTCATTCCTCAGAAAAACACACATTCTCACACCATGTTAAATACAATTTCAGAAGATTTACACTCTTGAGAGGAATTCTGTTTCTGGAAGCTCATAGAATTGTCATGGTCTGTATTTTCCAGCTGAGTGGGTAACTGAAGGCTGGTGTCCAGAATGTCCACACTTTGGAACCTCTTCAGCATTTACTTCAGAAGACTGATAATCAGGAGAGAATCATCCCTGTTCATCAAACTTGCCCACCCTTCATCTTAACCTGCATTGGTCAGTTTTAACAAGATTTATCACGGCAGGAGAAAAAACACTGATGACATAGGATAGACCTGACTCCCCACTCCCTTCTAGTTTAGATTCCTATCTAGTCCACTTTATTACCTCCTTGATTGTCCAGACAGACAAGGAGAAAGAACTAAAGAGTCAGTCAGGTAAGAAAGAGGGCCACCTAGACACTTGATTTTGATTGTGAAATATGAGAGAGAGTGTACAAACTGTGTATCTAAAATTTACGAATAAATTATGAACTCTCTGTAACCACCAGCCACTAGGTGTTTCTAAAGACTTTCTAGAAATCCAAAGCCTTATTGAATACAAAACTGGCCACTACTCCTGTCTTCCTCCCCACCTGGTGCTCGACTGTGGAGCTTCCTGATTCACACAGCCTAGGCAAGGTCGGCGCTCTTAGCAAACCTCTTCTTTTACGTGGGGTCCTGCACTTTTATAACAAGTTCCCCAGGGGGTTTCCTAGCCCTGACTTCGCATCTTGCGTTAGTAATTGGACGGTGAGTGGCCCAGGCTCCGGGGGCCCCATGACAGCCAGTAAGATTCTCATCCTTCCCTGTTTGGGAAAGGGGAAGAATGTGGGAAGGATAGGATTTCTTTCTCGGTAGGAGAGATGGGGAAAGATTTCTACCTGTGTGTTCCTCTCTTCAACTTAGGTGTCTCTGTTGATCCATAAATAAAACGTGTTCCAGCCTTCTGCGAGCGCTATAAAGGCAGCGGAACTGCAGTCCCGGGGGCATTCCGGGCGGGGCACGAACGGAGCTGCAGCAGGTGAGATCGCCGCTGAAGGTGCAGCCCACGCTACCTTGCCCTGGCTTGACTTCTAGGCAGACCTCGCGGCTTGGAGATAGGACTAGAGTGGGGGCCTGGAGCGGGTGGGCAGGAGGCAGGATAGCCTTTCTGAGAAGGTGAAAGTGAGAAGGAAGCTAGGAAAACAGATCTCACCCACCCAAAATTCTGCCCCTAGGGGAGCGCGACCCTCCAGCAGTGTACGCAGCCTCGGGCCGGGAAAGCGTCCTGAGGGTCCCACAACTGGCCCGCGGCCTGTGCTTCTCCCCAGTGCGCGCCTGGGGCTGCGTCCTAAGTCGGGTGCAAGGGGAGAGGGACGCTCACGAGGTCCCCTCCAGTACCGCCAGAGCTTCTGGTCCCAGCCTGGGTTTGGGGAGATTTCAGAACGCGGACAGCGCCCTGACTGCCCCCCGGAGGCGACTGGGTCGAGCTCTCGAAACCCCCTACGCGGGGCTCACTCCCTTCAGAGTCCGGGAGTCCCAGGAAGCAGGTGCAGGCTACGCGACCCAGAGGTCCTCAGGTGCCCCCCTGCAGGTGGCAGTGCTCGCCGGGGGCGGCGGGCCCAGAGGGCCCAGGCCCGCCGCGCGGGGCCCAGGCTCTCCGGGATCTGCTGCAACAGGTGGGGCCCAGAGGCGGCTAAAGGCCAGTTGCCTCTCCCTGTCGCTTCCTCGTCACCGTCTCTTCTCCTTCCCCTCTCCATCGCCTCCCTCCTTGTCGTCCTCCTTGAAGGGCATGGAAGCGCCAGGTCGCAGGTCGGAGCCGCAGCCGCTCCCCGAGTATAGTGGCAGCTACGTGGTGTCGCGGCGGGTCTACAGTGAGCTCGCCTTCCAACAGCAGTACGAGCGGCGTCTGCAAGAGCGCAGGACGCTGCGGGAGCGACTGGCCAAGAGCTGCAGGTAGCGGCCAGCGTCAGTCCGCAAGGCGGGGGACACCCGGGCTTCTACCTCCAGAGGCCCAACTTGGGCTCCTGCGTCTGCGACGCGTCCTTCCTGGTGGGAGGGTGGCTCCATCATTCTCTGCCCGAAGTTAACTCTAGTCTCAGGAATTTATCTTTGGGAAGAGTGTGTTCCGGAAGCCCCGTCTCTCTTTTCTCTTGGAGACACCTGGAATGCGCCTTCCGGTCCAGAAGGTCCTGAGAGTCCAGAGGGTCCGGAGAAAGGGGCTAAAGGGTCCCGAGAAAGGGGCTTGATTAAAAAGAGATGATGGATAAACCTATCATCTGATGAGGATTTCTTGAAAGCCCCAAGCTCATCTAGGCAGGATGCCACGCAGAGAGCCGGGAATGACAGCCAGAACACAGGAGAGCGTGGTGTGCTCCAAATCCTTCACATTAGGCAGTGGGACCCCCAGGAGAACTTCCATCAGTCTCTAAACTCAAATGGGCCACCTGTAATTAGATATCTCAAACAAAAAGAACTAGAGAACTGGCAACTGTTGCCAGATTTTCTTTCATTTTAAAAGCTTTTTATTGTAGAACATTTCCAATACATACAAAAGCAGACACAGTAGTATAATGAACCTCCTTTCCATGTATTTGCCCTTCATCCAGCTTCAATAGTGATCTACTCAAAGTTAATCTTGTTTCTTCTATTCCCACCTATTTACCACACTCCCACTATTTTTTTGAAGCAAATCCTATCTAGTGTATCTTTTCGTCTATATATATATATATAACTATATATTTCAGCATATATCTCTAGGGACTATTTTTAAAAATATAACCACAATTCCATAATCACACTGAAAAATAAAATAATTCCTCAATATCAAACATTGATTCAATGTTAAAATTTCCAATTGTCTCATAAATGTAATTAAAAAAAATAATTTATTTGAACGAGGAGTCAAAGAATGAATGTTCACCCACTGTTAATATTTTTTCTTTTACCTGTTGATTATGGAATTTAAAAAATAATAAGTAACAAGGTACAGCAAGATGTACTTTCATCATATTAAGAGTTTTGTAAAAACTGGCTCACACTTGGATTGCCAAAATATACAGAGCATGTTTATTTTTCTTAAAAGAAGAAGAGAAGAAGTAAAAGAAGGCGTCTGAAAGTAGAAGTCTGAAAATTAATCTCCATTTAGAGACTCCACAATGATCAATCTGTGGCTGGACCAGAAAATGGGTTCTTGTGTAGAGATATTTTCTCAGAGGATTAAGCCGGTGGGGTGGGGGGTGGGGCACTTAATCCTGTGTTTTCTAGCACAGTGCATTTAAAACGGTAGATAGAGTTCTTGGCAAAAGCATGGTAAGCACTTCAGAGTTAATATTGTCCATGTAATTCTCATTCTTTTTCTAAATAGTTATAAACAGCATAGTTCAGTTCAAAACTTTGTGATCACTTGTGTTTGACAGTTGTTCAAGAAAGAGAGCCCTTGGTGTGCTGAGGATCCTCCTGCCCATCCTGGACTGGCTTCCTAAATACCGAATCAAGGAATGGCTGCTTAGTGACATCATTTCTGGAATTAGCACTGGGCTAGTGGGTACGCTGCAAGGTAAGGTGTTGGTGAACTGGCTCCCAAGTGTTTGAGAACCACAGTCTCCAGCAGCAATTCATAACTTTCTCCAGGCTTCCATGAGTCTGCTCCAAATGCTTGCTTACCCTTCTGCTTCTAGAGTCCCTTAGTGGAGAAAAGTTGCCTCTTTCCTCCTCTTCTTCCTTAGAGTTCTCTTCCTAGGAAACCATGCTGCTTTTCTAGCTGCATGGCTCCAACTAGAGCCCTATTATCTAAGCAGTGGCTTCCTAACTTTTTATTAACTGCAACTCACAGTAAGAAATATGTATTACATTACATACTGTATACACATATCTCAAGTTTTGTGAAATAATACTTACCTTCACTATAAGTGATATACTCTGATATTTTCTATTCTATCCTATTCTATTCTGCTTATATATTTTTAAATTATAACTGCAGCCCATTAAATTACTTTACATCCACACATGGTCTTGACCTGCAGTTTGAAACTGGCTTAAGGGAAAAGCAGAAAGTATTTTAGTCTGGACTTCCCGTAAGTATTTTTTCCATTCCGCTCCCCCCGCCTTATTAATTCATCCCCTTATTTTAATCTCTGGCAAAATGTCTCAACATAGGTGGTTATTGCTACTTTATAATGGCTTTATACCACATTTCCACGAGCATCTTGGAAATCCATTGCCTAGCTGGGGAATAATAGTATGGACATTATCCTCTGTCCCATATCCCCAACATCTTGCTTCCACCCTCCTCCCAACTCTATAATGCCCCATGGATCATGAAAGCAGAAATCTCACTTATTCATTATAATTTAATGGAGCACTTATTATGTGCCAGACACTAGGTATGCTGACATGAATAAGATACACCACCTGCTTTCAAGGAGTTCATAGTCCAGTGGGGAAATAGATAACAATTGTATGTAAGGGCTGTGGCAGGGGTAACTTTGCTTCATCCAGGAGTGCAAGAGGGTCATTCAATCCAGCCTTAGGGGATTACGAGTGGCTTCCTGGATGCTTAGTTGTCAAAGCTGAGTTTCCCTAAAGGTTAAGTATGAGTTTGCCAAGTGTTGGGAAGTAGGGTGGGGCAGGGATGTGTGTACAAAGATGGCTTGATAACAGACTATTTCAGAAGTTAATAATAGTTGTTGAGCAATAGCATTAGCCGAAATTTGCCTCATGGAGCTCTCAAGATTACTCAGAGCAGGCCAGGTAAATTCCCACAGAGAAGGAGGATGTTCTGTGGCCCCAGTGTGGAGTCTCAGCCTGGTCAGCCATGTTTCCAATCACAGAGGTAGATAGAAGCCTTGGGTGGGGCTGTGCAGTTCCTAAATTAAATGAAACCAAGTACCTGTGTGCACAGTAGACTCTCATAGCTGTGACATGGCAATACCCTTTGACTGCTGAGGGACAGGAAGGGACAGGAAGCATCTAATTCATGTTTGTTTAGTTAATGCCTAGCTCAGCAACTGCCACAAAATAGTTGGCCCTGAACACATTTGGTGAAGAGGACTGAATTGCATTCTTGATAATGAATCATCTTTCTGTATCTCAAGCTTGGTTTCTCCCGTTTTCATTGATAAGTATCTTATAAGAATTCATTTTAATTTAGTTTTGTTTATTAAGTATCAGATATTATGCTGAGGACTTTGGCCAGTTATCTCATTTAATCCTCACAACAACTATTTTTAACTCCTTTCAATAGATGTGAAATATATTAAGTCTTGCCCAAGGTCATGGAGCTTGTAGGTAGTAGAGCTGAGATTTGAACACAGAGTCTAATTCCTAGGATCTTAATTTATATACTGCACTGTTCCTTACTTTATGATAATTTGTTTTCCAGAAACATTATCTTTATAAGCTTATCTTTGTAAAGTGAATTTCTGGGAGGTAAACCTAATTAATTCATACATTTATTAATCATATATCATCATCCATTCACTTAATAATATTTATAGACCAATTCTGTGTGCCAGGTATTCAGCCATGGGGATTAAGTAGTTTATTGACAGGCACATGGAGCTCATTTCCAGTGGTAGACAGGGGAATTAAATAAATAAGTAGAGAAATAGAAAAATAATTATAGATTGTGATATCCATTGTGGTGGATTAAATATGCTGTAACAGAGATTAATTTGGGAAGTGCATTTTAGATAGAATGGTCAAAGAAGGCGTTACTAGGGGGTGAAATTTGATCAGAGACTGGAGGATAAGAAGGAGCACCATGTATTGAGCAGAAAAGAGTATATCAGGCAGAGGTGTACATGCCCTGAGGCCAAAGGAGTTTAGTATTTTCAAAGGAGGAACAGAAAGAATTCTGGTGCAAGTAGAGTCCAGTGAGGGGAGGATGGGTGAACAGAATGAGATAAGGTTAGGCAGAACCGGGATTAGGATGAGGCAAGTGAGGCACTCGTTCTCTGGAGCCATCCTTAAATACTGGGCACCTCACTTGCCTCACCCTCATCTCGGCCCTGAAGATAGGTGTGTCAGCTTAAACCAGATCAAGCAGGAGATGGAGAAAACTGCACAGATCTGAAATATATTTTGGGAAAAGACTCACTGGGATATACTAATGGATTATGTATAGATGAAAGGTTGTTGGCTTGAGCAACTGAGTAGATGGTTGTGTCATTTATTAAAATGGAAAAGGCTGGCCGAAGAGCAGGTTTGGTATGGAAAACCAAGAATTTCCTTTTGGACAGGCTAACTTTGAAATGCATGTAAGACAACTTAAGTGGAGATGCCAAATATAGAGTTGGAACTACTACACGTGAGCAGGGTAGAGGAGAGGGCTGGGCTAGACATAAAACCCACAAAAGTATCACTCTAGAGGTCATGTTTAAAAGAGTGGGAACGCCTGAGAGTATCTGGGAAGAGAAGGCAGATGGGAGAAGATGGCTGGAGTATTTAGAGGTCAGGAACTTGAGGGAGGGGCCACAAAGAAATGTGAGTAGATTTGGCTCAGAAAGTCAGAGAAAAAGAACAATTGGAGAAATGTGGGATCAGAAGCCAAGAGAGGACTTTTTTTTTCTTTTTTTAAAGGGTAGATAGTGTCATATACTCAAGGGGAGAGTACAATGATGGAACACAGGCAATGCTTTTAAAGTTTGTTGTGAAGCAGAGTAGAGAAATGGCAGTAACTAGAAGGAGATAAAGGATGAAGGTAGAGTGAAGGGAAGATTTATTTTTCTTTCAGTATCGGAGATACTAGAACATATTTGTGACTTAGTGAGAATGACCTAGTAGAAAGAAAGAGACCTGTGGTCCGATAGGTAGAGGAGAAATGACTAAGAGTTGAGAAGGGGCAAGCATGGATGGTTTCAAGAACAGAGTGGTTACTCCTTAATGGTTGCTCCTTAAAGACAAGAAGGATAGCGCCTCCATTTTCAAAGGAAAAAAGATACACCATGGTGCAGATGCAGAGAGGTTTGAAATTTTGGTAAAAAGCAAATTAGGGGCATCTCATGGATTCCGTGTTTTGGATGAAGTCGAAGATTTATCTCTGAACTGCATCTGTGTGTAGAAGGGGGATGGGAAGTTTGAGAAAAGTAGGGAGGTTTGTGTAGTTGTCTTAGAGAGCAGAAAACACACTTTCGGAAGAAATGTAATTGGATTGCCAGGCAGTATTGAATGCCAACATGAAACTGGTTGGCCCAAATGTAGGAGTGTCTAGTCCAGTTTATCTAGCTGTCTTCGAAAAGGTGGACTTCTAGGTTCAGCCAGATTGGGGTTTTGCCAGACAGGAAAAGAGGAGGGAGAGAGCGGGAAACAATATTTGCGAAATTCCAGGGACAAGGCGGCAATGGAGGACAGGAGGACAGCAAGGATGGGGGGAAGGGGATCAGTTAACGGATTAGAAGCCTCGTGAGGACAAAGAAATGTTGCAATAAGGATTCTGGAGTAGGGGAAGAGAAAGGCCAGGAGGCTGTGGCTAAAAAGGAGGCTCAGTGGGGAAGGGGGAAGGAGGAGTTAGATGGGGTAAAGGGGGTCAAATATGTGGTGACAGAAAGAAATCTAACTATGAGAGGTGAACACACAATGTAAATACATATATATATACCTATTAAAATGTACAGCTGAAACTTATCGGATTTCGTTAACCAATGTCACCATAAAGAATAAATAAATAAATTTAAAGATAAATAAGTAAAAAATAAATAAAAAGAAGGCTCAAAGTTGAGATTTCAGAGGTGGTGCTGCAGTTTCTAGTGATGACAGGCCTATGGCATAACCACTGTCTGGGCAGCGGAGGAGTTGGGAAATACTCATCAGAGAGGTCAGGCTCCGGTTACTGAGAAACCAGTTGTTGCTAAGGATAATGGGATCTTTTTGACTCTTGTTATTAAAAAAAAAAAAAAATTCTCTCCAAGCAGCAAAAGATCAGTGCAGCCCCTTTAGTGCTTCTTTTATTCATGGTTTTGGGGAGCCTGTGCTTCCCTTTCTACCTTTGCTTTCTAGATGCTTCCAAATGTTTGTTAGCACCCCCTTTATCAGTATATACCACCATCCTACACACAAAGGGTATCAATAACAGAGAGGCCACAGTTTAAATCAATGGCTTAGATTTCTTTACAAATTGTATAATTTCAAAATTGTTGTAACGAATTCCTTTATAATAAAGATGATTATATTTAAGTAGCAAATGTAGGATACTACATGAAAACGGAAAAAGTTCCCATTTTCCAGGCCTGTAAGAACTGCAGAGCCCAGTTTAGGGAAGTGGAAGTTTAAGAAGGATTTGAAAAAAGTACATAGAAAATAGGTTGTTTTCATTCCCTGCTGCTTCTTTTTTTATCTTCCCTTTGTGGAGTCACCTTTCTAGTCCGTGTTCTTGAGACAGTTAATTATTGCAATTCCTTGTTGTAATTTTATATATTAAAACAATTGCATCAGTAATACAGATTTTTCTAGATTGCAAACTCTGTAAGGGTACTTTCTTTGGTCCACTCTCATATTCCCTCAAATCTAGAATAGTGCCTGGGATGTTAGTACATAATCAATAGCTGTTGAATGAATGAGTGAATGAATGCTCATTCTAGGAAACTGGAAAATATATTTAAAAATACCTCCTCAATGAACTTGAAGTCTCCTTTGATCCTACCATATAGATAACCCATTAACATATTAGTAAATATCTTATTAGACACATAAATGCATATCTATTTAAAAGTATAAAAAAAAGTCCGAGAATTATAACCACTGAATTCAGGATCATGGTTGTCTTCTGAGGATAGAGAGAGGGAAGAGGATGTGGTTGAGGAAGAGAATACAGAGAGCTTCAACTGGACTGGCAATCACTTATTTCTTAAGCTGGATGGTGGATACATAGGTGTTTATTATAGTCTTTTTGTATATCTGAATTTTGTATATACTAAAAATCTTTCCAGATTTTTTATGCATACAACATACATGTGTACTTTTATAAAAGTAGGAGCATGCAAACTTACTATTTTTCTCAATTTTTTCTTTGTATTTTACATATCTCTATGTTAGTAAGTGTATTTCTATACATCACATCAATTTCATTTCATAGAATTACAGTGTATAAAGTGTAATTTAGTTAACCACTTCCTTATTTTGAGACATTCATTCAGAAAATAATTTGGGGCACCTGTGGGCCAGGATATTTAGGTTGTCGCCACACTTTTTTTTTTTTTTACTATTATAAATGCAATTGTTTATTCATGACCCAAGGGCCAAAGGGCTTGTTTTTTTCTCTCACTGTAAGTGAGTGAAATACGGGAAGGTAATACAGCCTAAGATGTGCTGACTATATAAGAAGTATTTAACCAAGGAAAAGAATGAGCTGTTATCATATTCTAACCTTCCTGTGTGTGGAAAGGTTTAGATTTCTCTGTACCACATGACATTCATGTACCCAGAGATGCTTGGGTTAGCTTAGTGGAGGAGTTGATCTCCTAGTGGGAGAGCCCAGTAGAGTTGTCTTGCCTGCCACTATGTACAATTGTCATATTTTTTCTTTGTTTGGATCTAATTTCTGTTTTCCAACAAGAAAGGAGAAAGAGCAGTGCAACAATATGTCCCTTAGAACACAGAGAAACACTGAATTCAGATAAAACCACCTATATGCAAAACTGATATAAGCCTTTGGACTGAATTAATGACATTTTAAATCAACAACTGACTTGATTTCTTTTTTTCTACTCAGGTGATTAGTGAATAATTGAATTACTGATAAGCTGAGTCAATTTACTACAGCACATGATGCCTGTAGATGCAATCATTATCCTAGCATATTTGAATCATGTTCTGCATCCTAGTATAGCCACAGATTGTATGCAAAATAAGGAAACCAGTCAGGACAAGCTGCAAATTGAGGATATCTATGAAAAGGCCTCTTTTTTTTTTTTTTTTTACAGTATAAACAAACTATAACTTTTGTTTGCAAATTCAATCATTTTGGTTGTACTTATAGGTATGGCGTATGCTCTATTAGCTGCAGTTCCAGTTGGATATGGTCTCTACTCTGCTTTTTTTCCTATCCTGACATACTTTATTTTTGGAACATCAAGACACATCTCAGTTGGTAATTATAAGCATTTGCTACAATTGTATTAATCGTGTTTAATGTGTTTTGGCCATATTATGCATATTTTGCTTCCATATCTTTGTTAATGTTTTCCAGGGAAATAGGGATTCAGTGCTTTGCCCGCTTTTTCTATTCAGTGATGCAAATGGTTTTCTTAGCTTTCAAAATACTATGCCTTTACTTAGCTTTATACTTAACTCTTTTTTTTCATGAAGAGAAATTGAAAAATTGTTACAATTATAGCCTACCTTCAAATTTTAGCGTGGTTTTATTTTTTTAAATGTAATAGATTTGACTTCATATTTAGAAAGTATTCTCTTCTGAAACAAAACAAGACAAAGAAAAAAATCTCCAAGAGGCCTTTGAAACTACTGTTTTATCAGATTATATTCTCTTCTGAAACAAAACAAGACAAAGAAAAAATCTCCAAGAGGCCTTTGAAACTACTGTTCTATCAGATTAACATAGAATTTACCAAATTTTGTTCATCAAATACATATTCATTATTTCATTAAAGAGCATATTTATTTTAAGTCACTAAGATTGAAAGACTGGCAAAATCATGCCAAAACAATTTAGAAACTAAATTGGCTTTTCTTCTTGGTATGACTCAAAATAGGTTTATTTCCTGCTATTCCTAAAATTTAAATTCTCTTTTGCTAGAATGTTCTAGTAAATACAGATTTTAATGATATATTGCTACTTTGACATTTATACTTGAGATAATTTTGCGCCTACATCCATCTGCTGACTAGACATGTCTGCCTAGAAAATTCTCTTGAAACAAATACAACTGTCCCCATATTCCCAACCCATATCCTGACCTTAGTTGTATTTTCCCCAGTATGTGGCATGTTGTCTTGTCTGTGAAAGGTCAGGAAGAGGTTTCATTGACTGAAAGAACTTCCTCACCTGGGAGAATTGATCAGCATCAAATAATTGACGAGGCAAGGAACGTAGAAGCTGATATTTTTCTCTTTGGTATTCTATACATTTAGACATTCCAGGTTACTGGATTTTGGTGTTGAGCCCTCCCGATTGTTAAAGCCTTTCATGCTAAAAGGACAGGACCATCATCATCATGGATAAACATATCAGTAGTGAATGGAGCAGTTGTTGGAAGAAAAGGAGTACTTTCTAAACATAGAATTGGCATTTGATACGAAAAAATAATTTGTCTTGGAAAGAGAAAGAGAAACTATACACTCTCTTTGCTTTCTTTATCTTAATTTGAACCCTGTGATATTTGATTGAGGTACTCAGCTCCACAGAGATTAAGACAATGGATGCTCTAGGAAATGAGCTTCTATGGGATAAAAATAAGATGGAACAAGTAAGGACTCAGTTTATATTCCGCCTCTTCCAGGAAACCTTTCCTGACAACTCTCTCCTCCCACACACGAAGATCAGACAAAGATAGGTTAGAAACCCTTTATGTGTACTTATAAAGCATCCTGAATGCTGCATTATAATTACCTACCTACATGTCTCTCTTGCTCATTTCTGGGTTGTAAATGCCTTGAAGCACTTGCTTTTCAGCTTCTTTTGTGAACAAACAACATTTTCCCAATCATAGCTAATTATCTCATACATCTTTCTAATCCTATGTAGACATGACATGTTGAGCCTAAACACTTGCAATTAATAATTATTAATTGATAGAGACTTTTTCTCCAGGACCTTTCCCAGTGGTCAGTTTAATGGTGGGATCTGTTGTCCTGAGCCTGGCCCCCGATGAAAACTTTCTCATACCCAGCAGTAATGGAACTGCATCAAATGCTACCATGATAGATGATGCAACTAGAGATGCAGCAAGAGTACTGATTGCGAGTACTCTTACCCTTTTGGTTGGAATCATACAGGTAAGCGTTACAAGTAAGATATAGTCTGGGATGATTTTTATTTGAAATAACTAGCTGTTGTTAACCTAAAAATAAAAGACTTTTCAAAGTGAGGGGCAACAGCATTTATTGAGATCAATAAGAATAGCTATTGAGAAAGCATTGATTCAAGCAGAAGCCCAGATAATGTTCCAATTTGGAGACAAGGGCAGTGGGTATTTATGAGAAAGGGAAAGGAAACAATTACATCAATAGAAGGAAGGCATTTCTATTGGTACAGATAATATAGTGATGTTAATCCTAAACAATGCTTTTAATTTTCAGTACAGTAGTCATAATACTTGCTTTCTTGTTATCTTTACAATAAAGTTCACAGAATAAGCTACATGATTTTTTGCTTTTCTTATTACATATCTAGAAATACTTTAAGGTTTACATTACGCACGGTTTTCAAATTTAGAGTGATGGAGGAGAGAGGAAACAGGACATTAAGAAATTCAGATTTGTTTCCCACAAGTATTTTTGTATTATAGACAGGCTACCAGAGTTTAAATTGGTGTTAGGTTTAATTTGTTAATGCTTCAAGAGAGTAGGTTCTTCTCTCAGGCAAACATTTAATTTTTCCTTCCTTCTTCCTGTCCTAGTTGGTATTTGGAGTTTTGCAGATTGGATTCATAGTGAGGTACTTGGCAGATCCTTTGATTGGCGGATTCACAACAGCTGCAGCCTTCCAAGTGTTCGTCTCACAGCTGAAGATCATCCTCAACGTTTCAACCAAAAACTATAATGGAGTTCTCTCCATTATCTATGTAAGTGTTGCTTCTTACTCTAGGGATGACTCACTAAGAACAACGTGTTATTTTCCTCTTTAACTTGAGTCTGGAGAGCCTGCCTTCCTCTGTGCCATACTTTGGGAGCCACTGAAAGCATTCTTCTCTGATAGAAGCAATACAATTGGGAGTAACATCAAAAAAGGCAGATTATTGTTCTCAATTGGTCAAAATGGTTTAAGAAGTGTCATTGCACTTAAAAATATTAATGAAAACTCAGTGATACAGTGAAGCTAAGACCGGTATGGGATGCAACAGACTTGAGTTCCAGTCTCAGCTTTGCGTCTGACAAACTAAGCGGCCTCAGGCACATAATGTAGGATAGTGGCTGAGAGCTCAGGTTTGGAGATGGATGACCTGGATTCAAATCCTGACTCTGCAATTTGCTAGTCAGGTGAGCAAATCACCATGTCTCAGTTTCCTTTTCTGCAAAATGGAGTTGGTAACAGTATCTACCAACTAAGTTATTAAATAAGGACAGATGAGAAGCACTTTGGCCCAGAGGCTGGCACAGAATAAGTACTCAATGAAAGTAGTTATTTTGAAACTATTATTTCACATCTCGAGGCATCTTTTTTATTTGTTAAATGAAATAATTGAACATGTATCTCTAAAGCCCTTTATAACTCTGAGAGTCCATAAGTATATAATGTAAATGTCTCAGCAATTATAGATAAAAAGGAACATTAGATTCAGAGATGATTCAACATGCAAAAGAGATGCAAAAGAAGGATGTATATCACACTAATTAGATTTAAAAAGCTCTTAGATCTAAATATATATTCTATATAAGGCATGTTATTGATGCTTGAAAAGTCGTGATAATAGTAACATGATATCATCCTAGTTTTAGGGAGAATTATACTAAGCAAAAATAATGTGCCAATATTAAGAATGAAGTCTTTAATGACCCATGTAATAGCTTCTAAAACAATGTAAGGTCATACACACATATCTAAACATTAGTGAGGTGGTCAGGAATTTGCTCAATTTCACAACAGATTCATAATCCCATATTACTCTATCCATTCAAAAGATATTAACGAGTGCCTATTACAGGCCAGGTACTATGCTAAAAAGTGGTAGAGGAGGTAGTATAACACAGCAATTGATATCATGGACTTTGAACTTCAATGGACTTAAATCATAGTCTTGGTTCCATCCTCTAGTATCCATGTGATTTGGGGCATGTTATATTTCCCTAAGCCTCAGTGTCCTCAATTGTAAAATGGGGATAATTAGAGTAGCTGCCTTTTAGAGTTTGTGTATAGCACTTAGCACAATATCTGGCACATGGTAAGAACTCATAGTAATATTGTTATTATTATTTTCATTATCATGATGAGTAGACCTCATCAAGCATACTATTCACCTCCCAGGCACCCAGCCTATTGGAAGACATTAGCACAAGTTTTTTTTTTTGATTCAGCATTATTTTTGTCATTGTTTCTTTCTTTTTTTTTTTTTTTCCTACCAAGTCCTTGGCTTGCTTGGAAACCTTCTGACTGCCTTTTTCTGACAGGCTCTCTCACTTTCTCAGTCCCTGACACAGCTTGCTTTTTCTTGCTTTCACACTTCGCCAGCAACTATTCATTCATTTTTTCCCCTTCATTGTCATTCATTCAATTCATCTATTCAATAAGGACTTATTGACTAACTTCCATATGCCAGGCACTGTTCGTTCCTTATACAAAGCCTCTGATCCCCGAATCCACCAAGATACCCTTTACTAAGTGCACTCATCTCCTTGTGTGACCATTGCTAGGTCTGTATCCACACAGAGCAGAGGAGGCCCAGGCCAGTGGTTAATCTGGGTCCCTTGCCATTGCTGGACTTCTGTAGATGGGAGCTGAAACAGTTTTTCTAGTCTACTAAGATTATGTTTAAGATGAAGCTTGCTGCCATGAAACACTCGAATGAGGTCAAAAATAGTTTCTAAACCAAACACAATCATTCTGTGACATGTTCTGTTGAACATTATTCTTGAAGTCTCAGGTTGCAATATGTCATAGAATTTTGCAAGAAATTCCTCCTAGGCCTGCCAAATTGGATGAAGATATTTCAGTCATCCGTGTGATGGTAAATTTAACCTTCCTCTTTTGAGAAGAAAGAATCAGCAGGTCTAGAAATGATTGTATAAGGGTTGAGTGAACCACTCAATACCTGAACAGAGAATTGCTTATGATATTAGCAATTGCAATCACTCATGAAAGAATCCTTCAACAAATGCAGAGTGGTGGTGAATTCCTCCAGGAAAGACTGTCAGATTGTTGTAAGATGCTTTCCCTGGAATGTAGTTAACTTAGCATTCTTTTCGTTATAAAGTTGTACTTTGTTTTGACACCCCTCCCACTTCCATCAAAAGAAATAATGAATACCAAAAAAAAAAAAAAAAAAGAAAAAAAGAAGAAATGGAGAATGAACTATTAGAAAAGAGAGAAAAATAAAAACATTAATTCACAAATGCCGGAGATGCTGGGCATAGGATGCAGAAGGGAGAATGACAGGGTGTTGGTAGAATTCATAATTAGTAATACTCTTCATGATACCATCATGAGACCAATCACAGTCTATTTAAGAGTGATTATGTTTCTCTATCATTCACTTTGAATGGGTTGTCTCAATAGACAAGGGAAGCCTTTCTTCGTGCTTACTAAATTGATGCTACCTGCCCTATTTCTCCCCCTAAAAAGGAGGAAGACCGCATTAAAAAGTTCTGCACAGATGATGAGAGTTTTAAAAAGCACCGCTAAGTTTGATCAGATTCATTACTTTGAATCTATTTCAGTAGGTAAAATTTAAGCCATTTTAATAAAGAAAGTAACACTTTGTGTTGATATATATGCACGAAAGTTCTAGTTGTAGATAATGCCTGACAGCAAGGGACAATTACATTCATAGAGATAAGATGAAGTAAATAAATTTGGCTCCAAAAGTTAACTGATAAATTTCCTTGTATGTAATATCGGATATAATTTTTTTATTTATGACTCCATATAAATATAAATAAGATACACGTTATAAACAGTAAGATGCTCCATTCCTTTATCTTCACATAAAAATTTATATTAAAAGACTCATTCAAAGAAAAATAACCTTCGCCGGGATATTACTTGTCTCAAATAATTGATAAATGCCTTCTTAAATCATGGCTTCTTAAAGACTGACATTGCTGCTATAACAAAGATATTAGTGTTCTTCCCTGGGATTCTCCCTTGCTAATACCCCTCTAGTCTCGGAAACCTCCTACTTTCAAAACACAACTAGTTTTTCTTGAGCTGACTTGTCTCTCCACTTGAAAAGAGTTACTTTTATTTAAGTCATCTTAGTTCAAGTTTTAACTCGGTACTAAATTAATTTCCAAAAATTCATACTTGACGTATATATCAATTCAATAGATTTTATTTTGCCATAAAGAATAGGTCAGTCCATATGTTATCTATATATGAAGTATTTCAGATATTTTTATTATCGCCTGTATCATTCAGGTTTAGGGAAGAGCTTTACTTAAAATTTTGGCTAATTGAGACCTTCTGGTTTATCAGCCTTTAATCTCAATATCATATCAACATGGTAAAAATTAGGCCACTTAATAGTACCTGTAAAATTACATTAAGATAAAATTTTAAAGTTTTCCTGCAAGTAAAAGACACTAAATAATGATATTTTTTTAAGAGATCTCATTTTTATTGTAAAAAATACAAATAAGCAAAAATAAGAGTCAAAATAATCCATAGTTTTACCACTCCAAATTAACCATCATTAATAACTTGAGGTATATATATGTATGTATTAAAGACTGGATGTATTTAATGATGTCTGTATTAGTCAACACATTTTTATGGTTTCATATGAAGTTCTTAAGTCCTGTTTGATGATGGTATCATGATTTTTTCATATGGAAAGTATGTAAAATTATTTTCTTTTTATAGACTCTAGTTGAGATTTTTCAAAATATTGGTGACACCAATCTCGCTGATTTCATTGCTGGATTACTCACCATTATCATCTGTATGGCAGTTAAAGAAATAAATGATCGATTTAAATACAAAATCCGAGTTCCTATTCCTATAGAAGTAATTGTGGTAAGTAGAATATGTAATTAGAAAATTAAACATTAATTAGATTGACAAGAAAGGAATTGTTAGAACAAATGCATTTTTTTAAACCTCTATTGTTTTATTTCAGACAATAATTGCTACTGCCATTTCATATGGAGCCGACCTGGAAAAAAATTACAATGCTGGCATTGTTAAATCCATCCCAAGGGGGTGAGTATGGCATTTCTCTTAGGCAATACTAATATATTAAGTCAGTACTTTCTATTTAAATGAAACCTTTTATTACAAGTTTCATTTCATTGGTGCTCATTCAATAGTCCTATTTGTGTATGGTCTTAAAGAAGTACCCTTTTGTGCAAACTATCAGATAAAAAGTATGTATGTAGATAAAGTTCAAACCATTAGTTTAAAAGAATCCCCCATATGTTCTCTCTTTATCCTTCATTTTCTTAAAAAGTGGCAGGACATGTACAGTTAGTTACTACCAGACTCCTGGTTTAAACTCGTATGTATAATCAGAATATAAATAGAATCAAGGTTAGTAACATTTTTTTGCACTGAGAATAATCTGCTTAAGAAATCAGGGATGTCTAACCTAAATTCTGCACAATTTAGTTTAATCAATCTTAGGTAGTAATTATGTCATTTGTTCCCATTAACGAAATGTATTATCTGCAAAGGAAGTTTTCTACACGTATGGTAGTTTGGTAAATTAGAAAAGTAAAGAAGTGAAGTCCTTTGTCCATCTTTGTCACCATCTAGTTCTGTGGCCCTGGGGTGGGGGTTTCTCCTATAAAATAAGGTTAATGACAAATGCTGAAGCCTCAATTTTAGCTGATTGTGAAACCCAATGAGATCCTTCATAAAATGCATAGAGGGGGCCACGTGCCCTACACTATAATTTTGTCACATGGCATTTACAAAGAAGCCCAAATGTTTATTAGGTTTGTAACATTAACATAGCATTTATGACTAGCTTTGCTGTTAAATACCAATAAATGTTAGTTTCCTCTCCCTTAATACTAGCTGAGGGACCTTGTACCAATCTTTGTTTTTCCATGCTCTTAATAGAAACTCCTCAAGCTAGCTGAGTTCCAGAGCTTATTCCACAGGGAACTGCTGCCTTTTCATTTGATCAATCTTATGATTTCTTCTCATATCTGTTCAAAAAATATTTGAAAAATTATAACTGGCTACATATTATCCTATCTAATATTTCTCAAACTTACCTTTTTTGTGAGAATCATAGGAGACCCTCATTAACAAATTCCTGGTTCTCACTCCAAACCTATTAAATCAGGCTTTCTAGAGGAGGGGCATGGGAATTATTATTTTTCGAAGATTCTTCAAGTGATTCTTATGATCAGGTATATTTTGGAAACTCTGCCTTAGAGGATGGACATTTTGATAGTGAATCTTAGCACTGGAAGGAACTTAATAAAAGATGTAGCATGGCTACTTGAGTCATGGCATTTTCACCCAAACAATTAGATTATTTGAGTAATTATAAACAACTACATAAAAATATATTTTATAGATCCCTTCTGTCAGGTTTCCTAAGATGTAACACTTAGAGGTGGTACACAGCAAATGTCCATGTTCCATTAATTGATATGGGGAACTCATTTTTTGCAGCCTTCAGTTATCCATTCTGGCCCTATCCAGAGCTTTCCTGGCTGCTCTTCTCCAGAAAATGAATCTCTAGCCTCTTGCTTTTGGATTTAGTCAAGCTGAATCCTCTGACAGACCACCTGGTATGATTGGTTGGTTAACCTAACCTGGCTCCAGGGACTCTAGCAACTTCACAAGGCCAGTGAGCCCATTTGTCTTATTTAGCTCTGGCTTCCTAGCACAGTACCTATCTCATATCAGGATCTCAGAAAATATTTGTTGAAGATATAAACTACCCAAGCCTATGCCATTATAAATAAACCACAAGAAAGGCCTTTGTTGCCTGTTCTCATGTGGTGGCAGATAAACAAGTCTAAAGACATCCACAAACCTGAAAAAGAAAGGGTGGCATGAAGAGATTAGAAAAGAGCAAGGAAAGTAGTGTTAGTGGTGAGTACTACAGAGCAAGAGGAGCAAAAAGAAAGATCGTGCTAGCCTACCTTTTAAATCCATCCCTGCTTCAAGCCTCCAATAAGAGTAAAAGCGAGGCCGCTGTTGGCAGCTCCCTCCTGTCTTGGTGAGTGTCAGTATCATACGTTAGGATTGCTTGGGCCCCAATAACTGCATTTCTATAAAAATATTATTCTACTTTACCATGTTCCTATAATTGTAGGAGGGAAAAATGTAATTTCCTATTAATAGAACTTCAGGCATAAGTGAGGTAGGTAGAGGAGATGTTTTTCCCCCCTAGAACCTCTGAAATTACACCATATAGATAGTCATCAAGATATAGGTCCATGAAAGTCATCCTACAAATTTTCATATTTGAAGACAACCACATGATTATAAACTTTTCTTTATATGGTTTGTAAAATAGCTCTGGTTTTGTCAAACAGTAGTTGTTTAACCCTATAATCATTGGGATATGTTAGTCACTGTGACTATGAAACATTTTGAATATTATATAAATTTAATTTTTTTTTGACTCAAAAAGATTTTAAATATCATAGCTTTTAAGATAAGGATTTTCCATTTAGCTCTTTTAGCATCTTATATTCTTTGTGTCTTTAACAGACCTGATATTCACTCTTTAGACAGAGTGAATCTCATTTTATGGCTACTATATCTCTTAAATTCAAGGATCTTTAAGATGAAATTATGTAAGGAGAAACATTATTGTGTGAAAGGGCATGGCATGGGATTGTATGATATTGAAGAATCAGTAATGACAGGTTTATTCATGTCAGAGATACAAATGAGGCATCATTTATAGGCTCTCAGAAGGAGACAAAGAAGTCGGCCAGTGAGATGGCACCAACTTTTGATTAAAAATTATAAAAGCAGATGCTACCACTTATACCCATGTGTTTTTGCCCCATTGGATCAAGTACTTTCACATCTAGCTTGTGGCTGGGTCGATTACCATTTGGTGAGGTGGGAAAAGAGGATTATGGTCAAAAATCTTCACAGTATTTCTCATTTGAAAACTCACTAGGTTCTTGCCTCCTGCACTGCCATCTGTGAGCTTGTTTTCTGAGATGCTGGCTGCATCATTTTCCATTGCTGTGGTGGCTTATGCTATTGCAGTATCTGTAGGAAAAGTATACGCCATCAAGTATGATTATACCATCGATGGGAACCAGGTATGATCATCCTTTTGCTGAAATGGTTTTGTAGGGCTGAACATAAGAAAAAATAAATAAATGGAAAAGATTTTGTTGTCTGCTAAAGAAGAGATTGGTTTCTTCCACCAGTCTTTATTGAGTTGGTTTCCCTCTTATGCGTGCTGATTTGAAATTATTTTAAAATATGCATGCAGCATCATGTTACTTTTTAAGACATAAGTTGAAGTCATCCAAATTTTAAAAGAGTTAATTCAGTCAGGTCATAAATAACATTTAAAGTTAACATATTAGGTCAGAATAAGAATTCTTCATGTAATCCCATGTTTCCTGGTCATTTTTTTTTTTAATGACAGCTATAATATGGCAAAAATGGTGCAACAAATGCTGTTAATAATAGTTGTGGCCACTTTAAATTGAGGTGATTCACTATGCAATTAATGTACACAGGACAATTTTTGTAGGCATGTGATACACTGCCAGGTGACCTCAGAGATATAGTTATGGTATGTTTCTGAAAACACAGCATAGCAATTATAACAGTTAAATGATTAGTGATCAAGCAAAATAATAGCTCTCCTAGTCATATCCTTTATAGTAAATATTGAACCACAGAGAAAACACTTTATGTGAGAGCAGAAAAAAGTTTTATGTGAGAGCTACAGCAGGTATGCCACTCACCAGGAAGTGAAATAAGCATTTTAACAAAAGATCAGTTACTATTCCTCATTAATCTTAAAAATGATTGAGAGCAGGGAGGCCTCTCTTAGGCTCTAAGGACCCCCAAATCCTGATGTCTTTCAAGACCTCCAGGTACCTTTCATGGTAAAAATTAAATTGGGACTACCAGGCCAGGCAGGTTTGGGAGTGTGATTTCCTAACGTTCTTCCTTAAACACTTGGTGAGGGTCTTGCCAAAATTATATTTGTAGCATCACTATCATCCAGTCTCTCCCTTAGGAATTCGTTGCCTTTGGGATCAGCAACATCTTCTCGGGGTTCTTCTCGTGTTTTGTGGCCACCACTGCCCTGTCCCGCACTGCTGTCCAGGAGAGCACTGGGGGAAAGACACAGGTATGGAACGACAGCATGGTAATATCCATCTCCTGCAAAGAATGACTCAGGGGAATGGTGGCTCAGAAAGGACTGCACGAGAACCGAGCAGGACAGCTAGCCTTTGAGAAGAGTGACCTGCTTCCTGATCTGGTTCCACTGGGGGCCCCCATTTTTTCTCCCTCGACAAAAACCTGTTAAACTACAACATTTATGGTTTTCTGAAGCAGCAATTCTCAAATCTCTTCATGTCAGTGCTGAGCTGGCAGACAGTTACACTTACCTGCTTTTCCAGGGACAATCACAATAGACAAAGAATCATTAATAAAGAGTGCTGATTCTTATCAATTTGTTATCTGGGGATAAAGAAGGCCTGGTAAAAGCACATTCATGGCTTAGTGAGGTTATTGTATTTTCAGAAAAATTAAAAGCGCTTATTTACATTTCCTTTACGAGCATCAGGAACTTTCTCCAGAGGCTTTTGGTCCCACAGAATGACAGTCTGCTAGCCAAGAATATTTTTGTTGTAACATTCTGACATTTCTTCCTGAGTAAGATTTTTGTACCTGTAATTCTGAATGTGGATTTAACTTTGCCTTTTATATGTGGTTTTAAGTTGTTGCTTTCACAAGGTGACCCCAAAACCTGCATCTCAGTTTATCTCTGGACAACCCCTCCTTTAATTGTCCAGAAAACTCAGGAGTCATTCTCAAAGGCCATCCTCTCCAGCCAGACATGGCATCAGAGATGCCAAACCAAGTGGATGGAGCAAGGGGTAGGCTTGGGAATTATGTTTCTCTTATGCCTGGAGAGTTTTCTCCTCTCAACACAGAGAAAGCTATTATTTAAGAGTAAAACGTACGTCAAGACTACAAAGGAGAACAAATCCAAAGTAAATGGTTTAACACACACGCGCGCGTGCACGCACACACACACACACACACACGCTCTTCAAACAGGATTTTTAAGTCAGAGACACTACAAATAAGTATAAAAGAGAATGACTGAGAAACTAATGACTTCCAAAGTGGCTTGCTCAGGGAGAGCTTTAATTGTCCTCAAGGTACATGTGATGCTCCTTTCCCATTTATAATGAATCTTTGTGACAAGGCTGGAAGAATAAGCCTCTTCAAATTTCTTGGCTCTTGTTGAATGAAAATTTAATTTTAATTTTCAGAATTTTTCTTTTTAAAATTGAGGGCTTTTTTATTCTTTTTTTTTTTTAATTTTGCCAACATTTCTAGCTTTAAGGGAGCAAGTAAAACAATACAGCCCATACCAGAAGGCATAACCAGAGACCTGTGGTCAAGGGGAAGAGGTCAGAGGTGATTTCCAAAGCTACACCCATGTTTAAGGGCAGCTGTCAGCAGTGAAAGTTTCTGCTGCTTTCATTTGAGATAGAGCATTGACAAGCTCCCCAGGCACATGGCTGTAAGAGGGTGCAGGCAGAGCCCCAGCTGCTGATGTCCACTGTCCTGCTTTCACCGCCAGGCTCAAATAAGGCACAGGCTGGACGCCTCAATAAGAATGCCCATGTAAAGTGATTCTTTGGCAGAGTATTTGGGGATAATGGTGTTCTGGTAAGGTAATACCCACTGCCACACACTGGCGTGTATTATATTTAGGAGTGAAGGATGCCAGATTTCAGTATGAAATGAAATAAGCACAGAAATGGCTTGATATTTAATTACTGGAATGTATACTAAGTTCTGGGGCTAAAAGTCTTAGTGCCTAGATTGAAATCCAGGCACTCGTGACCAAACGAACTGGCAAGTCTTCTCTTGTTGTGTGGCTTCTCACATTTGCTTTTCTGTTGGAGCCTCAGCTTCAGCATCTGTAGAATGGGCATGATAATTATATCTACCTCATAGGGATGTTGTGAAGATTAAATAAGAAAATGTTCATAAAGTCCTGGCACATACATACTTATAAATGGTCATGGTTCCAGTCATTAACTCCTCAAGGTAAGAACAGTGTCTTAGTACCTATGATACACATATTGTACCTGACACAGAAGCACCCAGCATATATTTGCTGAATGACAGAATAGAACATTGAGTGCTAGTGGACATGAACTGTTTCTAGCATATCTACATATTGTAGAAAAGCTCAACTTTGCAACCTGTTTTTTCTCTCACCCTCATCTGACTCCTACTGATTCATGAAAAAGGAATTCTGATTACAAACTATTCTCTAGCTCTGATTATCCTCTTACTTAACAGAATAATTAATTTTCTAGTAATTAAATCTGCTCATAGATAAAAAATCTATAGCATTTCTCACGAACCATGCTTATAAAGTACAAGTAAAGGGCCCCTCACAGATTTTAATATAGTAACCAAAATTAGTCTTAGTTGCCATGATTGGAGGCTTATTATTACATATACTTGATGACTAGGTGGCCGTCCACCTGGCATGAGTTGGGCAGCTGGCTGTGGTCCCTGTCCCCTAATCTTTCCATATCTCTCACTGATTCATAGAGTCCTACATCCACAATGAGTTGCAGGTGGCTCATGATAGACAATAAATATTGGTTGAGCAGTTACATGGACAAAAGGAAGAAAGGAATAGAGTGGGGAGGTGGCGGGGATATTAGCTTCTCGGCTTAGAGAGGAGAATGGAAAGCTCACCAAGGTACTGGGAATCTGGAGCTGTGGTGCTAGGAGGTAAAAACCTTCCTAGGAGAAGGGATCTAGATGAACGAAGCAAACTTTTTAGTACATCATCATATAAATAATAGTGCCTCAGGTTGACCTAGCTATACTCTGAGCATGATCAATTTGCCAGGTGGAGTGAAGGAGTGTGACTGTGAAACTTCCTTCAAATTTTTATCTGTCTCCTTTAACTCAAGCATCTTACGAGGCAGTACTCGTGCCCAATACAACCTTCTCTGTTGCTCCCTTTCTGATTGCTTTGCTTTTGGTTTCCTGTCTCCTTTTCTCCTTTGTTTCAGAGCTCCTAGTCTTCACCTCAGCCATGCCTCAGCTGTCTCAACAGAGAATTCATTTGTGCTCTAATCAAACCAGAGAATAGTCCCTACCCCCTCAGACTCTCTCCTAACTATATATGGATTTTAGGAGAGATTTTTTTTGCCAGTGAAGGTAAAGTTCCTGAAGTTTCCTTTATCCTTGCTATTGCCTTTTATCACTAAGGCTACAGAGGGCAAATTTCTGAGTCTGCATCTGTGCAACTGTTAGAGGAAGCAGGGAACATAGTCCCATCTTTCAGTAGGCTCATGTGGCATTTCAAGTTTGCAATAGGACTGGTAAATTCATTGTCTCTGAGACCTTGGTGGCAACCATGTGCTACAAGTACAGAGTGTTATCAGAATTGCTATTATAGCTGCTGATTCAACAGTGCAGAATAATCAGATATGTGCTATGAGAATTTTTTTCCCCCAAAACATCATCGTGATCTGTTGTTGGAGGAGAGGGATGGTCCATGTTTCCTGGTATGGCAAATAATTAGAAGTTTGGCCTCCTGAATTGACACTAAACTAGAGGTCTCGTGTATCCAAATGAAGCACAGGTCAAACTGACTTTACTCAAACGGACACAGTCTCTACATTTTCTCTAATTTTTCTGCCTTAGCTACTATATATACAGTTTCCAATTTTCTTCAGCTTTGTAGAATTTTAGCAAATAATTCTCATTTCTCTCAACAGTATTGAATAAAAGTGGGGAGGTCAGAAAGTGTCAAGAGCAACCATGAACAGGCTCTCTGACGTGCACATCCAGCAAGGTGGGCGACATGAGGGAGAAAGAATTTTGTTCACGGGAGATGTGTGTCTTTCAGATTGCTGGCATCATCTCGGCTGGGATTGTGATGATCGCCATTGTTGCCTTGGGGAAGCTCCTGGAACCCCTGCAGAAGGTATAATCCTGCTTCACGGTATACTGATTGCATAATTTCCCTGCTCTGCCACTGGAGAAATAACAAGAGATTTATAAATCATCACATTGAAAACCATTCCCCTAAATAACACAGGCTTCTCTGTCTCTTTTGGCAGTCAGTCTTGGCAGCTGTTGTAATTGCCAACCTGAAAGGGATGTTTATGCAGGTGTGTGATGTTCCTCGTCTGTGGAGGCAGAATAAGATTGATGCTGTAAGTCACCCATTTTTCTCTGAAATAAGATTTGGTTATAGTGTTTCCTGCCATATCATTATGATCCCTTATCTCCTAAGTCTTACATTTTGGGAGCCGAAGGCAGAAGTCTTCCATGTGAACTGTGTTTTTGAAGGTCCTGTATCTCTGGGAAGATCCATTTCCAGCAAAAATCCCATTGGAGCTCATTCATATACCGTTGGCCTTCTAGAGTCAAAGACAAACAAATTAAAACAACAACAACAACAACAACAAAACCCTCTAATTTAGAAGGACAAACAAAACAAAACACAAAACAAAGCAAAAGCAAAATACAAAAACCGTGTTGGTTATAATTTTGACCACAGCAACCTTCACAACTGCTCTGAGGAATTATAAAAACCAGAAGCTAAATTCTTTAGAGTTATGCTCTGATTAACTAGAACAGATGAAAAAAAATGAGAAAACTTCCTATATATCGATTTGAAAAGATTTCCAAGACAAATTAAGTGAAAAAAAAGAGACTAGTGCAGAATAAAATAGTGCTTATAATACACTAAAAGACATGAAAGTAAAACATGCTTCGTAGTCATATTTGTTTGTACTTGCAAAAACTTTTGCTGGCGAAAAGGGTGTATGTGTTTGTGTACACGAACACATTCAAAGAGAGAAATAGAAGAGGATACAAGTAGGGAGGGATGTTGGGAGTAGGTGAAGAAGGGAGAGGGTTGCAAGTAAGATTTTTTACCGCACACTCTTTTGATAGTAATTTCATTTTGAACTATGTCAATACACTATTCAAAAATTAAATAAAAAAAATATTTAAATAAGGCAGTTGGTCTTTATTGGGAAGTCCAATTTCCACTTCCACTTAAATATGAAATGAAATCAGAACATTTAAGACAAAAACTGTATAGTCAACCTGGCAACAACTTTAAGCTGTGTCTTTGCTGCTTTCACTCCACAGATGATCTGATTGGGGCACCAACCCCCTCCCACAGTGAAAATTCCATGTATAACCTTGACTCCCCAAAAACTTACCTACTAATAATAGCCTGCTGTTGACTAGAAGCTTTACCGATAACATAAATAGTAGATTAACACATTTTGTATGTTATATGTATTATATACTGTATTCTTATAAGAAAGAAATATAGTAAAGAAAATGTTAAGGAAATAATAAGGAAAATACATTTACAGTATTTACTGAAAAAAATTCACGTATAAGTATACCCGTGCAGTCCAAACCTGTGTTGTACAAGGATCAACTGTAATTTGTGGACAATTGATTTTATTTTTTACAAGTAATCTCTCACCAGATGGTACATAATGAATTAATATGATTCTTTTTATTTCTTTTTTTTCTAGGTTATCTGGGTGTTTACGTGCATAGTGTCCATCATTCTGGGGCTGGACCTCGGTTTACTAGCTGGCCTCGTGTTTGGATTACTGACTGTGGTCCTGAGAGTTCAGTTGTGAGTAATATGAGACCCAGGTTACCTGTAAACAGGACAACACACTCTGAGATTTCTTATGTCATTTTGATATAGTAAAATCACTCCATTATATAGTTACTGTATATTGAATGCTTCTAGAGTTAAGCACACATTATCAGACTTAATCTTAAAAAAAAAAAAAGCCTGTGAGTAGGTTTTATTATTTTCATTAAACAGGTAAGAAAATTGAAGCTCAGAAAGGTTAAGAACCTTCTCCAAGGTCATGTAGCTAGTAAGTGGAAGAGCAGGATTTGAACTCAGATGTATCTCACCCCAAAATCTATGCACTTAGTCACCTGTCCTACTGCTGGTGCTCTCCTCCTAGTCATGGTAAGACCAAAAGATAAATGATTCAGCAAAAAACTGAGGTTGGTTTGCAGTTTTTTTTTTTTTTTTTAATGAGATGGTCTGTGAAGCACTGGGCCCAAGGCTTGAGATAAGATAGTTGCTAAATATATTATAGCTCATCTTCTTTTGAAGCTAGTAACCTAGAAGTCATGTAACTCAGAACAGACTTTAAAACAGTTAATTGTAGCCAAATAAGGCATGTACCCAATAAGCCACATAATTATGAAGAAAACAATCAGATCATCTGCAGAGTGAAAGCAGCAAAGACACAGCTTAAAGTAATGGAAAACCATTTGCTAGGCAGCCTGCAGAGGTATGTTTTTTGTTGATTTTGTTTTGGCTCTTGAGAGGCTTTTGTTGTGTCCTATTCTGGGTTTAAGAAATTGTCTGAACAGAGAGGGGAATAGGGCTTCTCTCCTTCCTCAAAACTTATCTTTCTAGACTTCTGGCCTCTTCTCTGCCTGTGCTTGGGTGGTGAAGGAAAAAAACCTGGAAAAACAAACATGGTTTTTTTTTTGCGCATAAGCCCACCTTTCCTGTTCCATAAGTAGTTCTTCTCTTCTGTCTTCCCTCCCTTGAAGTGTTGGAGCCTACAAAAGGCTTATGTTTACTGCCTCGGTGCCCTTAAATGGTGCCCAAGGGCCTGAAAGTTTACAAGCTCTCAAAGTGCCCAGTTTGCTTCTGTAAAATAACTCAGTAACTGTCCTTAAAAGAGGCTGTCTCTCGTGCTCTGCATGCCTCAGTGTTTACTTTTTCTTGTGTGGGTATGGTTGGGAAAGAAGGATTCTGTAGAGAGAGACTATATAGTTTATGAGCTTTAAGTTAAAAATCAGCACAGCACAATAAGCTGTGACACGTTTTAGCTATTAATTTTAACTAGGCTTTTAGCTAACAAAAAGCAGTATCCTCCACAGTATTTAATATCCAATAATTATAAGGCTGATGCAGAGAGCACTTTGCTGAGAGTACTCCAAACAGATACTCTTTCTTCAGGAATTGCACTTAGCATATGTCCCTGGTCACACTTGAAGAACCATGGAATTTATTTGATTTCATTAGGAACAGGAAATGAGAAGGACTTATTTTTAGTCCTCCTACTTTCTTATTTCTATAAAATGAAACTAATTTGATCACCGTAGACTCTCCATACTTCATCATAAAGTTGCAATAACTCACTGGTAAGCTCCAGGCACAGTGCCCGGCACTGTAAACCAGTGCATTAAAGATAGAAGCTGGGCTGCCTGTGACCTCTGGGGCCTTTTCCGACTTCTCTGAACCTTAGTTTACTCACCAGTAAAAATGAGGATCATACTGCTGACCTTCAGGGTTATGTTAGATAAGGTTTAACAGGTGTGAAAGCTCTCTGCTTATCCTATAATGTGTTATACTCATGGAAGTATGATGCTCATTATTTCTCTCGGCCATCAGGAAGAGTCACGTTTCCTCCTTTTCCTCCAGTTCCACACAAACACCAGATGTTCATTTCAGAATTAGCTATAGGAAAATGTCATCTGCAATAAAGACAGAGTCCAAAAACATCAGAATGATGGGCTCTTTAGCATTTGTTATTTCTTCTAACTTTTTATTCCAAAATATGCCCGTTCTAAGAAATCCTGACCTTAATTTTTCTTTTAGTCCCTCTTGGAATGGCCTTGGAAGTATCCCGAGCACAGACATTTACAAAAGTACCAAGAACTACAAAAATGTGAGTGCCTCTGAGAGACGCGTGCTGGACTTAGGCTTGCTAGCCTGGATATTCCAGGATCACATAGTTCTCTTCCAGTCTGTTAGGGACAAGAGAGGTAAAGGAGGGGCTTCTGTCAGGAAATTCCAGAAGTTCACTGGGGTATCATGAAAACTTTTAACTCAATGTGCCCTCTGATATGCATGGTTTACATGAATTTTGTCCATGCTAATTGAATGTAATTTTAATTTCAAACCACTGTAAGAGGAATTTTTAAAAATTCAATTATTTCCAGTTGAATCGAGTTCTATCTCTCTACGAGCCTCTCAGGGCCTCAGTCTTCTCCTCTGACCTTGCTGGACTCAAATTGTTATGATTCCTAAAGACTAGAAAGGCCAGTGATTCTATGGGTTTTACTTTGGTCTGGTCACTCTGTGTCAGGGTAAGAACAAGCAAATGACATTGTTGGCCTCAGTTCCTGCAGATCCTCTTGCTTTTGCTACTTTTCTTTTCTTAAGAGAATTTTAGGGGGAAAGAAAGGGCCAGTGGTATGAACCTGAGGCAACTCGTGTCATCATTCGGAGCCTGTTTCTTCATCATGAAATCAGAGGGTTGAATAATTGCTTTCTAAGGCCCTTTCTAACTTGACCTTCTATGGCACCGGTCCTCAACCTCTTTGGCACCAGAGGCTGGTGCTCCTGTGACAATCTAATGCCTGATGACCTGAGGTGGAGCTGAGGCAGTGATGCTAGCTCTGGGGAGCAGCTGCAAATAGAGATGAAGCTTCTTTCGCTTGCTTCCCAGCCTGCTGCTCAGGCTATTAGGAACCTGTGTGGCCCAGTTCCTAACAGGCTACAGACTGGTACTGGTCTGCAATCCTGGGGTTGGGCACCCTTGTTCTATAGACTGTGAAGATTCAGGAATTTGGGTAACATACTGCCTCCCAACTGGGATGAAGACCCTATTTAAGGAAAGTTGAGTGCTGCTGCCCAGCTCCTCTGAGCAATTGCATCTCAGCTCTAAGCTGAATAGCCAGAAATTTAATTGAATGTTTGAAGCATGAAATAATTTAACCTCAATTTTTTTAATGTTAGATTGAAGAACCTGAAGGAATGAAGATTCTCAGGTTTTCTAGTCCTATTTTTTATGGCAACGTCGATGGTTTTAAAAAATGTATCAAGTCCACAGTAAGTATTTTATCCTTAGAAATATGATTCTTAACCTCTTTTGAAACTTCATTCATTCTACAGGTATTTATTGAACTCAAAGCGGGGCATAAGGCTCTCTACCCTTTTCCCTTTGTATAATTAAGAATTATAACATCCTTGCCTTCAAATAACTTACAATCTATTAGAGAAAGGAAAAAAACAACCACACATACATTAAACTCCAGGTAGCGATAACTATGCTGTACAAAAACATGAGTTGCCTCTAGACAGAGTTTGAGTAAATTCCAAGTGAATAGTATGGACAGTATGTGTTAAGAGTTCATAGAAGAGAACAATCCACGTCAGTTGGACTCATCAAGCTTTATGTGGCAGTTGGGCAAAAGGAATGAAATTATATCCGGTATTTGAGAACTATGTAAGATGAGAGGAAAAGGTAGAAATATGTATTGGGGGATGATTGCCCAGTTGGAGTAAAGGGTTAAAAAGTATAAGTGGAACATGGAAGCAGGAAAATCTGGTCTAGAATTCTACTCCATGCCTCAAAATTGGGTTTTGCCTCTAGATCAGTGTTTTACCTAGTGAGTTCTAGGGTGAACTGGTTCAGGGGCATATTCATAGATTTTGCAATTAAAAAGAAAAAAAGGCTCTGTGATGTCAAGGAAATTTGGAAAACATAGTCTTAAAGCTAAAAAAGATATTTTTGTTGCTGTTTTGTTTTTCACGGTCTTGGAATCTTTAATATGCTACTGTCTTCCTTGCATCTCTCAGGTGGGTGAGATAGGGTGGCCTGGTGGAGGAGACCTCCAGCAGACCTCAGAATTTCTTATTTGGCAGAATGTCTCAAGGAGTAGTATCACTTGAGAAATACCTTTCCAGGTAGCAATTGCCATTAATGAACATTAGGAAACAGATGTTTTTAGTAACCTGATATTTATTTTCAAAGGTTGGGTTTGATGCCATTAGAGTGTACAATAAGAGGCTGAAAGCATTGAGGAAAATACAGAAACTCATCAAAAAAGGTCAATTAAGAGCAACAAAGGTGAGGCAACATCTTTCATATCCCCCTTAAATTCTTTCCTTTCTCAGGTGAAAATGAAATCAGTTAGATAGTCTAAAATTAAATCTATCCCTTTTGGTACCCAGATATGTACAGGCAGATGACATACATTTGTCAGAGAATGGCTGAGTTGTTCTTTTAGGCAAGAGGGTATGGGACAAAATAAATTAAATCAGCAGAGTTCCTTGGAAACACAGGGTGTGATTATTATTTTTTTTAATCATGAAATAA
The DNA here is from genome assembly GCF_000325575.1 of Pteropus alecto. Classification (NCBI taxonomy): domain Eukaryota; kingdom Metazoa; phylum Chordata; class Mammalia; order Chiroptera; family Pteropodidae; genus Pteropus; species Pteropus alecto. Next base: position 6,590,679 of record NW_006494608.1, on the reverse strand, counting down.
ACCTTATTTTTACTGAAAGGAACAAAACAAGTGCTAATTTAATGCCTGAAAATTGTAATAGAAGGCAGTAAGTTCATAACCTTTTAGAACTATTACCTTTTATTCAGACTTTCCTGCCAATGTGTCTCTTGGCCAAGTTCCATAATCTTCCAGAAATCAAGTTTCCTGGCTCCTCTGCTCTTCTATTTTTCTTCCTAGAGAACATCAAAGTTTGGACTGAGGTGAACCTCATTCCTTAAGAGTTCTTCCCCTTGATGTTTTGCTTACCAAGGAACAGTGTGCAGGACTTTTAAGTAATTTGAAATGAATTGTTGAAAGACATCCCAAGTCATTGGCAATTAAGGTGGCAGTATTTTCTTTGTTTAGAATGGTATTATAAGTGATGCTGGTACAACGAATAATGCTTTTGAGCCTGATGAAGATATTGAGGATCCAGAAGAACTTGATATCCCAACCAAGGAAATAGAGTTTCAAGTGGATTGGAATTCTGAGATTCCAGTGAAAGTGAATGTTCCCAAAGTGCCAATCCATAGCCTTGTGCTTGACGGTGGAGCTGTATCTTTCTTGGATGTTGTTGGAGTAAGATCATTGCGAGTGGTAAGGTTCTGGTGTTTTAATTATAGATTTGGAGCTTTGGCAATAGTAAAATGATATGGGTTGCCCAGTCTTGCAGAAAGATGATTGATTGCATGGGCACTGTAATTTTTCTATGGGAATGCTTTTGCAATAGATTGTCATATTTTAAAGCACAGGCTATGGAGCCAGACTATCTGGGGTTGAATCCTGGCTCTACCACTTGCTGTAGTGTGAGTATGGGCAAGTTGCTTAATCTATCTGTACCTCAATTTCTTCATCTGTAATATGAGGATAATGATGGGACCTACTTCATAGGTTTTTTTTTTGAAGATTATATATGTGTATGTGTGTATATGTATATATTTATATGGTTTAGAAGAGCATCTGGCACACAATGATCTCTCAGCAAATATTAATATTTATTATGTTTTGTTTTCCCGAGAATATGTAGATAATGGAATATAAGAAGGAAAAATGGGCAAAAGTTTATGTTAAGCATTATGTTTTTATTTGTTATGTGAACAGTAGCAGAATGAGGAATACCAAGTACATGGTAGGACTGGAAAAGACACATATTATTAAGAGGTTAGAGCATCTGGGAAGTCAAAGGGTTGAGAAGCCTGTAGGACAGAAACATTCATAATATCAGACACAAGTTATGCAAGCTCGAGTTCAGTCTTTCAGCAAATACATGTGAAATGCCTAATATGTGCCAAGCACTTAGCCGGGCACAAGAGACAAAGGATGAAGTAGTCATAGTGCTTATCCTTATGGGACTAAGCATTCTAGAGGGAAAGGTAAACATTAAGTAATCTTTTAAATAACAACTATACCAAGTGCTCCAAAGCAGACTAACTAGGGTACCGACTTGACCAGGAATGTCAAGTTTAGGTAAAGCTTCAGGTAAGTATCAAGAAAATCAGGCAAAAAAGTAAGCAGGTTCAAGGCATCAACAATGAGATGTAATAATATGAAACTGACCCTTATCTGAGGTTTAGCTTAGCTGGGGCTTCTTGGCTACCTTTCCAAGGGCAGGAAATGATTCCAGGGTGAGGGGAATTAGCAGGTAAAGTGGAAGAGAGATATTTGACTAAGGAGTGTGAGAAAATGCTGACAGTCTCTCTTCCAGTTCTCTTAGTAGACCTGGTTATTAGCTTATCTGAGAACATACTCTTGTTCTTCATCGTGCATTTCACTCTAGGCATTGGCGCAAATGCATTGTAGATTGTGTTGGCCAAAGTGTTTAATGAATTACTTTTGAGAAGAGTCTTAATGTTTAATGCCAAAATATTTTCCACACCTAACAAATAATTGATTTCAAGTGCTGTAATGACATTTATGAAAACTCCAAACTTTATATTTGCATAGAGGTCTTGACCTTTCCTCCTCTTCCTCCTCCTCCTCCTCCTCCTCTTCTTCTTCTCCTCCTCCTCCTCCTCTTCTTCTTCTCCCTCCCCCTCTCCCCACTCCTCCTCCTCTTCTTCCTCCTCTTCCTCTTCCTTCTTCTTCTTCTCTTCCTTCCTCCTTCCTCTTCTTCTTCTTCTATTTCAATTTAACCCAGCATATTTATTGAGCACATTCTCTGTGCCAATACTGAATGTGCCAGTACTGTTTTAGGTGCTGGAATTAAAGTGATGAAAAAGGTAGATATGGACTGACCTTGGGTAATTAGATAATTTATCATCTAACCCGGGACACTTTTGAGAATGAAAGTGAGCACTATTAGTTGTGCTGAGTGAACTGGTCAGCTATTGTCATAATAATGCTGCATAATACCACCCAAAAGCAAGCAGCTTACAACAGTCATTAATGTATCTTGCTCATGTGTCTGTAGGTTGAGTGGAAAAGCTCTGCTTCAGGCTGAAGGTTGGCTGGGCTTGGTTCCAGGCTTCAGGTTATGTACAGGTTTCCACAGGTCTGCACATTCCCTTTAGATCGGAAGCCACCCGGGGCATGTCCTCACACAGTGAATCGCAAGAGCACAAGCAAAGAAGTGGAAACACAGTACCTCTTAAAGCATCACTGACATCATATCTGCTAGTGTTCTAGTAGCCAAAGAAACCCCACAGCCAAGCACAAACCCATGTTGCCAGGAAGTATACTCTTTCTTAAGGGGAGAGGAGTTAACATTTGCTGAATAGCAATCTAACCCACCACAGTGAGACAACAGGTATAAACCAGGACTGTTCCAGGACCGTTCCAGCTGGACCTGTGGTCTACCCTAGTCTAATATGGGGTTTATGATCTAGCAGGGAAGACAGATAATGTGTAGTTAATTGTAAGTGTGATATGGGTTACAATAAGGCATATGGATTGTGAAGTTCTATTTTATTATTGCCCATAGGTCTTGTATTTTGAATTTTGATATTAAACTTTTCATTCTGAGATAATCGCGATTCCCATGAAGTTGTAAAATATAATACAGAGAGATCCTCTGTAACCCTTACTGACTTTCTCCCAATGCTGATATCTTACAAAACTATTGTACATAATCACAATCAGGATACTGACACTGATACAGTCAAAACACAGAGCCCTTGGTCCCTTTTTACACTCGGAATCTGGTGGTCACCTATCTGCACCCATATATCTTCCACTCAAAGATATAGACTCGTACTCTTGTCTCTGATCTGCAGGGGTTATATTAGGAAGCCGCCTGTACTCCCTTCTTTTCTTCCTTCCACAAATATTTACTAAGCACCTTTGTGCTATTGAGTGCTGCACTACTGAGCACTGGATGTTGCCACATCCTGAGATAACAGTCTTTTTATCCCTAATCATATCTTCACTGTAGGTTGAAAACATCTGTTGTTTTCTGATAATGAACTTTCATCAAAGTCCTGATTAACCATGAAAATACTGAAGTTTCTCCTGAGCAAGTAGCTGAATGCTACTAAATTATGGACAGATAAAGTTACTCAAATTTTCCTTTTAAAATTTTTAGATCGTCAAAGAATTCCAAAGAATTGATGTAAATGTGTACTTTGCATCGCTTCAAGGTAAATGCGCATGTGGATGTATCTATCTATAAGACTTATCCCTAAGTCCTTTCTCCTACCTTGGAATGTAGCTACATCATGACCAAAACCTTTAAAAAAATATATTTTTTTATTGTGATAAAAAATGTATAATAAAATTTGCCATGTTCGTCACATTCAAGTATACAATTAATTCAGTGGCATTAAATACACTTACAATGTTGTGCAACCATCACAACTGTCTATTTCCAAAATTTTTCATCTCCACAAACAGAAACTCTACTCATTCACTGAGGGCCTTTTTGAACCTAAAAAAGGTATTACTTCCAATTTGTGCCATAGAACTGGTAATGCATGGAAACCTACGTCCTGACAGCAGTGCTGGTCAATGGGGAAGAATTATGATGGGAGGGCAGAGCTGGAGATGACTTAGACCCCTTAAAACTGGAGGATCCTCCAGGGTATGATTCTGTGTCTGTCTATGTATACGTGTGTAGGAAAATACTAGTGCTTAGGCTGAGTTCTCTAGAAGCAGAGACTGGGATAAGGATTCTTATATAAGTGATTTATTGAGAGAGTGAAATCTGGAAAAATTCATGAAGGAGTGAGGGGAGCAGGACAGGGCAGGGGAAGAAGCTGAACAAAGATATGGTTGCAAAAGTCTACTGTAGCCTGATTTCACAAGGAGCACACAATGGGAAGAGCACCAGAGGGTTATTCCTTTTTGATGCCAGTGAGCTGGCCTTTTTACCCCCATATCAGTCCGTCAGTGGCTGTAGGCCGCCCAAGAGTGAGAATGTAACCTCCCAGGTCTTTTCAGGTGAGGTAGCTCCCAAAGGCCCAGGAAAGTTCTCCAGAGAAGGCCACAGCTGTGAACCATTAGCAGCCAAGCTCACAGCAGCTGGAGGATGGGACCCTGACAAAAGGGACCTGGTCAGGAACCAAGGCTGTTTACTACAATCAGTTATGGTAAACCATGCCATGTGCCACCAGAAAACAAACTCCGGTTAGAGCACGGGCACATTTTTGAAATGAGAAAAAGGAATTAAAAGGAGATGCTACAGAAGCTTAGTATTGGTTGATATTACAAAAATATCTTTTCCTAGAGGCTAAACATTCTCTCTTTCTTTTGAAGATCATGTGATAGAAAAGCTGGAGAAATGTGGTTTTTTTAATGATAACAGAAAGGACATATTCTTTTTGACTGTCCATGATGCCGTCCTCCATGCACAGAACCAAGTGAAATCCCGAGAGATTCAAGATTCCATTTTAGAAACGGTAAACGTCTAACTTTTCTACATATGCATCTTTCCTAAACCATTATTTCTGTAAATGACAAAAATTCCATAAACTTAGGTTTGAATCCCAGCCTAGTGAGATGTTAAGCCATCTGCTTAACTTCTCAGAGCCTTAGTTTTCTAATCAGTAAAATGGGAGTAAAACATTTCTTTCACTTGGTAGATATGAAGACTAAATATGACAATTTATAGGAAAGCACCCAGGAGAACCTAGTGCATATTAGTTCTATAATACGTGGGTTTTCTAGTAAAAATAGGCATTAACTATAGTGCCTTTTCACAATATAGGCCCTGAATCTTAGGTCTTCTGAGATTTGTATATACAAATGCAATTTAAATTCTTAGCAATCTAGAAACTCTTCATTATAAATGCCTTTAAATAAGATCTATTAGGTCATAAGTGATCTTTGAAAAAGAAAAGTAATTAAAAGCCATGAATCAGCCCAGAGTTAATTATCCCCCACAAAATAGAATAGATGCAGATTTCTTATGGGCCTCTTTCTTTTGTCAGTTAGCCAGGAGAGTTGAGCAGTCTGGGCTGGGCCTACTGGTCGGCCTAGTACAAGAACTTCTTCTCTTATGGGCCTTCCCATAGTGAATTTGGGAAACTAAATACCTATAAAAATAACAACAAATAATTATTATACCAGTGACATAGTCTTATATTTTAAATTGCTTCCCTTTTTTCTAAAATTAGGGTAAGTAGATTCATATCCTAAAGTGGAAGTTAATGTCTGAAGTAAAACTAATTTAGAAAACAATAGTACATTATTCTTTTCACCTGTTTTTAGTGGGGAGCTTGCTCTGCTTAATGTTGCTGGAGAAAATACTAGTCCCAAATACGAAGATCTGGATCTTACATTAAAAAAGAAAAGTAGTAAAACCACAAATCTAAAAAAAAAAAAAGAAAAGAAAAAAAGCTACATGCAAGATGCTCATCTTTGAAAACTCATAAACCTTTATCTTAAAATTCTCTAACCCATAGGTAACAATAAAGCAGGATCATAAAAGTATTTTAAAAAGACCCTACATTAAAAGTAAAATAGAACCAAGATGTCAAGTATGCTCTCAACATGAAAACAGTTATTTTGTTATTTGTTCACATCCTATCTGATCCAGGATCTCAGATCCCATGAATGTCACAAAAACCACTAACCAAGAGTGCACTACCAGCTTTAGACTCAACCTTGTTTGTAATCAGGGAGGCATTGTGAGTGGCCAGGATGGATTTTTTGACCCTGAACAAATGTCAGACTGAGTATAACTGAGTGTTCATATTATATACTTACAGCTTCACTGGATAGTGGGTTGAGCACTACTGTGGCCTGTCAGGTCAGGAACCTTACACTCCTTGTACCTCCAGTATCTAGCACTAAGCCCTGTATAGCACATGTATAGTAAATGGTGATAACATGCATCTGTAGTAATTTCCTTTTCTTTAGGAAGGGTAACTTGTGTATTATGGATATTGTGGCTGCAGTGATATGACCCTCTCCTTATCCCCTTATATGATCACCACGAGAACTATCCCAGGACTGGCTTACCTGTAGTTATACCTATCTTCTTGCCTCCCTATTATGTCTGACTATTTGCACAGAGACTAAAGTCTCTAATCCATTTCCACAACAGCAAAGATAATTGGATTATTTATTTTTGAGATGAATAGTACTTAAAAAGCTCTTTGAAATATCACTCTTATCTTGACATACATTTGGAGTTACTTTGGAAGTATCCTTTTTTATGCATAAAACAAAGCCCAAATTGTTATTGGCTTCCTCTGTGTAGAAGCTACTGCAGAACTTTCTTGAACAAACAACTTGGTCCTTAGGTGTTGCTTTCCATCTCTAATAAAATTAATTTCTGTCGAATTTAACTTGGACTGTTTATTGTCATCAGTCACAAGCCTATTCAGTGTGTTCTCAGTGCTATACTAGGTACTTTTAGTTTAGCCATTGAAATAAAAACACTATTGACTGTTGAATCAGGCAGATAGGTGACTCATTAAGAGGTATACACCTCAGAAGTTGGGGAAGAGCTGAAAAGGAGGTTAGATAGTGAGGAACTACACCAGTTCAATTTGAATGTGAAAAATGGTACAGGGAAAAATCTAAGTGAGAAATATAAAAGGACAAGAAAGTTGAAAAGAGGACGTGGTTCCTTAGTGTAGCAGTTAGCACGTCTGCTTTACACGCAGAAAGTCCTGAGTTCATGACACAGTGGAGCCATGGTCCATGGTCTACGGCCATGCCACCCTGAACAAGCCCGATGTCTGATCTCGGAAGCTAAGCAGGCTCGGGCCTGGTTAGTACTTGGATGGGAGACCACCTAGGAAGACCAAAAGTTGAAAAGAGGACGTGGTTCCTTAGTGTAGCAGTTAGCACGTCTGCTTTACACGCAGAAAGTCCTGAGTTCATGACACAGTGGAGCCATGGTCCATGGTCTACGGCCATGCCACCCTGAACAAGCCCGATGTCTGATCTCGGAAGCTAAGCAGGCTCGGGCCTGGTTAGTACTTGGATGGGAGACCACCTAGGAAGACCAGGTGCTGTAGGCATAAATAATAATAAAAAAGAAAGCTGAAAAGGATTTTGAAGTAATGTAGATTATTATAGATAAGAAGCACCAGCAGCGTTTCAAGTCATTTTCAGTGGAGTATCAGGTGTGTTAATGCTATTATATTTCCAATAGATATTTTCTGTGTTCTCTTTGTCAAGATCTCCCTCATGCAGGACCATAAGGATCCTCTTGAGTTAATGGAAGCAGAGATGATTGAAGAAGAACTTAATGTCGAGGATGAGGTATGAGTATTATATTCTTTCAAAGAAAATAATTTGGATTAAATCTTGAATAAATAGAATAATACATGTAGTGACTATGTCAGATACAAACTATTCAGAGAAAATATTTTTTGAAAAATACCAAAAGGATGGTTCATAGAAAGGAAAAAATGGAAAACAAGAATTCTTCCTTGAAGACATTAAGAACTTGGGGACTGTCTGCCTCAGGCATGTGGGCATGATCAGTGATGGGAAGCAGCCAACACACTCGTCCTGATTTTATACCTAAGCCTCCAAATACTTTCTATTCCAGAGACCTAAGGGATAGAGGAAAGGTGAAGGAAGAGAATTTCTCACCTGGGAGTTTCATAAGATTCGGAATATTATGTGAGGAATAAGAAACTCATGACCTTTCTTTATCTGACCGATAATGGCTTAGAAAAGACTGATTCTGTGTATTTCTGATACACTTGGGGCTGAAACTTGTAGTTAATTTGTGGCTCCACCACTGACCGAAATGGGACTAACAAAAGAAGATCATAGAATTTTAAAGTTGAAAGATGTCTTAGAAATCAAGTAATCCCACGTTCTAGCCCATGCAGAAATCTCTCCAACACCATGCCTGAGGATGTTCACGCAGCTTTTGTGTGAACATTTCCAGACTTTGGCAACTAGAAGCTCTTCCAGGTAGTTTGTTGCATGGTTAGAAGTCTCCAAGTGTTAGTTGTGCTTACAAAACAAGATTCAGCCTTTCTCTGATAACCATGCTGTGGAGTGAGATCTGCCTTCTCTAGCAACATGAGCTGTACCACTGAACAGCCTTTAAATGTTGGAGAGTAGCTCTCATGTTTCCACTAGACTCTACTCCAGGTGGGACTCCTCCATTTCCCTTTACCATTCCTCATAGACACAAAATTTGTCAATGCTTCTCTGGACAAAAAGAGGACACAAAACCCTTGACAGGATCAGGGCAGCATGGAGATTATGCGACCATGACCTACCTTGATCTCATCAAGATATTTCTATTACTGTGACTTAAAAATGTGTTTATTTTCATAATAGCTACATCAAAATCTTTGCTTCTGTTGAGCAGGGGTCAACAAAAAATTTGGCCATTTTCACACAAACTGTTGTCCAACTGGGCTCCCCATTTATATTTATGTCATTGGTTTTGACCCTAGAAATATGTAGGACTATACATATTTCTGATAGATTATATCTCGTTTGTTCCTGTTTATTAACATCCTTTTGAATTCTGAATCTATCATCCAGCATATTAACTATGCACCCCCACTGGTGTCATGTGCAACTCTGATAAGCATGCTGCCTTTGCCTTATTCCAGGTACTGATAAAAATGTTGGAAAGCATAACATTCAAACCCCTACGATAAAATCAGGCAGTGAAGATGACAGGCAGAGAAGACCTTTGTGGAGGAAATACACTGCTAGGGTGAAAATCAGAGGTCCTGCATCTTAACCTGCCAGCTTAGTGTTCCCAGCAATGTCATCATTGGGCTGTATAGTCTTTCCAGCTTTAGAAGTTTATGATTATGGGTAATAGGGCTGACTTAGTTGAGTAAAAACTCATATATCAATATTGAAACTTAAGAAGTTGCCACATTAGAGTGAAATAAGTCAGACAGAGAAAGATAGATACCATATGATTTCACTTATACGTGGTATCTAAGGAACAAAAAGAACTAATCAAAAACAGACTCACAAATATAGTGGACAATTTGGTGACAGAGGGGAGGGGGGTTGGGAGGCTGGGAGAATGGGGTGAAGGGTTAAAGAAGTACAAATCAGTAGTTGATAGTTGGGCACGGGGAGCATGGTAGAGGGAATGCAGTTAGCATTAATATGATGGCTAAGTGGAGGGCCAGGGGAGGGAGGGAGCAATTGCAGGGGTCGTTTTATGAACATTGTAGATGTCTAACCAATGTACTGTATATTTGAAATTAATTTAAATAAATTTATAAAAAAAAACAGACAAAAAGAAGTTACCACATTATAAAAGTATTTTTTCTTTTCTTTTTCTTTCTTTCTTTCTTTTTTATTTCTCTCTCCTTCCTTCCTTCCTCCCCTCCCCCTCTTTTTCCCTTCCTTCCTTCCTTCCTTCCTTCCTTCCTTCCTTCTTTCCTTCTTTCCTTCCTTCCTTCCTATTTTTATGGTGACATATGGTTAACGAAATCTAATAACTTTCAGCTGTACATTTTAACAATAAGGCATATGCATATTTACACTGGGTGTTCACCACCATAGTTAGATTTCTTTCTGTCACCACATATTTGAGTCCCTTTACCCTGTCTACCTCTGCCCTCCCACCTCCCCCCTACCCTCTGGTAACCACAAGTCTATTGTCTATGTCCATGAGTCTCTGTTTGTATGTCCTGTTCATTTGTTGCTTTTAGGTTTATATCCCACATATAAGTGATATCATGCGATTTTTAACTTTTTCTGTCTGACTTATTTCGCTTAGCATGGTTTATAAAAGTATTTTTGATTGCCACGTAAAAGGATCATTCATGTAGGATTCCTGTAGGTAGTGTGGCAGAATAGCAAAGTGGTTTTAAGGACATGGATTTCAGAATTAGATGGATTTGAATGTGAACCCTGATTCTACTTCTTAATGGTTGTGTAGCCTAGGGGAAATTATTTATTTTGTCTTCATGTTAGCTTCTTCATGTAAAATATAAACAACATACTTCAACGAGTTGTGAAAATTAAAGGATGCATAAAGTAAGTGCTCAACGAATAGTGATTATTGCTTTTAAATGAATCTAATTAAAGTATGATGAGTTACAAAAATTTTAGTCTGCTTTTATTATGATGATATACACCTAAATGAGTAAACATAAGCAACTGACACTATCAAAACATACTTGTGAAAAAAGATAATGTAGATTTAAGGCGAATGCAGTTGTATTAACACTTTGCTTTCCCTTTGCCTCCACAGGCTATGCGTAGACTTGCTTCCTGAAGGTGGGCTTGGGTGGTCACTATAAGCAAGGACTGCAAGGCAAAATTTAACTACCAATGTAATTCTATGCAAGCATTTTCTGCATTGACTATTCCTATGGACTAGAAACACTCATTCTTTTTCCATTAGATTTTTAAAAAATTTTGATTTTTAAAAACCACTTATCCATTGAAAGAGAAGCACTTAAGATTGTTTCTAGGCTTTATTTATAAAATACATAGTTTACCTCTAAAATGTGCAAAATGGTGATGAGAGTTATCCAAGCAATTTAGCAATTTCTAGGATCTGCTGGTGTTATATTGCTGCACCCTGCACCCCCGTGGCAGAGTTGCTGACAGTTTCCGTGGGCTCTGGGGTACCTCTGCTCAGTTGTGGTAAGTGTGATGCAACAGCCTCTGTGGGCAGGTGAGTCGGGAATGATTATCATAAAGAAAAATCTATTTCTGACTGGCCTTGATAGCCATGAGGTCCACTGATCACAGTAAGGGCACACTGAGTAGACGTTGAAACGTAATTGTTAGTGCATTTATCAATAAAAGTGTTCAAAAATCACTTTTGGTAAATACATCAAAAAAGTTTTTTAAATACAAACTTGGTTAGTACTTAATAGTGAATGTTATATGTGACTGTATGTGTAACCAGAATTCAGAAGCAAGGAAATGGTTCACTTAAGAGCTACAGAACTAGGCCGATATATTTTAGAAACATTGATTTAGAGAAATGAAGCAATAAGATTATTGTGGTTTATAGAAGTCATTTTGATATAACCATGGATCACAATTAGATCAAGTAAAGTATATGAAAGACTGTCTCTAGCTTAAAAATGCAATTTTAACAAGTTTATAGGGATGATCGTTGTGTAGAGGTACATAAAGATACAGACAATTTAAAATCTAACACAAAAATTGTGTTATTTTGAACAAAAAATAATTTTGATATGTTTAGAAGACTGTGGTGATTAAAACAAGTTTATATTTTTCTCTAAAATTTTAGCAGTATGTAAAGTTAAGTGACCTTTTAACTGAATTCTGATCACCTTTCCGAAAAAATCTAAAAACTAAACAGCTTAAATATAATTCTATGTTTAAATCGAGTTTTTTTAGACAAAACATTCTAAATGAACTCAATAGCAAAAGAAAAAATTGGTTGGGAATATATACATTGAAAATGTATAGGTTTTTAAAAATCCATATTTTAAGCCAGAAAATATTTTATATCTTTTATTTTTACTTAAACTTTTCTGACTGCCAACAATTTTCTAGATATTATATGTAATATACAGGCTGTGGTCCTGTGAACTATTCTCATATATTTCATGCTGGAATGAATGAAATTGTACTTCATTTCTAGAGAAAAATAAACACTGAGGTCCCCAACTGAGACTATGTCTTGCGTGGTTGAGAATTATATTATACCTTTGACACAGATATGTGAAACTGTCAAATGTGTTTGGCTATCTGAAGGCAGCAAATACCAAAGTTACCCCTTATAATAAGACCAGAGTTTTGCAAAATCCTGCATCCATTTGCGACTATATAAGATCACAGTCTATTTAACTTGTTTCTCAAGCGCACTCTAGGAATATTGTCTCTTCTATGCATTTTTTGAATAATAAGCACACTTTTAATGCTGTATAGCCAATGAGAATTTTACTTGAAATTAAAGTTGTCTTTTGTTATGTTTTAACCTACATGATAAGAATCCAATGTTGTATGAATTTCAGTAACAAATGAAAAAATCACATCATGTACATTTGGAAATATTTGTACATATTTTTATGAAATGTAAAGTTACCTTTTAAACTACTCTGATGTATCCTCTCTAAAAAAAAACTATTAAATATAATAAAGAATGCTACCTTGTAAGTTTGTCATTACTCTTTTCACTCATTGGTTTGATGTATTCTTTATAATTCTACTTCCATCTTTCATATGTGCAATTTCTTTTATCATGTTATAAAGACACTTTAATATTCATTTAAATAACTCAAACAGATTGCCTTTGGCTAATGGCAAATTATAATAAACATGCATTTTCCAAGTTAAAAAAAAAAGACTTATCAGTGAAATAAGCAATGTTACAAATATCTCAATTAAATCTTGTAATTCTTACCCAAATATTTCCAGCTTATTATGTATGATGATTTTCATGATTTCATTTATTTATTTATTTATTTATTTATTTATTTAATTTTAGGCAATGGCAACCCTCGGTTGACCTCACAGATTGCAAAGACCTTGTCAGCTTACAATCCCTTATTTTTTATATTTTACGCCTACAGTACCTGGTCTTCCTAGGCGGTCTCCCATCCAAGTACTAACCAGGCCTGACCCTGCTTAGCTTCCGAGATCAGATGGAATTGGGCTTGTTCAGGGTGGCATGGCCGTAGGATTTTCATTATTTTAAGCAAACTTTTCCTGTTGGTACAACATATATATCAAAGGGATACACAACATGGTGTACTGCTTGAAGAATTTTCACAAAACAAGCGCACCAGTGTAGCTAGCACCTGACCAATAAATAGAACATAACCAGCACCCCAGAAGCCCTCTCATGCACCCTCCTCTTATTTGCTCCAAAAGGTAATTACTGTCCTGACTTCTAATATTTGTTTTTTGAACTTCATATAAATAAAATTAAACAAGTTATTTTCCCCCTTGTCTTTTAAGTCTGTCTTAACATCACAATCATGAGATTTATCATGTTGCATATAACAATCACTTTTTCACTGCTGTATAGTATTCCATTGTCCGAATTTACCACCAATTTATCCATCCTACAATCTGGACATTTAAGTTGTTTCTAGTTTGGCTTTCATGAATAGTGCTGCTATGAACATTCTTGTTCATTTTTTTGGTGAACATATGCACACAATTCTGTGTAGTATATACCTGGGAGCAGAGTTGCTGAGGTCATATACGTATAATCTGTTTCAGTACATATCTAGTATCTACAACAGACTGTTTTCTAACCTTTGCACCAATTTATACTTCTGTCACATGTGAGTTAGAGTTTCAGTTTCTGCACATTTTTGTCAATAGTGGGTCTGTGTCTTTTTCGTTTGAGCTGTTCTTGTAGGTGTGAAGCAATATCACACTGGTTTTAATTTGCATGTCGCTGATGACTAAAGAAGTTGAGCATTTTCTCAGATGTTCATTATCATTGCAAATCCTCTTTTGTGAATTGTCTGCACAAGTCATTTGCCTATTTTTCTTTTTGGTTAGCTGCCTTTTTAAAATTTTATTTTATTATTATTATTATATTTTTGGTTAAGCCTTTGAGCCTTGCTTTATTTTTATTTTTTTAATTTTTAATTAAGTTTATTGGGGTAACACGGGTTAATATACTTATATAATTTTCAAGTGTACATTATCATTTGACATCTGTATATTCTATTGTGTCTTTACAACCCAAGTTCCAGTTTCCTTCAGCTACCATATGTTTGATCCCCTTAACCCTTTTCATCCTCACCCTAACCCCCTATATGT
>NW_006494608.1:6568378-6571576 GCF_000325575.1 Pteropus alecto | reverse complement strand
TGCTGTTTTTTCAGAAGGAAGATTTATTATATAAAGGTCTCTCTTCAGCCTGTTGCAAAGAAGGCACTTTTCTTTTGGATTCCAGTAAGTCGCATCTAAGCCTCTTGGATTCCTGCTTTATATAAAGCTATAAAAAATGCCTTTTAATTTTCTTAATTTAATTTAATCATGCTCGCTACCCTCAGTTTCAGTCCCTGTCAGTGTCAGTGACAGTTTCGGCAGTGTTTGCTCAGATTCCCCTGGTGCTCCACGGTGATTGGTCTTGGAGGGTATGGGAGGAGGGACTCTCTGCGTTGGGGGTTCGGGGCTGCAGCTCAGCCTCAATTTTGCAACCGTGGCCAGCAAAAATTAGCCGTTGTTCCTCTACGGTCCCGTCCCTCTTCTCTGCTTTCTGTGCTGATGCTGGGCCCTGCAGCCAGCTGGTCATGGGGAGCTTACAGCTATATGTTCAGGGAACTCGCCACACGAACTCACTGTTCCTTCTCCTCTCTTTCTCCTCCTGCAGGGAGCTTCGGTGGCTGCGAGAGGTATCTTCTTTATTTCTGCCAGTCCACCACCCAACACCCAGGGTTCTGACCTGTGGTAGCTCTTATGCACAGATCCCATGCTCAGATGTGCTGGTGTGCAGTTTGTGTGTTTTTCGTTGAGTTGTAGATGTTCAGCTTATTGTTGTTTCAAGGGGAGAGATCTGGGGACATCTCTCACTCTGCCATGTTTCCAAGATCCTCTGCCTTTTTCTAATTGCCTTGTAAGAGTTTATATAATAAGGATATAAATCCTCTGTTAGAAATATTTATTGTAAATATTCTCTTCTGTGGATTGCCTTTTCACTCTTAATCATGTCTTCTGACGAAGTTCTTATTTTAATGTAGTTCAATTTATCATTTTTCTTTTAATGGTTAGCCTTTTTTTTCTTGGTATCTAGTTTACGAAATCTTTGCCTTCCTAAGATAATGAAGATATTTTTCTATGTTTTCATCTGAAATTTTCTTGCCTCTCCCATTTGGATACACATTATATCTGGAGTTGGTTTTTGTGTATGATGTGAGGTAAGGAGTGAAGATACATTTTTTGTTCAAAAATAGATAATCTGTTGACTTAGCAACTTTCAATAAAAACACCATCCTTTCTACTTCAATGCAGTGTCACTTTTATCATAGATAAACTGACTATACATGTTTATACTGTTTTTAGATTCTCTACTCTGTTCCATTGCCCTATTTGTCTGTCTTTGTACCAATACTTTACTGTCTTGATTACTATAGATTTTTAGTAGCTCTCGATATCAGGAAGTATAATTCCTCCAGTTTATTCTTTTCTTACTATATTTATATTTAGCCTTCTGCATTTTCACATACATATCAATTTCTATCAAATATTGTTCTTAACATATTTTCTAGAATTAGCAAAATTTTCATCAGTGCTCGTGACACTCAAAAAATTAAATAATATTTTACATTAAATAATAGATGTTGAAACCCACAAAAATTAATCATGGTTATGTTTTATTAGATGATGCACAATTGAAAAGTAACTTGAGTTTTGTGTTTAAGTTAGAGAGAAACACAAATTTCAGCTTATGTGCTTCATAAACTTACATGGTAGGCCTGAGTTGAGGTCAAGTGTATAACTGGAACTGAGATGTGTCCAGGCAGTGCCACTGATTGCAGAGTCTCAACAGAAGTCTGTTTAATCACTGAGGAACCTACTGGGAGAGAGACAATTCTAAAACAAGAAAGAGTCAGCTTAAAGGGCTAACCCAATAACAAGGTTTAGTTATTGGTGGACAATGGTGATTGAGGGTGATATAGTGCCTGCCACTCTGAAGTATGTTCTAGAGCCGGATTCATGAACTCATGTTTGGGTCCTATGAAGAAAAGAAACTCCAAATATGTAATCCAGAAGAGCTGTTTTACTGAGATCTCTGTAAATGGATGGGGCATATGCAATGTTCTTGGCAACAACTATAACAATATAACTGCAAAGGTACGGAGGCATCCTGCCCTGGTCTCCAGGTCTACAGCTCTGGAGACACCTCAGTTCCTAATGATAGTGCCCTGCAAGAGTACATGGAGGAGAGCAGTACTTGGTAGGACGGCGTTGCTCATGAATACATGTGAGGCACTCTGTGGGACTTTCAGAAATATTTGAGGGGTCTTCTAGCTAGAACTTAGATCTTTGTGAGCAAATGAGATGAGAGTCAATAAATTAGGGCTATTTTCCATTGCATCAGGTTGGGTTCCTGAAGAAAGTGTGATTTCATTTAGAATAGAGAGAGGGAGAAAAAAAATGGCGTAGATAATAGAGGCTTTGTTCATCCCTCTGGTGTCCAAATCAAAGTTGTGACAGAAATAAGGAGCAGCAGCAAGGAAAAATTGCCTGAGATTAACAAGCCATACAAGTAGGGAGAAATACAAGAAATCACCCTGCAAAGGCAGAAGGCAGGATGGGACTGAGTGAGTCTAAGGCTGCAGCAGTGGCAGAAGCCTCTTAAGGAGGTCGCGTCCACGAGCGGGTTTTTGCAGTGATGGACTTGCTTGCTCTGAGCACCAGTGCCGATTAGGCTGCACGCAGGGGGCACCAGAGACTTATAGGGAGACATTGTCGGAGTGAGGGCCCAGACGAGACTTGCTGGGTACAGAAGTCCAGGCGGTATCCATTGTTCCCTGTTGAGCCCTCCTCCACTACCAGTGTGCTGGACACAGTGCCACCATAGCTGTGACGTCATCAAACTGGATAACAGAGGTCGCTCTGCCCAGAGGATTCCCTGAAACCCCACCTCCTCCAACTTGCAGCCTCACCTAAGCCACATCCAGTTGTATCCTCAGTGAGTCAGGTGCTCCTTGCTGAGACTCACACTGGAGGCAGCCTCAGTTTCTGGCGTGGCCTTTTGAGGCAACTATAAGCACAGCATCTGTGGATTGCTTGCTGAATCTTTACAGATGGCCCCAGAGGAGCAGAGGCTTGGGCTAAATTTGGCCTGCAGCTGAACCCCTCTCAGGACTGTGCCACTGGACACCTACTTCACAAATCCACACTAATAAGACCGGGAGAATGAGGAGCTTTGCTTAGTACATAGAAACAGACACAGAAAGACAGCCAAAATGAGAAGACAAAGCAGAAACCACATGAGAGAACAGAACAGAGATCCAGATATCATGGAGTCAAGTAATCTAACTGATGCAGAGTTCAAACCCC
>NW_006494608.1:6529860-6567872 GCF_000325575.1 Pteropus alecto | reverse complement strand
AAATATTAAAAGCAGCAAGACACAAACAGATAATTCCATATAAGGGCAAACCCCTAAGACTGGCAGCTGATTTCTCAGCAGAATCTATGCAGGACAGAAGGGCTTGGCAAAAAATATTCCACAGGATGAAGACCCAGGATCTACGACCAAGAATCATTTATCCAGCAGAGCTATCATTTAGAGTGGAAGGGCAGATAGAGAGCTTCCTAGACACAAATAAGCTAAAGGAATTCATCGCCACCAAGCCAGTATTACAGGAAATGTTGGAGGGACTTCTTTAAGAAGAAAAAACATGTTACCAAAAACAGGAATAAGGAATGGTAACAACTACATTCCTATCAATAAGTACCTTAAATGGAAAAGAATTAAGTGCTCCAACCAAAAGATAGAGTGGCTGAAAGGATAAGAAAACAAGACCCCTACATATGAAAAGGAAGGAGATAGAAAAAGATATTGCTTTGATGGACCTAGAAAGTATTTAAGTCAGACAGAGAAAGATAAGCAGTATATGATTTCACTTATATGTGGAATCTAAGGGATAAAAAGAACAAACTGATTAGTAAAACAGACTCACAAAATATAGTGGACAATTTGGTGACAGACAAAGGGTAGGGGGTTTGGGGGGCTGGGAGAATGAGGTGAAGGGCTAAAGAAGTACAAATTAGTAGCTGATGGATGGTCACGGGAATGGGGAGCATGGCATAGGGAATGCATTTAGTATTAATACACTGCCTAGGTGGAGGGTCAGGGGAGGGAGGGTGCAATTGGGGAGATCATTTTATGAACTATATAGATGTTTAACCAATGTATTGTATACTTGAAACTAAATAAAAAATAATTAGAACGGAAAGCATCCATCAAGTTAACAATACAACAATGTAACAAATGCCACATTAATTACAGGAACTTCAATTCCATAAAAAAAAACAAAACAAAACACACACACACACATAATGACAAATAGCCAGAAAGAATGAAAGAGAGAGAAAAATAAAAATAATGAGGAAGGAAGGAAAAGAGAGTCAAAGGGAAGAAGCAGAAAAACAAACAAAGGTGAAAAAAAAAAAAACCACCTCACTGATGGCATTAGAGAAGGGAGAGTTATAAGAAAGGGTGGATTAATGAAGAAAGAGAAAAAAGTTAGGTTAAAATAAAAGGATGAATAGAAGAGAGAAGAAATCTAAAAGAAGTAGAAAGGAATGCTGAGAAGATTTCATAGTGGGTAAAGAAAATTCAAATAGAGTATTAATTTCAATACAATCATATCATTTAAGAACTCAGAGAATTTAGTAATATTTCCTCTCCCACACACTATACTATCTCTTGATTCTTGGTCCCCCTTACCTGGTTCTATTTTCTTCCCCCATAATAGTTATCACGTTCTAGAATGTTCTTTAATTCACTAATTATTTTCTCTCCCCGCCTCCTCCCCAATGCTAGCACGCAAGCTTCACTACGGCAGGGTTCTTTTACTCTTGGACTTATCCTAAGAAGAGTGAAGAGTACCAGACACACAGTAGGTACTTAATAAATATTGTTGAAGGACTGAATGTTGATTAAAGGCCACCCTGGTTTGAGAATGGCAGTTATCTCAGCGTATAAAACTTGCAGAGTTTCTTGGGCTTTTCAGGCCAATACTCATTTTGAATCTGCTGGCTGAGGTAGCCCACTTTATCCTTTTCTTCAGGAATATCTTTGGGCCTTGAGGCAGAGGAACTGATTTTGCACAGGATCTTCTAGCTTAAAGACCATCTCCAATGCACTATTCTATATTTTAGATCAAGTACTCCAGTATTGAGTTCCTCCCCCTTAAAAAAAAAACAGAAAAAAACCACTTCGGATTTTGAAATAATTATCAATTCATGGGAATCTGCAAAGAACTATACGGCAAGGTTCCCACGCCCCCTTCACCCAGCCTCCCCCAATGCTAACATCTGGTGTAACTACAGTACAACATAAAACCCTGGAAATTAGCACTGGCACAAACCATAGAACTTACTCACATTTTACCAGTTACACATACACTCATTTGTGTGTGTGTGTAGCTCTATGCAATTTTATTCCGAGTATAGCTTCATGTAAACATCACCATAATCAAGATGCTTAACTGTACCATCGGCACAAGACTTCTTCTGAGGGCCCCTTTTAAAAAGCACTGCAAGTGCAGATATAGCTCTCCACATCACACCACCCCAGACTTGTAGCTGAAGAGGGACATTCTGAATTGAAAGAGCACCTCTCATAATGTACTTCCTATGGCCAGGATAAGTTGAGCACCTAATATTTTATTTTAGAATGTTTGCAATTTTCTCCATTTTTATTCATTACTATCCCGGTTATAGGGGGTCTAGGCCATACAGGTCACCCTTTAGATGTAAAAGAATGGTACAAGTCCTTAACCAACCAGCTCTGCAAGTTGGCAGATACTTCAAGAGAGAGACTAGGTGTGGCTGTTGTCTCAGTTCAGGCTGCTATAACACATTACCACAGACCATGTAGCTGAGACATTTATTTCTCACAGTTCTGGAGGTTAGAAGTCTGAGATCAGTGTGCCCCATGGTCAGGTTCTTGGTGAGTGCTTTCTTCCTGGTTTACAGAGGGTTGTGTTCTTGCTCTTCTTATAAGAGCGCTAATCTCATCCTGAAAGCTCCATTCTCTTGAACTGATCACCTCCCGAAAGGCCCCGAAGACCACAACTTTGGGATTATGGTTTCAACACATAGATTTGGCGGGGACAGATTGGGTTCACTGCCACTCTCTTCAAGGCACCTGTGAACTAGGTGGCATTGCTATCTATACACTTGAGGACGAGCTCTGATCTCTGCAAATTGATCAAATTAGTCAACCCTACCCTTTCCAGGTGAATTCACTTTCCAGCTCATCAATTTGTGGTGAATCTAGCACATCAGGATCCTTTAACCCAGGAGACCCCAACCCCAAGACCGCAGACCGGTACTGGTCCATGGCCTGTTAGGAATTGGGCTGCACAGCAGGAGGTGGGCAGCGGGCAAGTGGGCGAAGCATCATTTGTATTTGCAGCCACTCCCCAGTGCTAGCATCGCCGCCTCAGCTCCACTTCGGATCATCTAGCATTAGGTTCTCATAGGAACACTTGTCCCTGGTGCCAAAAAGATTGAGGACTGCTGCTTTAATCCATTCTCCCAAGCCTACGTCACGTACAAAAGGAGGCCTGGGCATCCTTCTATACTCTGACATGGAGACTTTTTTGGGTGAATAAGAGATGTCTGGACCATTTGAACATACCTGTGAGCTTATGAGCTTTCTCTAGGAAGTTCTCAATTCAGTGGGAAAGGGAAGTGGTGAGAAATGAAGCCAGGAGATGAAATGGAGCCAGATTATGTGGGACCTTGTATACCACAGTATACAAGGTGTTGTAAGAGACGCCTGTGGTCCTAGCAGGATGTCTGATGCTTGGAGCAACAAGAACAATGGAAGCAAACGTGGACTTGCACATAAGGACACATTGCAGGGAGGGCGCATATGCCTGACTGATTCTGAGACTTCTTGCTCTAGGGACTAGAAAAAGATACATAAGAGGATAAGAAAAAGATACTTGAGAGGAAATAGCTGAGAACACGGAGGTGGCTTTGAGGCTGAATCTGGGAGTTGGCTGTAGCTTGTATCTACTAACCTGATAGTACCTATTACTAAATTACAAAGCTAGCATTGTTGTGAAACTTAATAAAAGGCCACGGAGACGGGGGTTGGGGATGCTAGCATTGCCAATCCTCCTCTCCCTTATCCATGTAAGTTAAACATTTCCAGACTCCGACTCTTCTTCCAAACCATCTTCGCAGCAAGTGGCGCCCAACGTGAGGCATGAAGAAGAGGGTGCAGAACTATGCTGGAAACCGAAGGGGTAAGTCTGCTCACAGGTAAGCGATACCTTCGGCATAATTTTATCATGGGGAATTCTCCGTCAAATGTGGAGGCCCAGTACATTAAGTTATTGCAACATTTATTGTTGTCTTCAGGAGTAAAAGTGAAGAAACGTCAATTTCATGAATTGTTTTTGCATGTAGGTAGGCATTGCTACTGGTTCAAGCCAGAAGGAAATCCCAATTAAATGCTAAAGTGTGGAAACAAGTTATGAGAGCTTTGCAGAGAGCTCATCAACGAGGGGATCCCATCCCTGTTTCTGTTTGGTACTTATGCACTTTAATTTCTCAGTCTTTACATCCTCTGCAATCTGACTCTGAGGGCACTGCAACTGACTTTGCAATACGCCAGGGAGGAATGGCCAATCAAGGATATGAATCTGATGGGTTTGTTGCCAAACAGCCCATGCCTCCGTTCTCTCAGCCTGGGTCGAAAGAACTTGCTTATCAAAATCCTATAGGAATAGTGTCTGAAAATGAGCAAGAGGAATCTACTGAGTCTTCATCTGAAGAGGAATGCGTAGACCACATTCCTCCTAGTGAAGGGCCATATCAGGTTCTTTTGGCCCAAGTAAAGGCAATCGATCAAAAGGTGAAGCAACTGCAATTGGGGCAAATTGGAGGATATTCTCAAGAACCTAGAAAGCCTTCTGCATCACCTGCGCATACTCTATATGGGGCTGAGCTGTTCCATTTACTTTTCCTCTCCCTCTTCAGTTATCACATGAGTTGACTAGGGAAATAATAGATGAAGAAAGTAATCGAGAAAATTTTCCTAGACGGACAGCTACTCCTTAGCTGATGGGGTACCCTGTAGTGAGATAGGCGTTTCCCCCAGATGCTCAATATCCTCAGGGGGGTATCAATGTGCGCTATACTCCATTGGAACATAAATTCTTGAGAATACTTAGAGACTCTATCAATCAATATGGTATACAGTCCACTTATGTGACAGGTCTTTTTAGTAGTATAGCCACAGAACAACAATTGTTAGTGCTAGATTGGGAGACTATAATAAAAACTGTGTTAGAGCCAGGTCCTTATTTGCAAATGAAAACATGGTGGAGAGAGGAAGCCCAACAGGTGGCTCATAGAAACGCTGAGCGAAATCCTCCAGGAGCTGCTCTCTCCTCCAACAGTGGAGGCTCAAGCACTTCCAAGCTCCAGTTAAAAAAATCCACCATGATCACAACTGTGGAACCTCAGGTCACCCTCGACATGGCAAGAAGGGAAAACTAAATTTTTTTCTAGATACTAGAGCTACCTACTCTGTCCTGACCCATCCCACAGGCCTCTCTCCAATGCTAACTACATGGTGACAGGAATAAAAAGTCAGCCCTCAAGGCAAACAGAAAGGGCTCTACCAAGTTTTGTTAAGTTCCCAACTACTGTCAAATTACAAGGAATCAACAATTAGGTACATTTATCTTAAATTAACCAAGTTTCTTATGAGTCCTCACAGGTTCCTTCAGAAAATAAACCAGAAAGTACAACCTGTTCCTGTGAACCCATAGAAGATCTTAAGCTCTTGTTCTGGAAACTAGATAAGTCCACGTGTCCCAGGAAATCAGGAACTTTTGTGTACCTTGAATTAACAAACTATCATGAGAAAGTAACTTCGTTATCAATTACCTCTACTATTAATTTTGACTTGTCTTTTCTATATTTTTGCTAAGTTTATATCTTCTAGGTTGCGAGGCTTCCTACCACTTCTACATGCTGGAATGACCTCACATCGTCTGCCTCTGGGGGCCTTAGAATAGGCTTTCAGAGATTTTTATTCCCAGTAGGCAGGGACTATAGCCCTATCTCAGCTTTGAACAAGTTACAGAAGAGAGACCTTCCTCCCTCAACATCCCTTTAAGATTAAGGGATAAAATCTCCGACGGAAAATAATGTAGGGAAGAGGCAGAAAAATTAAGATGTTAGTTAGGTCACTTGTTTTTGTTAAGTATGGAGGGATTTAAAAATGTTACAGAACCTGTGGATGACGCCTCTCCACCTGATTTACTGTTGTGTGCTACTCCGAAGGTTCAGACGCTTGAACATTGGGTTCAGTAGACTCAGTGTTGAGCTGAATAGGCTTGGGTTTTGGTTAATACTTCCTATGGAAGAGTCATTGGTTGGAGTCCTTCTGGCTCTGCCCGAGCAAAAAGAGAAAGTGTAAATTTGCGGTGGCACTGAAAGGTAGAGAATGGTTCAGTTAGCATTTCATCAGATGGAACTTGCAATAACAGAGTCATCTGGCATAATGGAGGGTTTTCCCCTCCATCTCCCCAACTACCCCATCAAGGGCTATGGAATCATATATGGAAGTTAGGGGCTGCTTTATTTCCCATGCATGCCTGGAAGGGTTCCATAAATCAATCTGGGAATTCTTCTCATATCACCTTTCATCAAAATGTTACTCATTTTGCTGGAGTGGAATGAAACTTTAGGTTATATTTCATGTGAAAACTGTTCCTTTTATACTTGTATTAACTCTTCTATTCCTTTTAACAAATCATACGAAAGCTTATATATTCTTAGAGCTAGAACTGGAGTATGGATGCCGGTTAAATTGTCTCAACCCTGGCAGGACTCCCCTGCCACTATGATATTGCAGCAACTGATGGACCATGTTAAAAGAAGAGCTAAAAGATTCCTTGGCATGTTGATTGCTGCTATTGTGGGTATCATCGCTGTTACTGCTGCTGCTGCTGTGGCTGGAGTGACTCTACATCAATCTGTACAGACTGCTGAATATGTTAGAACCTGGCATCAGGATGCTGAACAATTATGGACTTCTCAAAGACAAATTGACTCTGTATTGCAGAGTCAAGTGGCAGATTTACAGCAAGCAGTTATATTGTTAGGAGATCAAATTGTTAGTTTGCAGAAACGGGTGCAACTTAAATGTGATTGGAATACAACTTCCTTTTTTATAACTCCTGTACCATATAATGAAAGTATGTTTGAATGGGATAAAGTAAGACAGCATATTTTGGGGTATGGTAATGCTTCAAGTTAAATTACAGACTTACAAACACATATTGCTGACACTTTTCAAAAACAGCTTCCTGAATTACAGGGGATCGCAGTGCTACAAAGCATGGTTGATGGTATTAAAGATTTAAATCCTATTCTAAAAATTCATGGGTTAATAAGTTCATTTTTGCTTCTTGGATAGTAATTTGTTTGTTACTTGTTCTTCTTTGTCTAGTCTGGAAGAGATTCTTAAGAAGCCAAGGATTAAGAAAGACTCAGGCCGCTGTGTTCTCAGTAATGTTGAATAAAATTCAGCAAAAAGAAAAGGGGGGTATGTTGTAAGAGACGCCTGCGGTCCTGGCAGGATGTCTGGTGCTTGGAGCAACAAGAACAATGGAAGCAAACGTGGACTTGCACACAAGGACACATTGCAGGGAGGGCGCATACGCCTGACCGATTCTGAGACTTCTTGCTCTAGGGACTAGAAAAAAAAACATAAGAGGATAAGAAAAAGATACTTGAGAGGAAATAGCTGAGAACACGGAGGTGGCTTTGAGGCTGAATCTGGGAGTTGGCTGTAGCTTGTATCTACTAACCTGATAGTACCTATTACTAAATTACAAAGCTAGCATTGTTGTGAAACTTAATAAAAGGCCACGGAGACGGGGGTTGGGGATGCTAGCTTTGCCAATCCTCCTCTCTCTTATCCATGTAAGTTAAACATTTCCAGACTCCGACTCTTCTTCCAAACCGTCTCCGCAACAAGGATTTTACCCTCTACTCTGGTAGGAGACAAGGGCAGAATTGCTGGGTTACATTACCTAGCTAATCCAGTCAAATGACCTGGATACCTAGAAATAAATTCAGAAGGTGAAATTAAAGTAGAAATGAATGAAGCTTTTGTTGTTTAGTTTCCAAGGAGAGCGTAACAGATGAACACAGACATGTTAGATTTTGTGATTTAGAAATAGAAAGCTTGTTCTGTGGATGTGATTTTTATTTCCTTCGCTTATCCTTTTAAAGACAATTTTAGTATTCTATTATCCATAATGATATGAGGCATTACTTTTATAATTAGGAAAATATATGCAGTATTAAAGCATTTAAGGCAGAAATAGATACTGATTTGAGATTGTGGAGTTAATATTTTCTTATAAACATGTTGCTATTTCAATGTAAGAGTCATTGTCTTTTCTGGTTTTACCTGCTTGTAAAACGAAAAAGATTTTTGGTCCATAAAACAAAGGAAGAAGTAATCGTTTAATATTTCTGTTTAAGCCAGCTATTAAATGTCTGACAGAATACAAGTTCTGGCAAATGAGTGCTCTGTTTGCTGTGACCTTCTCCCAAAGAATTCAAGGTCTTGAACCTTTGAGAATGATGCTCTTCTCATTCTTCATCTCCTCCTTTCTTTATTGAGTGGTTGGCCTAACCAGAGACACAGCCAGCCACAGTATGAGGAAGCACAGGATGAAAAATCTATACCCAGGGGAGAAACAATATAAAGGCCAAATTTGCCACTTAAATAATTGAGGCTAGTTTCGCTTTTGAGATTCATATGCCCTTGTTTTTGTTTTTCAAGGCACTAAGTTTTCTATCAGTTCTTTGTTCATTCATTCAGCAAGTGTTTACTGTGCATCTATTTTGTGACAGGCACAGAACTAGAGCCTGGGTATACAGTGAGTGGTAAACAAAACAGACACAATCTTTGTTCTCAAGGAACTTTTAGTCTAATGTGGGAGGTGGCCAATAAACATCCCAATAGATATATGATGACTAGGGAGCAGTGCCACAAGGAGGAAGAGCGAGTGAAAAGCTAAGATGCAGATTTACCTGGAAGTTCTGGAGCCCCTGAAAATTCAGCATTCAAAGAGAGCCAGTGTCTTTTTTCACAAGTTTTTTTCAGAGTCTAAGTTCGAAGGGGACAGAATGAAGAGCAGTAGAAGATAATGTTTCTTCTCCCCAATCTTCACATACACAGAAGTCCTATTTCTGTTCTTTTTCAAAAACTTTATTTTAGCTCTCAGAGAATAGCTTGAACTACCTAGACTATTGTTTGCACTATTTAATAGTAACTACAGACTATTATACGGGAGAGTCAGGTTTTATTTTCCAGGAGAGTGAACATGTGAAGACAGGATGCTTATGTGTTTAGTCCAGAGCTAATATGTGATAGTCTTCCTAGTCTTCACTTATAGTCATGAAGCAGTTTAGACCACAGCTTCCTAAAAATGAGATGATGCACACCAGAGATTCTGTTCGCTCTCATTCTTTACAGGTCTAAGCAACTCTTGACCATTTCTAAATAATTGATTGAAAAGAATTTTTCCAGGGGTGGCTCCACAGCGTAGTGGTTAGCACACCACGCCCTGGGTGCTCCATAGTGTAGTGGTTCCAGACAACCCCCTTCTCAGCTGAGATCTTTTCTGTCTCAAGGCTTTTACCTATGCTGTTTCCTCTGCTTTGACAGGAAAGTCAGGTTTTATTTTCCAGGACAGAGAACATGTGAAGTGGTTCCATTGTGTAGTGGTTAGCACACCAGGCCCTGGGTGCATGCCATGAGCATGTGGGAGGAGATGCCCCGCCTTCAGAGATCCAATTCTTAAGGGGAAACAGTAACATCCATAGGTCAGGGGTGGAAGTGGGGCAGGAAGGGAATTGAAGAGCAGGGCGGGAAGAATTTTTCTAACAAGAAAATTTTAAGCTTAGGAAATTTTATTTTTATAAATACCAGATTATTGTTATATTAAATCACTGGTGATTTTGAAGATGGCAATTTATGTTAGCAAGTTAACTAAGTATTTCATTCAAGGGAATCTATATAAGAGGATATCTTGAGTTGAATAGTATTGACATGACTAGGAACAAAAACATCTGAGAATAATGTGATATTAAAAGGTGACACTTGAGCACAACTGTTGCTCAGGAATTTTAACTTTAAAAAAGAAAGATTTATATCAATACGGTGTCAGGGAAGGGAAGGAGTTCAATTATGCATGGCATCTGTAATTTAAGTTTGTAAGAATAACTCATATGACAGTTTAAGCTATTTTTTATACTCTAATTGAATTATTTAATTTTCATTTTTTGAACTATTAGTTACCACTGTCATTTCTTCAGCTATGAATATGTGACCAATATTGGGGAGATAGAACTCACTTTGTTTTATATTGTGTGCTGTTAAAACAGTAAATTACTTTGTGATTCTGAGCCAATTTTCTATTAGACAAAAACCTGATGTGGGGTCTAGATAGATGACTTTTCCGTACCATATTGTACTCTTAGAAATATGTATGCTAGGAAAACATGCATGCTTTCAAATAGTAAAGGGAAGGGCTATCTAACCTTAGAATCACTTTTAATAAGAGTTGTATGGTAAATTATTAAAAGGCGAGTGTAAATATTTTTTAAGTCTACCAAGGTTCTTACTTGGAAGTGTAGTTTTGCCATTTCCCTTGTTTAAGAGAG
Organism: Pteropus alecto; assembly: GCF_000325575.1. Lineage (NCBI taxonomy): Eukaryota > Metazoa > Chordata > Mammalia > Chiroptera > Pteropodidae > Pteropus > Pteropus alecto. Next base: position 6,557,538 of record NW_006494608.1, on the reverse strand, counting down.
TAGTAGTTCTGTGTTTATGAAGGATCTGCCTGCTTACTCCAGAAGTGCTAGGAAAAGTAGGGTCCTCCCAGATATCTTGAGAACACTGGTAGCCTTATGGAGACTAAATCCACACTTTCTTTAAAGAAAATGATGCAGATCAAGTACTATTCTATCATAGAAAAAAATCAAATACTCATAAGTATATACAAACATATGTGAATATCTACATATGGGGATGTTTGTATGTGTGGTTGTAAAACTTATGAACAAGTGGCCATCCTTGGACAGCAGATCACATGTGAATAGGTTGTGAATTACTATGAAAAAACAGCAAACTGCTGTAGTTTTTCCATTTCTACTGTATCTCATTTGCAACCTATATTTAATAAACTTTTTATGTAAACTTTTTATTTAAATGTAAAAAAAAATATGACTTTTTGTGGTAGAGGCTTCAAAGTAACAAATGGAAAGCATTCTGTCATAGAATAACAGGGCAGATAGACTATGCACTCTCTGAGGAGGAAATATTTAAGAAGAGAATTAGTATGCACAGACCTGGGGGAAAACTGTCAAAGCAGAGGAAATAGTATAGGTAAAAGCCTTGAGACAGAAAAGATCTCAGTTGAGAAGCGGGTTGTCTGGAATTGAAAGATCAGCAGGACTGAGGACATTGCCAATGCAGTGTCCTAAAAATTAAGTTTTTAATGGAAAGCAGTTGAAAGGCTTTTAAACTGGGAAAAATATGGCCAGTTTTGAGTTTTCAGATTACTTTGAGAAGATACACAGACTTGTTTGTTTCTATGTGCAGAGAGTAGCTGTCAAGGGATGTACAGCATCTGATCATTCGGGTTGCTTACAGGAAGAGAAACTGGGTGGCTGGGGGATGGGCAGGAGGCAGAAGTTCTACTGTAGACCTTTTACTAACTTCTGATTTTGAAGGTATATATATTCCAAGACTGGAAGCAGGAACATAAAGAAGACTATTGCTGATGTCCAGGACAAATTTGAGACATACTTAGAAAAACCTGAGTGATCAGCTTGTAGGAGCCAGCCAGAGGGAGGAATTAAAATGATCCCTGTTTCTGGTTTTGGGATTGAGCAACTAAGTGGATGGTGATGAGAATGGACACTGGGGAGAGTTGAAGAGGGACTGTCTGGGGATATTGGCAGCTCCAGAATGTCTACTCAGAATAGGCTGAGAGGTGGCCAGCTAGTTGGAAGTAGGCGCTGGAAGAGATTTGTCTTAAATATTCATTTGCATACATTTATATCAGGATTTGTTTGATTAAAAACATACACCTTAGAAATAAAATGCAAATCTTCAGTGACTTATACAACAAAGGTTTTTTTCTTCTATCTTTTTGTTTTTCTTCTTGCTCCAAGTTTGCCTTGGGTCCAAATGACTCTCTGGGCAATTTTCTTCCATGTAATGGCTCAGTGTTCTAAGCTGTTTTGATCTCAGGTATCTACATTGCAACAGATGATAACCCTGGAACAAAGAAAGGGTAAAGAAAAAAAGAGAAAAAAAAGGACAGCGAGGTGAATTGTGCGCCTGCTCTTAAGTATTTCCATCCGGAGCAATGTGTCTAATTTTCGCTCACATTTCAGTGGCCAGAGTAGGTGCCATAGCCAGGTCTAACTTCAAGGATGTGGATAAATAAAATCCTCCGAAATGTTTAGGACAGGAAGGAGAGCTATAAGTATTGGTGTACTCTAGTAATGTTTATAATGTTACTTCACATAAGAATGAAAACTTCAAAAGTCTATATCAAAGAATGGGGCAGCAGTTATGAAGAGAGGTAGAACTTCCACCATCAATGACCAATGCCTACATCCCCACTCCCAGTGTCATGTTTCTTATCTTTTTTTTGGGGGGGGAGGGTTAATGTTTTATTTTATTATTTAAGTATACAGTACATTTGTTAGACATTTATATAGTTTATGAAATGACCCCTATGATTACTCTATCTTCCCTCTGGCTGTACAGCTAGCCATTACATTACTGCTGACTGCATTCCCTATGTCACGCTCCCCATCCCTGTGGCCATCTATCAACTACTAATTTGTACTTCTTTAACCCTGTATCGCTTTCTCTCTGCCCCCTACCACCGTCCCCTCTGGCCATCTCCAGATTGCCCTCTACATTTGTGAGTCTGTTTTGGATTAGTTTATTCTTTTTGTTCCTTAGATTCTGCATATGAGTGAAATCATATGGTATTTATCTTTGACTTATTTCGCTTAGCTTAATAACCTCTAGGTCCATTCATGTATTGCAAATGGTAGAATTTCATTTTTTTTTTTTTTTTTTTTTTACAGCTGAGTAATATCCTGTTGTCTATATGAACCATAACTTTATCTAATAGTCTGGTGACTTAGGTCGCTTCTATATCTTGGCTATTGTAAACAGTGCTGCCGTGAACATACAGATACATAGATCTTTATGAATTATTGTTTTGGTTTTCTTTCGATAAATACCCAGAAGTGCAATTGCTGGGTCAAAAGGTAGATCCATTTTTAATATTTTGAGGAACCTCTTGACGATTTTCCATAGTGGCTATACCAATATGCAATCCCACCAACAGTGTGTGAGAGTTCTCTTTTCTCTACATCCTCGCCAGCACTTGTTGTTTTTTGATTTATTGATGATAGCCATTCTGACAGGTGTGAGCTGATATCTCATTGTGGTTTTAATTTGCATTTCCCTGATGATTAATGACCTTAAGCATTTTTTCATATGTCTACTGGTCATCTGTATTTCCTCTTTGGAGAAATATCTGTTCAGGTCTTCTCCCCATTTTTAAATTGGATTGTTTGTTTTTTCGTTGTTGAGTTGTATGAGTTCTTTATATATTTTGTATATTAAGCCTTTATCAGATGTATTGAATTGAATATCTTCTCCCATTCAGTAGGATATCTTTTCGTTTTGTTGATGGTTTCTTTTGCTGTGCAAAAACTTTTTAGTTTGATGTAGTCCCACTTATTTTTTCTTTTGTTTTCCTTGCCTGAAGAGCTATGTCTGAAAATACTAATAGCAATATCAGAGAGATTACTGCCTATATTTTCTTCTGGATGTCTTATGGTTTTGGGTCTTACATTTAAGTCTTTAATCCATTTTGAGTCTATTCTTGTATATGGTGTAAGGAGGTGGTTTGGTTTCATTTTTTTGCATGTATCTGTCCCATTTCCCAACACCATTTATTGACGAGACTGTCTTTACCTCATTGTATATTCTTGCATCCTTCATCATATATTAAATGAGCATATAGACATGGATTTATTTCTGGGCTCTCTATTCTGGTCCATTGATCAATGTATCTATTTTTATGACAGTACTGTACTGTTTCAGTTACTGTAGATTTGTAGTGTGATACTTCTAATTTTGTTCTTCTCTCTCAAGATTTCTGTGGCTATTTGGGATCTTTTATGGTTCCATATAAATTTTAAGATTATTTGTTTTAGCACTCTGAAGAATGCCATTGGTATTTTGATAGGGATTGTATTCAATCTATAGATTGCTTTGGGTTGTATGGCCATTTTAATGATGTTGATTCTTCCTACCCATGAGCACAGTATATGCTTCCATTATTTGTATCTTCTTCAATTTCTTTTTCTCAATGACTTATAATTTTCTGAGGTCTTTTCCTCATTTGTTAATTTGATTCCTAGGTATTTTATTGTCTTTGATGTGACTGTAAATGGGATTGTTCTCTTAATTTCTCTTTCTGAAAGTTCATCTTTGGTGTATAAGAATGTAACTGACTTCTGAATATTAATTTTGTATCCTGCTACTTCACAGAATTCATTGATCAAAAATTCTAACAGTTTTTGGATAGAATCTTTAAGGTTCTTTATATACAGTAGCATGTCATCTGCAAATAATAAGTTTATTACTTCCTTTCTAATTTGGAAACCTTTTTATGTCTCTTTCTCGTGTTATTGCTGTGGTTGACTTCCACTACAACATTGAACAGGAGTGGTAAAAGTGAGTATCCTTGTCTTGTTCCTGATCTTAAGGAAAACACTTTTAGCCTTTCCCCATTGAGTATGATACTAGCTGTAGGTATGTCATATATGCCCTTTATTATGTTCCCTCTATTTCCACTTTGCTGAGATTTTTAACATAAATGATCCTAGATATTGTCAAATGCTTTTTCTGCATCTATTGATATGATCATATGATCTTTATCTTTCAATTTGTTAATGTAGTGTATCGCATTAATTAATTTGAGAATATTGTACCAACCTTGTATCCCAGGAATAAATCCAACTCGATCACAGTATATGACATTTTTAATGTATTGCTGAATTTGGTTTGCTAATATTTTGTTGAGGATTTTTGCATCAATGTTCATAAAAGATATCAACCTATAGTGTTTTTTTTGTAATGTCTTTGGTTTGGAATTAACATAATGGTGGCCTCATAAAAGGAATTAGGGAGTCTTCCCTCTTCTTGAATTTTTTGGAATAGTTTGAGAAGAACAGGTGTCGATTCTTCTTTGAATGTTTGGTAGGATTTGCCTATGAAACCATCTGGTCCAGGACTTTTATTTTTTGGGAGTTTTTCATTACTGATTCAATTTCGTTGGTGGTAATTGGTTGGTTCAGATTTTCTGTTTCTTCTTGACTCAGTCTTGGGAAATTGTATGTTCTTAGGAATGTACCCATTTCTTCCAGATTGGCATATAATTGCTTGTAGTATTTTCTTAGGATTCTTTGTATTTCTGTGGAGTCCATACTTACTTCTCCTCTTTCATTTCTGATTTTGAGTCCTCTATTTTTTCCTTGATGAGTCTGGTTAAGGATTTATCAATTTTGTTTATCCTTTCAGAGAATGAGCTCTTGGTTTCATTAATCTTTTGTATTGTTTTTCTAGATTCTATTTCACCTATTTCTGCTCTCATCTTTTATTATTTCCTAACTTCTACTCACTTTGGAGTTTGTTTGTTGTTCTTTTTTTAGTTCTTTTAAGTGTAAGGTTACATTGTTTATTTGAGCTTTTTCTTGCTTCTTGAAGTAAGCCTGTATTGCTATGAATTTCTCTCTTAAGATTGCTTTCGCTGTGTCCCACAGATTTTGAATCATTGTGTTTTCATTTTCATTTGTCTCTGGGTATCTTTTAATTTCTTCCTTGATCTCATTGTTAACCCATTCACTGTTTAGTAGTATGTTACTTAGCCTGCATGTATTTGTGTATTTTTCAGTTTTTTTCTTGTAGTTGATTTCTAGTTTCATACCATGTGATCGGAGAAGATGGTTGATATGATTGCAATCTTCTTAAATGTACTGATACTTGTTTGTGGCCTAACATGTGGTCTATCCTGGAAAATGTTCCATGTGCACTTGAGAAGAATATATATTTTGCGGCTTTGGGATGAAATGCTCTGAAAGTATCTAGTAAAACCATCTGGTCTAGTGTCTCTTTTAGGCCCATTGTTTCCTTGTTGATTTTGTCTGGAAGATCTGTCCATTGGTGTCACTTATAGTCTCCTACTATGAGTGTATTACTGTTGATCTCTCTTTTTATGTCAGTCAATAATTGCTTTATGTATGTAGGTGCTCCTACGTTGGGTGCCTATGTGTTTACTAGGGTTATGTCCTCTTGATGTATTGGTTCCTTTATCATTATGCAATGCCCTTCTTTGTCTCTTATCTTGTTTTAAAGTCTATTTTGTCTGATATAAGTATTGCTACCCCAGCTTTTTTTTTCAATTCCATTTGTGTGAAATATCTTTTTCCCTCCTTTTACTTTCAATCTGTAAGAATCATTTGATCTGAAGTGGGTCTCTTGTAGACACCATATGCATATGTCTTGTTTTTCTTGTCCATTCAGCTACTTGTGTCTTTTGATTGGAGCATTTAATCCATTTACATTTAAAGTGATTATTGATAGGTACATAGTTACGGCCATTTTATTATTCCTATTTATGTGCTCTGCCCCCTTGCCCCACCCCCCCCGCCCTTTTTTTTTTTCTTTAAATAAGTCCCTTTAACATTTCTTGTAATACTGGCTTGTTGGTGATGAATTCCTGAAGCTTTTCTCTGTCTGGGAAGCTCTTTATCTCACCTTTCATTTTAACTGAAAGGCTTGCTGGGCAGAGTATTCATGGTTGTAGATTCTTGTTTTTCATAACTTTGAACATTTCTTGCCAGTCCCTTCTGGCCTGCAAAATTTGTTGAAAAGTCAGCAGACATTGGGTACCTTTGTAAGTAAATGGGCCTTTCTCTAGCTGCTTTTAGGATTCTTTGTCTTTGATCTTTGGCATTTTAATTATGATGTGTCTTGGCGTGGGTCTGTTTGAATTCCTCTTGTTTGGGACTCTTTGTGCTTCCTGAACTTGTATGTCTAATTCCTTTGCCAGGTTAGGGAAGTTTTCTTTCATTATTTCTTCAAAAAGAATCCCAATCTCTTGCTCTCTCTCTTCTCCTTCTGGTACTCCTATATGATGCAGATATTGTTACACTTTATGTTGTTCCAGAGGTCTCTTAAACTATCTTCATTTTTTTTTAATTCTTTTTTTTTCTTTTTGCTATCCCAATTAGGTGTTTTCTGCTACCTTGTCTTCCAGATTTCTGATCTGGTCTTCTGCTTTCTCCAATCTACTGTTGAATCTATCTAGTGTATTCTTCCCTTCAGTTATTTTAGTATTCATTTGTTTTTTTGTTTTTTTTTTTATGGTTTCTATGTTATATTTTTATGCTAACTTGAGGTTCTCACTGAGTGCATTCATTTTCCCCCTAATTTCATAAAGCATCCTTACAACCATAATTTTGAACTCTGTCTCTGGTAGGTTCATTTAGCTTATTTTCTGGAATTTTCTCCTGTTGTTTAGTTTATAGCATGTTTGTTTTCTAATTTTATTAGCCTCTCTGTGTTCATTTGTATGTGTTAGGAAGATTTGTTTCATCTCAGCCTTGGCCAGATGACCTTAAGTGTCAGGTGTCCTGTAGACCCACTGGCACACTCTCCCTTATCACCTGTGCCAGGGGCTCTGGACATGATCTTTTTGTGACTTGCATGTGATCTTCTGTTGTAGCTAAGACTTTATTGGTGTTAGTACATCAGTGAATGGGATTAACTCTTGGGCTGACTAAGTGTGAGAATTGGCTATGCCCATTGGGTATGAGTTGCTATGTGGGAGCTGACCCTAGCTGGTTTATGTACTTGTTCAGACCACCCTTTGGGTGTACCACTTACAGGGCTAGTCAGGAGTTGGTCTGTTGTGGTCTAGTGCCAGCCTCTGGGTATATTGGTTTTGTGGCCCCTTGAGAGGAGCTCCCCAGTAGGCCAAAGTTAGCTGCTGCCTTTGATTGCTTGGGGCTACCTGTTGAGAGCTACAAAGCGATCTGTAGATGGTTGCTGCCTATGCTGGATCTATACATAAGAGGAAGAGACAATGCAATAAGCCTGTTTGGTTACTCCCAGTACTGGGCTTGAGGCAGTTGAGCAGACGGACCAGTGATCTTCAATGCCTGAGGCTGCCTGTCAGTTGCCCATAAGAGCCTCTGGGTGATGTGCGCATTGGGCTGTGCAGGAACCCAGGGAGTTACCTGGATATATTGAGCAGATTTCACCACCACTGCAGTGCCAGTTTACATGCCAGAGCTGTCTCTGTGGCTCCCTGTACAAGTCTCAGATCACAGCCTACCTCAGATCTGTTCAAGAATTACTGAAGCTCGTATGCATGGGTTTGTGGCCTGCCACCAAAAGCTTCTCCTGGATGCACGAGCTTTGTGTGGGCCACACAAATTGAGTAGTTATTTGCTGTTGTATTTGCATCCCAAGGAAAGCAGAGAATGAGACTGGGTTGCCTGGGAACAAGCTTGCCACAGATAATTTGTGGGTTAGGTGGTGTGGCCTCTCAGTGAGACATGGGGCCATTAGGCCTATACAACACTAGATTTGCTGCCAGCTCTGGGACCACTGGCTCCCACATATTACTGCAAGTGTTAGGTCGAGGAGGGCCCTCTCCCTATCTCCCGTAGTGTGAGAACTAGACTCCTCCCTTACCCATGTGTGGAAACGAGACCTTGCAATGTCTGGGTTGGTAATGCTACATGCTCATCTTGCTTCACTGAACTTTCCTCCTTTCCCTGCCAATTTACCCGCCTGAAATATTCCCACCGAAAAAGCCTGCCGCAAGCCCCCTGTAAGTTTCAGGTCCCCTTGCATTCAGGGCTGACGCCATCTTCAGCTCAGCACGGCTGTCACTCTGCTACAATAACCTTGCTTAACCCCTTTGGCCTTGTGTGTTCCTCCTTTGGTGAACCTAACAGCGAGACCTACTGCCATCTGGGATGGGCCCACCAACCCCTGTGATCTACCCAAGCAATACTGTATCTCGTACTGGCAGCAGTGATTTGCCCCACTGTTTTCCCTGAAATTTGTTAAATGCACTAGCCAAGGTCTGTTGTCTGCACAGAATGTGCAACCCTGGAAATAGGCAGGGTGGGGGTGGCTGCTTGTCAATGGGCCACGGGCACTTTGTGGATTTGGGTGAAATGGGATTTCAGAGAGACAAGGGCTGTCAGGCGAATACAGCCTCAGTTTTGCTGCAACTTCTGTGCCTGCGCGTTCCTGCTGTAGTCACAGATCACAGTGAGACCGGCTGCCATCTAGGGCGGTCCCACAGATCCCTGAGATACCCCCACAAGACAGTGTAGTTCCTGCAGGCAGCAGTGGTCTGCCTGCAACTGATTTCTCCACACTGTGCTAGCCAAAGTTTGTTGCCTGTACTGAACGTGTAGTGCCAGAAAGGGGCAGGGAGGGGGCAGTTGCCTGTCAATGGGCCTCAGGTAATTTGTGGGTTGGGTGGGATGGGGTCTCAGGGAGACAACGGTTGTCAGGCCAATACAGCTTCAGTTTGCTGCAACTTCTGTGTCCGCCTACTTTCTCTGCAAAAGTCACAGATCATAAGAACAGCTTCTGTCTGGGACTAGCCCACAGATCCCCACGATCCACCCAAGCTCATGTTGGCAGCAGTGATATGCCTGAAACTGTCCCCGAAATGTGCTTGCCGCCCTGGCTGAGGTCGCTGCCTGCAGGGAATGTTCAGCTCTGGAAAGGGGCAGGGCAGGGCAGGGCAGGGCAGTGGCCTGGTAATGAGCTGCCTTGGGCAGGTTGGGTGGGGCAGGCCAATCTCCTCAGCCAGTGCTGCTTCAGAATTGGGGGGTTGAGGATGGGGAGGGTTGCTTAGCACAAGTTAGCTGGCGCAGGTCTGTAGACTGCTCTGTAGGGGGACCTTGACTAACGTACAATGGTGGTTTCCTCATTCTGGTGCCAGGTAATTCAGTCTTACCCCATATCAATTCTGCCCGAGCCTCTGACCTACTGCCAGTGCCCTCGGTCAGTGTCTGAGGGCCAGAGAGCCTGTGCATGGGCCCTTTAAAGGGGAGTCTGAGTTTTCAGTCTCCTTCTGTCTCACCAGGAAGGCCAGAACCTTCTCTGGTTTCAATAGATTTTTTTGGGAACTCCTCTTCCCTAGGTTGGGGTGCCCCTAAATGGGGCTAGGACCTGTCTCGCCTTCAGGGGGAGCCTCTACAGCCTCACACTCCCTCCTAGTGCTCCAATGCCACCCGTGGGTGCAAGTCCATCTGGATTTGTAACTTTGCCCCTCCTGCCAGCTCCAATGTGGCTCCTTCTTTATATTGTCAGACGTAGGTGTTCTGATCAGCTGGACTTCAGGTGATTCCCCACGTTGATTATTTTATAATTTGGTTGTAATTTTAATGCAGACCTGAGAGGTGAACCCCACTTTTTCCTAGTCTGCCGTCTTGACCGCCTTCCCTCAGGTGTCGTGTTTTGATGGGGAAAGAAGAATGGGGCTCAAGAATCCCAATTTTGCACACGTTAAATTCAAGATGGCTCAATCCAAGTGGAGGTGTTAAATAAGCAGCTAAATCAGGTCAGCAGGTCTGGGGTAGATATAATCTGGGAGATTAAAAATATATTATCTACAATTGGAGATGACAGTGTGAAGCCCAAGAAAGTAAAGATAAGACTGTCTAAAAAAAATGCAGAGAGGATAATTAGAAGGCAGTCATAGACAGAACCCTGCCAATAACCAAAAGTGAAAGGGGGGTGTCAAAAGGAGACTAAAGAGGAATAGAGAAGAAGGGGAAGAATCAAGAGTGATGTTGTTAAAACTAAGGGAAAAGAGCTTTAGTGTGTTTCTGCTCTTATCAAAACAAACCCCTAGACTTGTATGATGGATCCCACCTCTTCTGTGTCTCAAGTCCTCTCTCTCTCTGCTGAATCACATCTATTAGCACTTAAACAGGCTCTAGTGACATACCCAATCTTATAGAACAAGCCCATTTCTTCCATCCATCTTTTTAACCACTGTCATATCAAAAAGCTCTAGGTACATGGGTCTCCTTTCAGTTACTTGAACATCCCAAGTTTTTCAGTGCCTTTGCACTTACTTTTTCCTCTGCCTGGCAGGCTTTTCTACACAGTTTTCTGATTAACTTTTTTATTTTTTTAAGTCTTAGCTTAAAAACTATCTTCCCAAAGAGGCCTTCTTTGATCATACTATGTAAAGCAGTTCTTCATCCCTTCCCTTGTGCCACGGGTGCTTGTCTTAAGTCTATTAAGGCTTCTATAACAAAAATGCCATAAACTCAGTGGCTTGTAAGTAACAAACATTTCTTACATTTCTGGAGGCTGGGAAGTCAAAGACTATGGCTCTGGCAGATTGGGTATCTGGTGAGGACCCACTTCCTGATTCACAGAAGGCTTCTTTTCACTGTGTCTTTACATGGTGGAAGGGGCAGGGGATCTCTGTGGGGTCCCTTTTATAAGTGCACTAATCCTATTCATGGGGCTCTACTCTTGGACTTAATTACATCCAAAAGGGCCCACCTCCTACTATCACCTTGGTGGTTAGGATTTCAACATGTGAATTTTGGGGGGGACCAAATATTTAGACCATAGCAGTGCTTTAGGAGGAGGCAAGATAACTAAAGTGTTAAATCAACCTACATTCAGAGACTGCAATATGCTGATCAGCTCTGCAGGCAGGCCAGGAGGACACCTGCAGAACAAAGGAAGATTTCTGCTGGCATTGCTAACAGCCCATTTCCCATATCTGTGAAAAGGGAAACAGGAAAAACAATGTCTTTAAGTGGCTGCCCTACACAAATAAAATTGTTCATTCCCTACAGCTAAAACCATAGGGAACCTATGGATTAAAGGCTGGGAACTATCAGCAAGTCTTTCGTGCTACAGACTCTTCTCCTTCCTCACTATATGCCCATATCGAAGGAAACGGTAAACAGTCTTTATAACTCACAGGAATTAAAGAATGATATATAAACGGGATCCCCCCACACTTGGGGCTTTTTTTCATTGTCTTGGGCTTTTGTCTTTGCTTTCTCTAGTCTTCGCTTTTCCCCTTCTTTAATAAACTTTCCTTTTGACCCTAATTTTGGCTTGTATGTTGAATTCTTTCTACATTCTCTGCCAAAGGACCCTCTTCTCTCATGCAGGGCTTGGTCTCCCCCAACTCGGGAGATGCCTTGTCCTGCATCAATATTACATTGCCCTGCTCTATTTCCTTTACAGCACTTATGATTCTCCAAAAATATTGTTTCATTGTTTACATGAATACTGTGAGTTCCCCTCACTAGGAAAAAAAAAGCTATAAGAAGATATAAAGAAAGGTTAGTTGGGGGAGGAGTGGGAGTTTGAGAGCATAGAGTGGTCATTTCCTCCAAAAATATCACATTTTTAGCAATTTTAAGATAGCATGTTGATAAGAGAATTATTAATAATATGAAAATAACATCTGAGCAAGCAGTCTGAAGTTCAGATTGTTATGCAAGCAAAGAAGTTAGTCAAAGGTTGGCAGCTTTATAAGTGCTTGCTGCCCACCAACCAAAGTTAGGCTCACCATCTCCCTTGCCCTGGCCTCAGGCCAGATAACTCTGATGTAATAACTTGGCTACATCCTTGAGGCAGGACCTCATCTTATACACCACAGTGTCCACAACAGTGTCAAACACATAGTAGGTGTTCAATAATTATTGAATAAATGTTAACAGTAGCAAATGTTGCATGGAGCTTAGATTCAGGCTGAAAACCATCCAATGATTCTGACATGAAGTTCACTGGTAACCTCAGTGGGGGCATTTGCAGTTGAGTTCTGGCAAAATGACCAGAGTACAGGGAAGGAGTAGAAAAAGAGAGGAAGTGAAGCAAGGGAGACTGCTCTTTCTAGATACTTGGTTGCAAAGGAAAGAAAGAACAAGACAGAAATTACGAGATACAAAATGACGAGAGAGAGCTTTGTTTTGTTTTCCAAAGTAGAGAAGACTTTAACTTATTTTTTTACGTCAAGAGACTAGAGCTAGAAATGAAAGAATTGAAGATGTATGAAAGGGAATAGATAACTGATAGTGTGTGGACAAAAGGAGTTAGCTTATATAGGACAAAGAAGTCCCCCTCCTCTGGGATAGTAAAAAGATAAGGATGGGTTGGGGCAGGGGTCAGGAATTAATGAGTATTTTCACATTTCACAAACTTTATCACCTTACCTCTTTAGCTCAATTCCAATTGGTGTAATAATTCAGCCTAATGATGGACCCAAACCTCTCCCTTAACTCCCTAAAAATATAATCAAGGTATTTTAAACAAGATTTTTTTTTGAAGACGTAGGGACAGTAGAAAAGAATGACAAGAAAGAAAAGTAAAAAAGTGTTGTAACTCAAATGTCCAGTCCATTTTGTTCCTGTTCTGCCTTGAGATCATTTTCTCAGATGTCAGAAAAGCATGTCTAATTGCAAAAGTGCTGTTAATATTTCTCAACACATAGAAAAATTTGCTAAAAACCCTATCTGAACTCTTCTGCACTTCCAACCAAGTTTCTGTCCCAATGTCAGTCATTTGTTTTCTTGTCCATCCCTGAAAACCCTTCCTCCCACAGCATACAAAAATCTCTATCCTTTAGCAGGTTCCTCATCAAATAACATTCTGCTCAGCAAAACAAAAGCTAGAAGAATAAATTTCTACAAAACAGAACCCCAGTTATTAGCCAAACTTGACCAAGCATCATACCACCACACCCCAATACAGAATAGGAGGGTTTCTCAATGTTTCTCTGCTGATCTCTACATCAGAGTCTCCTGAGGTCTGGGAGTCAAACCAGAACATTTTTGACTTGTAATTGTTTTACGTATGCTTTAGGTAATTATTATGGAGCAAATGCTTAGTTTGTGGCCACAATATACTTATATCTATATGTGCACATTGCCTTATTAACATTGCAGTTCTGTCTCTTCATATAACTTTCAAACTCTTGATGAAATATAGTATACGGTACCTGTATGTAGATTTTATTTCCCTATAGCTGGTGCCATCTAGTGGACATCATCTCTAAAACAACTTTTAGTCTAGGATTTTTTTATCGACCTGGCAAAGGTCGTGATTCAGATGATGATGGTTAACGTTCATTAAGTGCTTATTATTTATTAGGCATTGTGTTAGATGTGATGTTAATCTATTGAAATTAATTGGCTAATTTAATTTCCAACACTAGGAGGGAACAACCATCCCTATATGGCAGAATATGGAAACTGAGACGAGGAAAGCTTGAGTTGCCTGAGGCCACTTAGGAAGCAAATGGCAGAGCCAAAATTCCAGAGTCCAAACCCTTAATTACTATGCCAAAACAACAAATTAATTTTATTGATGATTCAGTACAATGTGTTTATATATTGGGAGGTGAGTGGATGTTGATGGTCTGATTTAGCACCAGGGAGATGGTTTAAGAAGATTAAGTACTAACAGGTTCCAAGGAAGCCTCTTTTGGGGCATTAAGAAGGGCCAAAGAAATGCCCTGCACTGGACATTGAACAGGCAAGATTCATTCTGAATTCCTCTGGTGCCCTATACAAGGATGCAAGTGGACTATACCATTGTTTTTATTGCCTTCCATTGAAGTATTCACAATAAATGGGATAGCTAAAGTTAGATTAACACCAACACTCTTCCTCCCCCTATATTAAATTAGAAAGCTCAGACTCTACCCTGACAATTTGGAGTCTTTATTCCTGACAAAGTAAGTAAAAACCATTCTCTATCCTCTCAGTGAGAAGCTCAATGAACTCAAGTGCCCACCTTTTCTCTGTTGAGTTGATCTCATAGCTTGTCTTCACAGTGCTGTTAAGGATTTTCTGTGTAACTCAGGAAAATTAAGTCATTCCCAGATGTATTAGCTCCGACTGCCATAACAAAATACCATAGACTGGGCGATTTAAACAACAGAAATTAATTTTCTCATAGTTTTGGAAGCTAGAAGTCTGAGATTTGGAGGTCAGGTTTTTGTGAAAGCTCTCTACGAGAAGGCAGCCAGGAAGAGAACTTATCAGAACTGTACCTGGGTACATGTGCAGGAAGAGAGAACACATAATTTCTCTGGTGTCCTTTCTCATGAGTACTGATCCTATCATGAGGATCCCACCCTCATGACCTCATCTAATCCTAATTACTTCCCAAAGGTCGCATCTCCAAATACCATCACATTGGGGATTAGGGCTGCAACATGTGAAGTTTGGGGGAGGACATTCAGTCCCTAAAAGCAGATTCTGTTTAATTTATTTTGTTTATATTTATTCTTATTGCAAATGAGTCTGTCTAGAATTTTTCCAACTTTTTATTATATAGTATTTTAAACACCAGAAAAGTTGTAAGAAGGGGACAATAGTACACCATCACCTGGATTCATTAGATGCCATATTTGCTTTATCTATATGTCTGTATGCCTAATATTTAGCTATATATTTTTTTGTTCAAAGCATCCTTCTCATAAAGATAGCGCCAAAAGTGAAGAAGGAAGCCTTGGCCCCTCCCAAATCCAAAGCCAAAGCTTTGACAGCAAAGAAAGCAATGCTGAAAGGTGTCGTCCTAGAGCCAAAAAAAAAGAAGATACGCATATCACTCACCTTCTGATGGCCCAAGACATTGCGGATCCGAAGGCAACCCAAAAATCCTCATAAGAGCACCCCTCAGAGATAAGCTTGACCACTATGCCATCATCAGGTTCCCCCGACTACCAAGTCAGCCATGAAGAAGACAGAAGACAACAATATGCTTACGTTCATTGTGGATGTCAAGGCCAATGAGCACCAGGTCAAATAGGCTGTGAAGAAGCTCTAGGACACTGACATAGCCAAAGTCAGTACTCCGATCAGGCCTGATGAAGATGGCCTGTGTTCAATATGGCTCCCAACTATGAAGCTTTGAATGTTGCCAACAAAATTGGGATCATCTAAACTGAATCCAGCTAGTTAATTCTGAATATAAAAATTTTTTACTGTGTAAAAAAAACTTCTATTATCTTCATAATATTCTACCCCTATGTCAGCATGCATCTCCTAACTGAAATATCATTATTACACTTAAGAAAATATTCTATTTTATTGTCTTCTAGACAATCTATATTATAATGTCCCCAACGTCTTTTAGAACTGTTTTCCCTGAATTTTGACCCAACGAAGCTTCAAGTGCTGCATTTAGTTGTTATAGCTCTTTAGTCTTATTGATCTAGAAAAGTCCTCCTACCTTTTTTCTCCAATGACATTGATTTTTTGTGGTAATGGCATTGTGACTCTATTATCTCTTAGAGATTTATAAAGAAATATTTACCAATGAAATGGGGGAAATGTTATTATGAAAATATAGTGTGTAATTAATTAGCCTCAGACTTAATTTAAACTTATCTAAGTAGACTCAGGTCAACTGCAGGTTAACCTATTGTTACATGGTGATTATACAGAAAAAGTTTGTAATTCTATAATTCTGCCTAAATTTACCATAGTTTTAAACTTATGTTCATTTCTAATTCAGCTCATTAAAATATGTGGATTTTTTTGCCAATAATATTTAAAATTTTTTTAAATTACAGTTAGCCTACAATATTACATTAGTTTCAAGTGAGCAACACAGTGATTAGGGTAGAAAAAAATTTTAAATCTAACTAAAAAAAAATCTCAATGTAGAAAAAATACAAAAATAAAATTGCAAGGATCACTCAAAATCAGTCTATCCATAAATAACTATTATTAAATTAATGCCAGGTGAACACTAAGGGGGAGCAGAATTTGCCACCCCAAAATATGCCTTTTGGGATATTATTTCAAGCTGGTGATTTTTAAGAAAAGACTCAGAAAAAACTAAAGACCATCCCCCTAATTTCCTAAAAGAATTTAGAAGACCTGTTCCAGGAAGAGAGATATCATCATAGATAACTACAGTTTAATATGAACTAGTGTGTGATAGACAGGGAGGAACCCAGCAAGACCCATTTGAGCCAAGTCCTCTCAGTGTCCCATTGTTAAAGATGGTTCAACAAACATTTACCAAACATTTGCTTTCCATTTCCATGTGAATTGCCTTCCTTCCCACTAAAGTCCCAAACCACAAACTCCTCCCTCTCTCCTTAGCTCAAGATAGCACATAAGCCTTAACTATCCCATCTGTCCTTCAGTCTCCTACTCTCATGAAATCTCCTTATGAACATCCATAACAAATCTGGTCTTTTTCTCTTGTTAATCTGTTTCATGTTAATTTATTAGTCCAGCCAGAACTTAATAGAAGAAAAATTATTTTTCCACCTCCACAACAGTATGTCCAACTTTTTCTTCTGTACAGCTACATAGGTAGACAGGTAGCAAAACTTTCATAAAAATCATATGGAACTCTATATTCAATGCAAAGCCTGTGTGCCGATGCCTTGTCCTGCTTCTGCTCTATAAGTACTGCAAGGGGGTTTGATCCCTGTAGACTGCATTTCCCTGGCTCCTGTGTTAGCTGACATCTGGGGTCAATTAATGGGATACTGGAAGGCACAAGAGGGAAAATCCAGGGGTATATTCTTCACAACAGTTGTGTTTTTTTCTGTCTCCCACCCTCTTTCAGGTAATAGTGCTTTCTTACTTTGTTTCTTCAGCCTAAGGGCTCAGTGGCTTCTGATTCTTAACACTAATCACAGGTTACCTCATTGTCATATTTGGCTTCTTAGCTCTTCCATTACCTATGTAACTAATTTCCTGTGAGGCAGGACAGGTAGCCTTGGGGTGTACTCTTCTCCTTCAGGATGTGGCTCCAGGCTACTTTCAGCTCCTTGCCTCTTTCAGTCCTAGCAAGGGGAAACAAACCAAAACCAGTCCTACGCAGTCTTGCTGCCACCTTTGACCCGACTTTTGTTTGGCTAATTATAATATCATTATAATCTCATCTGCATAGCAGTCCCCACAGCTCCGATCATGCATGTGATGCCATGACAGTTCCAGACACACCAAATAAAGAAGAAAGAATGGGAAACCGAGCTCACTGAGACCATTGGGAGGCAACAGTGAGATTATGTGAGTACCAGGTCTCCATGCTCTGCCCCCAAGAAGAAAAGCCAATAATCTGGACATTCTCAGTGCAACTCACTGAACTCTTAAGTGTGTACTTTGACTTCGATAAAACTTGTGCTTCTCTGCTTGATATTTACCTTATCTGTGAATTCTTTCTTGAGATATAAGAGCATGGTCATTGGAGCTCTGGGTTGAGTTCTCTCTTGGACGTCCCCATTGAGCTCTCTGGCATCATCTGCATTAAATTCCCTCACTGAAAATAATTGAAGCAGTTTCTAGTCAGATCCTGACTGCTCTACAATAGATGCTATTTTAATTGAAATATTCTAATTGTAATTAATTTTACTTGAATTTGATACAATGAAAGAATAAGAGGTAGAAAATTTTTTTAACATGAGGGATATTACTTTCAAAGAGCTCTTTCTAGGTTAAGAAATTATGAAAACTTCTCAGAAACTGGTTACTCTTAGTATTTTTATTTTAGACAGTAAAGGTAGATGATTCATGAAAAATTAGTACTCATGCTCCCTTTCTCTCCCTTCCCCCCGCCTCCTCTTACCCCTCTCTTTCTCTATCCTTCTACTTTCCTTCCCTATCTCTGTCCCTGTCCCTCTTCTTTCTTTCAGTTCCCTAATAGTAAAGAGAAATGCTGCTATCAGTGACTTCCAGACCTGGGATTTTGACTTCTGATATAACAAGAACAAAAAGAAGCCAAATGTGTCATTGTCTCAGCAGAAGACACCACTTAGTCCAAGCAATGGTTCCCCTAACAGTAGCAGTGTGAGCAATGGAAATGACCAGCTGAGCAAAACTAACTTCTACATCCAGGGATTGCAACCAGGCACTATTCAACAGGACGATGTCAAATTGTGTCAGTCATATGGCAAGACTGTCTCCATTATGGCTATACTGGACAAGACCACAAACAAATGCAAAGGCTATGGCTCTGTGAACTATGACAGTACTTCAGCCATAAAGAAAGCTATAACAGAACTGAAAGCCAGTGATGTACTGATACAGATGGCACAACAACAGGAGGAACCCACAAATTTATACATATCAAACCTCCCACTGTCAATGGATGAGCAAGAACTGGAAGGAATACTGAAGCCCTTTGGCCAGGTTATCTCCACTTGAATCCTTGGAGACACTAGCAGGATCAGCAAAGGGGTTGGCTTTGCAAGGATGGAGTCCATAAAAAAGTGTGAAGCCATCATCACCCACTTTAATGAAAAATATGTTAAGACACTCCCTGGAGTACCAGCCTCAACATTTTGCTGCTTTGCAAATTTGCTGATGGTGGTCCAAAGAAATGACAGAATCAAGAAAAACTTATGCAAAATGGATGGGCCTGGCTAAGGATTGGAGATATAGATGGTATGGTATTGACCTATGACCTCACTATAGCTCTTCTGAATGGGTTTTACCCAGCTCCTTAAAACATCATCCCCAACAGGATGCTTGCTCAGTTTACACTGTCCCTGTATCTTCCATCTTCGTGTCTTCATATCAGAAGTAACTTCGTGTCTTCATATCAGAAGTAACTCAGACATTTCCTCAAGTATCTAACCCATCTTGGATGTAACACTAGTCATATCTCATGCAGCCTTCAGGTTCAGTTCTGACCCTAGGGATGAATCACCCCATTGCTCTCTAGCCTGCCTTCATGATGGGAGCTCTTACCCACCAACTGGGCCACCTCTCTCTGAGCACCTGGGCACATATATGCCAATATCTGCAGCTATGTAAGCAGCTTACATCTCCCAGTACACCCTGCGCCTTTTCCCAATGTTTCAATTGAGAGCAGCAGCCAGGAAAACCAAGTGATGGTACATGCTCCCTCAGACCATGGGGTTTATTCTTTCCAGTTCAACAAGTAACAATCGATTTCCCTCCCCATCTTGGTTGAATACAAATGAATTCTTAGAGATGCTGATGCTCCCAGACTCCAGAGGGCTAACCAGGTATACAGACCATCTGTGGGTCCTGCTAAGAACACCTGGCCATCATTTTTCACAGGCCTGGGCCTGGAAAAGAAATCTCTGCACTCTTGCTCTCCTTCTCCATTCCTGATGGAGCCTGGGGGAACTGTCACTTCTTGTGTGCTAGAGTCAAGGAGATTAAACAAACTTTTTTCTTTCTTTTGCAAAGAAAGTTTTATGTTTTGTTTTTAACTATCATATGCGTTCCCTACCTTCCATTCCAAAAAAAAAAAAAAAAAAATTAGTACTCGCAGGCTTTCTGTTCTCTCTCCACAATTTTTCAGTTACACTGTATTTATTTTGTTCAGGTTTAAAACACTCGCATTCTCTTCTATAACCTTAATTTCCATAGTTGCTTAGTATTAGTAAAATTAAATATTTAAACCATTTTTTTACTAGAATGTAAATTTCACATAGGCAAGGTAAGGTGGATTATTTGCTTTGTTCACGGATATATTAAAAATGACCAGAAAATTGTCTGCTACTAATAAATATTTGTTGAATAAATTATTCACCAGAGTTAATCACTCTTAGTTTTAAATTTTCTCTTCTAGTTGGCTGGGTTTCATTGTTGAATATGTGCACATGTATAAACAAACACACACATAGGGTTTTTTCTCACTTTTCTTGAGTTCAGACATGCTATGCTGCTTGAGTTCCTTCATGTTTGAAGACATGGGCCATTGTCTTCTGGCATTAGATATTCTTTGTTCATTTTATCGAGTGAACTTGAACATTGGTGTAATAAATTATCACTAAATCTTTATAATCCTAGTGGTCAGTGCCCTCCTAGTATAATTATTTTTTATTGTTAAGTTTTATCCAGTCATTTGCCAAATTCATTTGTATGTAAAAGTTTTAAATGTTTTTTTTTTTTTTGACAGGGCCATATTATCTCTGATGATGTTCTTTAGTAAGTCAACATGTATTTTGTGAGCACCTTCTGCTAAATACTGTGTATTATACAAATATGGATGGCCAATGGACCCTATCTTCAAGGAGCCTATCTTGTAGGGTGGAAAAATAAGCATGTTGCTACAATATGAAGTAGAGAGTGATGATGTCTTTTAAAAAAAAGTGTCTGGATGTTCTGAAGGGGCAGTAATTACCAAGAAGAATGAAAGAAATGAACATTTATTAAAAGTCTATTACTTGGCAAGCAATAAATGGTCTTCACAGATGTTATCTCCTTTGATCTTCAGGACAGTTCTGTAAGCAAAGTTATGATTATCCCCATTTTATCCATACAGAATTAAGCTTAAGTAATTGACGAATTATCACGCAGGAAGAGTTGACATTTGAACCCAGTTCTCCATGATTCCAAAGCTCATGCTCTTTCTTCACTATATATATTATCTGTTCCAAGAATGAGTCAGAGAAGGCTTGATGGAGAAAGTGGCAGATGAGCAGGTGTCTTCATAGGTAGGTAGGTATTAAGGTAGTAGTAGGAATTGGAAATCTATGCCCAGTATTTTCCTAAACTGAGGGAATTGTGAGTATTAAATCCATTGTCAAGAAATTGTTTCTATTCATTTGGAGACCCAATTCTCAGTAGGCAGCTATTACCAATTACAGGAAAGAAACTCCAAGTAGCCTTGTTCTTGAGTTTCTTGCCATTCTTTGGTCTTGGGTATCTATCTTCTTCCTCATCACCTCTCTGCATAGTTTAAACAAGGATTAAGTCTTCCTGATGCTAAGATTCATCCTTCCTCTCAGACATTTCTAAAATAGAATAAGCTCTTCAAAACACTATAAGACAGCAGTCCCTAGCCTTTTTGGCACCAGGGACCTATGAGAACCTAATGCCTGATGATCGGAGGTGGAACTGAGGCGGTGATGCTCGTGCTGCAGAGCGCTGCAAATACAGATGAAGCTTTGCTTCCTGGCCCTCCGCTCAACTCCTGCTGTGCAGCCCAGTTCCTAACAGGACCTTACTGGTCCACAGCCTGGGGATGGGGACCCCTACCATAAGAGATATAAAAGCAGGTTTTCAAACTAAAATTTCAAACCATTAGTGCACTTTGACATTCTAGTGAGTCATAACCAGCATTTTTTTTTGAAAGGGACAGAATAGACTAGAAACAGCAGAGTATCATATGTGGGAAGGGTAAATACAGTTTCATGACACTTATATGCATGTATATGCATGTGAGTTTGTGTTTATGCACTGTGCTATGATGTAAAATATATTTCTGATAATGAGAAATATTTAAATTGTAACAGGGCCTGTTTACAAACCAAATATAGCAGGGAAGCCTGAAAGCCCCCTTCCAACTGGCATGGAATGGCAGCTGGGGTTATGGTCAGTGAGCCCTTGGAACAAAAGCTTTCTCAAGTCTAAAAAACAGTATCACAGACTACTTGCTTACAAACATGGCACAGCTACAGAGCAGTTTAATATCCTACACATTCTTTCAGGAGTGAGCCGAATAGAAATGTAGAGAGAAAAAAATTAGGCAATTATCTCCTAGAGAAGGGCTTATAGAGAAGAGCAGGCCTATCTGGCTCAAAGGATACCTACCTATTGCAAAATTTTCCTTCTCAGAAAAGGAAGGCTGCAGGGCCTCTCTAGATCAAAGGACTCCTACCCAAATGGGTATGTATACTGCCAGCTTCAAAAAATAAGACTGGCGAGATGCCTTCAATCAGCAATGTTCAGTCCCAAAGGTAGGTACTATTACTATCCCCATTTTATAAATGAAAGAAGTCAGTCACAAAGATTAGGTAATCTGCCTAAAGTCTCAGAGTTGGTAACTGGCAGGGCTGGGCTTGGAACCCAGTGCATATATCTAACTACTATATTGTACTGGCTTTCCCTCCATTCTACGTATCCAACTTGTTAATGTCTATGGAGACTATCCTGGCCAGTTCTTATTAAATTCTTCTTAAGTTCATTCATACTTGCGGGCATTTTGGCCATTATAGGGGTCTCTGGCATCTTAGTCAATTATTCTAATGATATTACATGTAATGGTAATAATTTACCTTTTCCCCTCAAATTTAAGATTTTCTCATTGTTTTCAAATGTCTTGCTGAATTATGTTGTTTATATGAATAGATCATGCTAAGTTTTGTTTAATTGCTTTTTCTTAACTATTACTCTGAAATCTTTCTTTTCAAGGTTCTCTACAATCCTATCTTATTTTTCAGTGCTTCCAAACATGGATCAAACTTTAACTCAAACTGATCATTGTCCTCTGAAGAAGCTGTAACAATTCTCACATCTGAGCTGTTGCTCTTTCCTGTTTGGTATGCCTCTTTCATTGCTTTCCTCGTATCTAAATCATATCTGTCCATCAAGGCTCGACTTAAATCCTTTCACAAAGCCTACCTAAATATCCTCAGCCCTACTGCTCATTTTTTCTCTGAATGTAGGTAGACTGCATTCCCTCAAAACACACAGAATTTAATGACATGTGTTTTTAATCACTTCTGTAAATGCTAGTCTGTATGGTCCTTAAGGCCTTAGGGATCATTATTCATACAATTCTTATTTTCTGCAGTCTTATGCACTATAGTGTGATACAACTGAAAGAGCATTAGAGAGATGAAGGTTATCGTCCTGACCTTGTATTGAGGAATCTCTAACAAGCTCTTGGAGAAACAATGTCTGTGCTACCCATCCTATTTTTCTCATAGCATAAACAGTGCTATGTAAATGAAAGGCTACCAACACATCTTGAAGAACATTGGCTTATAATTCATAGGCTAGCAGACGGTCTGTCACTAAAATGAAAATATGCACCCAGCGCTTCAGATCATCTATTACAATGACATTTCATTTTTATAAACCTTAGGACGGTACCATGCTATAAAATAAATGTGAATATTGACTTTCAGTAAAGAAACTGTGACATTACAGCACACAGGGCTCTCCAACAATAGATACCAGAATGCAGTAATAAAATATAACTCTATGTATAGTTTCATTTATCAATTTAGGTAAAGAGATTAATTTGTCACACTGCTACTGCACTGCTAAAGTGAAGCAACTACAGTCAAGGGATAAATGAATATAGAGCACAGATGCTAAAGCAATGCATGGAAACAACAGATGTTATATCAAATAATTCAATAAATGTTTTACATTTTAACGACAGGAAGCCTAAAATAAGTGGTTTTGCTCAGTAATTTTCATAACTTGATGTACCATAAAATGCTGACGAAACTTCTGACTTACAGATTAAATTATGTAAAATACAGTTTGAAGGTTCTTTCTTATTTTAATTCTTTAAATATCAGCATTGGCAGACACCAATATTATTATTATTTGGAACAGAGATTTGTATCAATTTGAAATATGGCCAGTAGGCTAAATATGAGGATAGAAAAAAATTGAAAGAGTACTTTCTAGGTGAAAACTACCTTCTTTTATACCCCAAACTGGTGAAAAATGCCCGATCATATCAGCACTGCATTTAGAGAAATAGGGAGGTATGGGAGAAAGGTTAAACTTCCCTCAACCTCTGAAACAAAAAATAAGCCAAATAACTGACAACATCTTGAAAACCACTTAATAATACAGAAATTTACATTTTTACAAAAGCAAGGGTAACTTTGATTCACAATTGTCCTTAGCCGTGAATGTACTTGAAAACTTGTTTATAAAGCTGCAGATATAGTGGGAGTGTTTTTAAAAGATCCCAGTAAAACACTCACCAAATAACATAGAACACTTATAGTACTGATCATCATATTATTATTCAAAGATGTTACATTATGACTATAGAGATATAGCACATTTCTACACATACTTTATTTGGAATTCAGTAACACAAAAACATTTCTGTGAGAGGTCAATATAATCTCTTATTGATCTAAGAATTCTGGCACTGAAAGCGTGAATAACCCAAGGTAATGATGTCGTCACCAAGGGACGACAAGAATAGAACCCAAATCCCTTGACTCCCCAGCTTGTGTTTTCCACTAATTGTGCTCCTTTCTACTCATCCGAGGACACCAAGTGTAAAGGGTTGGAGAGGGAGTGGACACAAATGTACCAAATCCGCGAGGTGGAGACTGCATTGAAGGTCCTCAGGAATCACTCTTTGGCACTTTCCTTTGTTTTGGCAGAGAAAGATGAAAGCAGCAGCAACCACAAACCCCTGGGACCAAGAACTGGAACTAGGTACTGCCTGTTGTGGTTACTCTTTCTTCTTCATTTTTGACCTTTCCTTTTTAACCTCTCCCTTCTGGGCAGCCCTAACACCCTCTACATCTCACTTCGCGTCTATCCTCCACTCTGCACTTTATTGCTGGGTTATCCCCTAATAACGGGCGGCTGCATTCCACTCGCCTTCCACCTGACCCTGCGCCCAGTCCTTATGAGACGTGTTCTGGGGGTTTCTAAAGGCACAAGCGTTTTTGCTAGAAAATGAGTGCTAGTCAAGCACTGTTAAGTGTTGCAACGGTTAGAAACTTAAGAGGTGGGAACACGGGCATATATATACCAAGTCTGTTGGGCGACAAAGCGACAGTTAGACAATAAGCATGGAGCCCTTCTCTCTTGTAGGGAGCTTCACACAGCTCAGTCATCCCCTGGGCAACGTCCCCACTGCAGGACGCCTTCCGGAGCGCGCGTGTTTACAGTTTTCCTGGACCGGGGGGAGGAGACAGTCGCTCGCAGACCTGGGGGATTCCAAACCGTTACTCCGCCCGCCGGGGTGGGACCCGCCCAACGACCGAGCCTGCGCAGTGGGCCTGGCTGGCTTCAGAGCTCCGGTGCACTACAAGTCCCACAAGGCAACGCCCTACGAGGGCGGGCGTCCGCCTTACCTGCTGGGAGCTTATTCCTTCGGCTACTACCGCTCTCCCCCTCCCCGGTTCCCGTCGGTCTTCTTTCCAGTTAAAGGCTACTTTCTCTTGAAGCACGTGAGTGGAAGCCGTAGCAACCTCAACACCGAAGCTCTTCGCGTACTCGCTGTTTCTCCCTCGGCTGGAACTATGCCTGACTCCGTCACGGGAGTTGGGTAGTGTACGCGAAAAAAGGAAGCCCTTGGAGGCCAAAGCCGGGGCAATCTGGTCGCATTTCCGCCTCCCGGGCTCTAGAAGGTAGCGCGCACGCGCTCCCTGCGACTCCGGCGCAGTTGACTTCCGCTCCCACTGTGCTCTGCGAGCCGAATCATGGATCACACTGGTAAGGAGGCGGAGGCAGTGGGGGTCCGGGTTCCATGGCCCCTTGGCCGGCCCGGGTATTTTCGCCTAGCAGGCATAGAGAGGTTACGCTTGCCCTACAGCATTGGGGTGTGACGGTTAGAAGGAAATCTCACAGATCCCTCCTTGTGCCCGGCAAGGGCCTACTGCTTCCCGGCCTACTCTCCGGTGTGGTACCTACAGCCTCGGTGCCGGCAGCAGCCACTTCTTTGGTTCTGCTGAGTTCAGAGCTGGGACAGCGGGCGGCGCGGACCTTGTTTGGGAGGAGAGAGCGCCGGCTCTTTTAAAACTCATCCCGGGCGCTCTACCCTACATTACGGGAACTGGCGGGTAGATTACAGTCTCAGAGTCGGGGCAGCCTTATTACGCTGGCAGTCGGTGCGCGAGAGTGGGTTGGAGACTTCCTGCTGTCTCAGCTTTGGGCGGGTGCTGCGGTGGTCACCGCCTGTCGTTATTGTCTCTCCGGTCCTTCATGGACTGGAGATGGGAGGAGAGAATCGGATATGGTTTCGGAATGATACTCGGAGCAGCTTTTCTACCTAAACCCAGAGCATACCCCGCGCTTCACCTGTGGTCCTTCCTTATCCTTTGGGAACATTTATAAAGGGGAACTTAAAATCAAGATTATTCACATTCCTTTTTATAAGTAGGAATGGCTCTATTCTTACGTGTTTTTTGGCTTTTTGTTTCCTTGTGGTTTTTTGGATATTTACATGAGGGTACTTGGGGTTCGAAAGTGCTCCGTACAGTTGCACGAACCATATCACAAGTAGGGAAAAAGGTTTTCCCCTGTATTAAGTATTGGTTGAGATGTTCTCAATCATCAAATATCTACTTTTGATATACAAATATGTGTGCAGACACACACAGACCCGATATCTGTAGGCCTAGGGATGGCATGATGGAATGGTAAACAGGACGGACTGAGTTACTGTCGTAGAGGTTACATTCTGTTGGGGAAGACAATACATTTTTTAAAAGCCCAGATGTTGACAGATTATAAGTTCTTTGAAGACAATAAATAGATGCTGTGGTAAAGACAATAAGGACGGTTCAAAGACGGTGGTCAGGGAAAGTCTTTCTGGAAAAGTAACATTTATATAACTTGGAGATCTGATGGATGAGAATAATCGAGCTACGGAAAAAATCATGAGGAATACATTTCTAGCAAGTACAAAGACTGAAGTAGAAAACAATAGAGGAGATCAGTTGGCGGCAGCTTTGTTTTTTTTTTTAAGATGAGACTGAAAAAGAAAGCAGGAGTCAGGTCGTGCAAGACTTTGAAGGCCAAGTTAATGATTTGAATTTTATGTGCAACGTGAAGTCGTTGAACAGAAGTAGAGGAAGAACATAATTTTTAAAAAATCTATAATAGGTTCCATTGAGAATGGTGCAAGAGAGGGAGGCAAGAATAATAGAAAACAAACAATCTAGGAGGTGATTGCATTAAACCAGAAGGGAGACTTGACTTAATGAAGGTATCTTGGTTTAGTGAAGTTGAGAGTAGGCAGATTCAATAAGTATTTTTATAGTAGAACTTAAACATGTACTGATGGATCGGTTTAGAGGTATGTTAGAGGAAAGAGAGATGTCTAGGTTTCTGGTTTGAGCAGCTAGGTAGTGACCATTACTGAATTGGGGAAAATGTGGGAGAAAAAACAGACTTTTTAAAAGGAGTAGAGGTGATTGGTGGGAGTTTGGGAACAAGATTTTGGACTGCTACCTATGGGATGTATTTTGAGACATGCAAGGGGAGATGTCAGGTGGAGATCAGAGGAAAGATCTGGGCTGAAAAACACATATTTGGGACTTAGTAATGCATAGCTGATATTTTAAGGCATAAGATGGACTAGATCACTTAAGGAAAGGGAATACAGAAGAGAAGAGGGCCTACCTGGAACCAGGCTCTTAAAGGAACTCTAGTGTTTGGAAATTTTATAGAATTGAAACTCTAGGATCTTAATGTTAGAGCAACAGACACCCAACATAGACACCCAAAATCAGCAAAATATTTCTCATTTGAGTGTATTACTGGAAATGGGAGTCAAGCCACATCCGGTTTAGAGAATGTTGTGTTAGGAAACTGTAATATGGTGGGTGTGTACTTGAGTATTTACTATAGTAGTTCTCTTAAGTTAAAAAGTTGCCCAGGAAAGTAAAAGTCATCTTAACATGAAAATTTTCATTAATGAGCTGACCACTT
>NW_006494608.1:6455932-6529830 GCF_000325575.1 Pteropus alecto | reverse complement strand
CTGCTGCTTAACACTTTTTTTATTTAGTTAATTTTGTTATATCCTTAATGTTTCATATCAGGAAACAGTATCAAATGCTGTTTATAGTGATTATAAATCTTACAAAAGATTCAAGTTTTCATGAAATTTGTAAAGGTGAACTATTTGAATCACAATATCATTGGCAAGTGAGGAAATGGCCAGTTTGACATATTATGACAGGATAGACATCTCAAAAGAATAATTTTAATATCAAAGGATTAAGACCCGGCCCTTGAGGAGATTGACAAAACCCTTGAATATTATGCAAAAATGACCTATTTTATCATGCCGAAAAAGTTAAATTTATAATCAGAGCTAGCCTGTGTTGTTCTATTAGAGTTTTGCCGGCAAAATTACTCCAAGAAGCTTCCAGTTAACACTTGATTCATTCTTTGGTCATTCTAAGAATTAGTACTTACCTGTAATTGTAACCTAAATTTTCTAAAATATTTCTTGGCTCTTTTAATGCAAGGTAAAATTCTAAAGAAATCTCTTAAAAAACTATAAAATATATGAATTTTACTCGTTTTTAAAGTGGAGTCACCTTAAATGGCCAGTTATAGCCTTGATTCTCATTTTATAATATCCAAGGACTTTTGTTAGGGCTTTTGTGTTTTTAGTTCACATATTCAAAAGGAAATTGTGCTGTATGTTCTGATTCTTAATAAACCAAAAACCCCGAGACAGACCCAGAATGATGTCACTATTAATGCTCTATTTCACGAATTTGACAATCTGTGAAGCAGGCAGCAAGGCGGGGTAAATGGCAGCAGGCCCTTGAAAGTCATGGTAGGCTAAACAAGCAACAGAAGTAACTTTAAGTGCTTATGGTGATGTGAAAAGGACTTGTAGTAATGAAATGTTACTACAAAGTAATTACAAAGTAATAATCATTTTGATTATTTACAGAGGTAAATCCCTTAAAAGTTCTTTTAATACCTAAAGTACAACACTGAATTGTTAACTGTCTCCAACAACTTGTTTTTGTTTGCTTGTTTTAGTTCATTGGAAAATCTGGAATACTTTGAGCAAAAAAATTGATTTTGTCATGTCTGTCTTTTGGCCATTACATTGCTTGTAGGTATTTATACTTAATTAAGCAACTAGCGTGAAAGCAACTGAAATACATTATTCAGCTTGTTAATACATTTAGCTAAGTGTTAAGTTGATCAAGTTGCATTTATCTTAACTTAGGATTTTAGTTGTCCATGTAATCTCTTTCCCATGAACTTTGTCTTGAGGATTAGTAAAAGTAATAGTAGAAAGTAGACTGAAAGATATTTAAATTAATTATTAAGAACTTATTTTCAATTTTGTTTTATATATTGTTCAGAAAGAGTGCAAATCACCATTGTGAATTTAATATGTATCTGTAATCCTCGTCGCCTTGTAGGTCACTAGTACTAGGTTACTACTTCCAAATTTGGCTTTACTGAATTTAATGTGGACAGCTTTGCTATCAGTCTTGATTGTACTACATCCTGCGGTAGCAGTTACACAGCCTGCTCAATAACTTGTCATGTTTAAAATACTACTATTTTAAAAAATTATTTTATTTGCATTTCCTACTTTATGGCATTTTCCTTTCTTTAGTGGGTCAAGGTGAATATTCTCCGTATAGTGATATCTTGCATAGACTTGAAAAAAGGTGACTTTGAAGCTTCGTCTGGAGTCAGTTCTATGAAAAAAAATGCTCCTATTACTAATAGTTTATTTCATAGTAACAAACAGGAACTTAGAAAATGTCAGTTGTTTAGACCTAGTTGAAGTACAGAAACCATGCATCTTCCTAAACTATAATTTTCCATTACAGTGCTAATAATAGTCACATGTGTACAGCTAGAAATGCTATAGCGCAAATAACATTATTGCGTGTTTCTACTAAATGGTCTGATAATTTTTACTATTTCCCCATGTGTTTCTTAGAAAAACAATTTACACTTAAAGGAATAATCACTTTTCTTAAAACTAACTTAAATTTCAATATATTCTTTAATTTTACCATTGTCAGTGTTAGTTTTGTGTTTTCAGTTTTATTGATTATCTCAATGTAGATTCAGTATACCAAATTTATTGGGTACCTAGTTTGCATGCTTAATAAAGATAGCAGTGGTTTCCTTTCTTTTTCTTTTCCCTCTCACTCTTCTTTAAAAAAAACCTCTTAATGGTTACTTTAAGACAGTACTTATCTTGGGCTCATGAAGAGTTTTATGTTTCTATAAACCCCTCTGGAATTATATGAAAAATTTTATTGTCCACTTTTTTGGGTAGAGTTCTATAACTTTTTAAAAGGTTCCACGTCTCTGAAAGCATTGCTTTAAGGATTTATCCAAAATAGGGAAAATTAACACTTAAACTTATATAATATAGTATTTAAAATGAGGACCCAGATAATCAACCTTGATAATGTTGGGTATGTTACTTAAATACCTATGGCAGAATAATCTTCAAAAAGAAAAACTAAGAAAAATTACTTTTCTTTCCTCCTTTAGACAATGAGTTACAAGGCACTAATAGTTCTGGATCGTTGGGTAGTCTTGATGTTAGAAGACGAATTCCTATAAAGCTCATCTCAAAACAAGGAAGCAAAGCCAAAGCTGCACCTCGCACTCCAAGGACCATAAACAGGATGCCTGCAAAGGCTCCACCTGGTGATGAAGGTAATATGTTTCAGCTAACAGGTCCAAAAGTCTTTTTGTTGTATCTGATTCCACCAAATAATCTGTGTGATTTTACTTACTTATAGCTACTTTTTAAAAATCTTTTATTCTCTCATCATTCTTTAGTCTTTTTGGTGCCCCATTTTGGCATGTTGTACTTTTTTGTCCCTTTTATAAATATTTTGGTTTAGTTTTTTTGTTGTTGAAAGCAACACTGCATATTGTTAAAAATCAACGATATTACAGAAAGCATAATGTTAAAAGTAACATTCTCCCTCCCCTCACAATTCTCCTCCCCCAATATAATCTCTGTTACAACCTTTTTATAGTTACTTTTTTCATATGTAACTGCCCTTGTTTAATGTAAGATGCATTTAAGATTTTGCCTTCTTGGTATATACAGATATATCTCATTTAAGGAAATAGGTTTAGGTATTTTATTTATAGATGTACTATAATTTATTTAATAGTTTTCTAATTTTTGCTCTTAAAAACAGTGTTGCAATAAATATCCTTATACATATACCTTAATATGTATACTTTGTGGAATTTAAACTTTGCATGATTTGGGCATTTTATAACTTGATGGATACTGTGCATTTTAGAATATGACAAAATTTTGTTAAATGGCTCTTCAAAAATAGTACACCAGTTTGTTCCCATACACCAATATCGGTACGTACTATTAACCTTAAACATTTTTTGTTTTGATAATATTTCTTATAATTATGAGTGGGGTTGTATATCTTCATATTACTGGTCATATCTTTTGCCTAAGATCTACCTGTTCATATCTTTTTCCCATTTCTTTTTTTTCCTGTTTGGTTGTCTTTCTCTTGCTTTTTATGAATTCTTTATAAATTAATAAAATTGACCCTTTGTTATATATTGTATATATTCTGCATTTGTCTTGAATTTTATATATAAAATTTTTGTTGTAGAGAAGTTTGAAGATTGCAGTAGCAGATAGATATCTAGTCTTTTCTGTTTTGACTTCTGGCTATTTTTAGACAGTCTTAGAAAAGGCCTTTCCCATATCCTGTGACTATAGAACAGTTTTCCATCTTACCCTTTAGTACAGGCTCAGCTATGGCCAAACCCAACCCTATTTTTGTAAATAAAGTTTTATTAGAACATAGCCATGCCCATTCATTTCAGTATTGTTTATGGCTGCTTTCACTCCATAATGGCATAGTTGAGTAATTGCAAGAGACCGTATGGCTTACACGGCCTAAAATATTTAACTTATCTGGCCTTTTACAGAAAAAGTTTGCTGACCTCTACTTTGGAACATTGTGGATGATAAGTATTTGGGTTTTTTTTGTTTTGTTTTTGTTTTAAGTGGAGTCTGGCTTAATTTTTTTCTCTAAAACAGCTAGCCATTTGTCCCAACCATTGAATAATCTATCTTTTCCTTGCTGAATAAGAATCTCGCTATTATCATATGTTAAAATTCTGCAAGTATTTGTGTCTATTTCTAGACTTTCTCTTCTATTCCAGCAATTTATCCATATTTCCTTTTTAGAATCAGACTATTTTAATTACACCTTATATTATTGTTCCTCTTATTATAGGGTTTCTCTCCTTATTTAAACAAGTATATTTGAAGTCAAATGTTGTAAATCATGGTAGTAGCAACCTACGGCTGCTGCACTATCACTAAACTAGAGACTCCCACTTTGGCCTTATTGTTTTTTAAATAATTTTTTAAGGTACACAGTAATGTACAAATAAATTCTTGTAATAATCCAAACGATGCAAAACAACTAAAATCTCCCTTACATCCTTTTCCTCTCAGGTATCCCTTCTTTTCCCCTCATCCCTTTCTAAGCCCGCACCCCTTTCTAGGAGGAGCTACAGTTACCACTTTATTAATAGAGCAGGCTGAAGCTCAAGATAATTTTTGGGTACATTAGATTCACCTGTTTGGGATAAAAAAAATTGATGATTTTTTCCCCCCTCGGCATTGTTCAAAGTACGGAGTTTTGTGTGCTGGTATAGTATCTATACAGATGTATGGTTTTATGTTGGATGGGAGTGCAGGTTGAAAATTGATTTTCTTATTTTGAGTTTTAGATGACACCAGCTTGTATAAGGTGTAAATGGGACATATAAGAGCCTAGGGCCACTCAGATGTAACTTATAAGAACACTCTGAACTCTGTATTTGTATTGGAGGTAATTAGATAGCAGTACACTAGAGTGTCTATCAGCTTTAAAAAAATCCTTGCATCACTGTGTTTGTGTCTGTCTGTGTGTGTCTGTCCATCTGTCCTCCCCATCTCTGTCCATCCCTTCTGTTGCTGCATATTCGTACACAGGTCCTATAATTTAGCCATGTAGGTAAAGTTAAAACTTCTGTGCCTTGCTACTCTACTAGTTCTGGGGCCAAAAGAGTCATGAGAAGTCTGACACTTTGAAGGGCTAGATTTGTCTTCTCAGCTTTACTTTAGTTAATTGGATTTTACCTAGAATCCCCCTCAGACCATCATTGGTTTTCCGTTCTTTTGTATGGAGTAAGAGGATTACCATCAACCTTTCACTTAGGGCAGAGAAATTGAGCCCATTTAATCTTCATATTGTTTTAAGTTTACTGATACTGATAATAATGCAGCATAATGGTGGATCCTTGTAAGTAAATATGATATGGCTTCTGTTTGGATGATTAACCAGAGGAGTTTTAATTGAAAGGGTGAAGTATCAATATGTCGATGTTTCTAAAATCAGGTTCAATTTAAGGCTGAAAAAGAGGATACCTAACTTACTAAGACACAAGAAGAAAATCTGCAGAATTCTTTGTTTCATTATATTCTTTTGGCCTCTTGCATGTTACCACTTTTATAGATAGAGTAGAATAAATGGTGATCAGCATCTTAAAAGTTTGTGTAACAAGCATGATGATGGTAATTAGTAAAGTTTTATACTAGAAATAGTTGGATGAGTAAAAGAGCACTTAAATGGGAGTGAAGAGATCTGAGATCTTTTCCTAGCTCTGCCACTTACATCTCTGTGTTGTTATTATGGGTCTTCTTACTGCAATATTCTCAATTATGAAGTAAGAGAGTTGGATTACATGATCACCAAGATCATATCTAGCTGATGTTTAAACTAGTCTTGATTATCTTGTTCTTAGAAGAGCTTCGGAAAGCATCAGTGACCAGGACTATTTTACCATGCACATGTACTTCCAAAATGAAATTTGAGATATGAAAAGTTAATAGATAATCCTTTCTTTTCTCAGAAGGATTTGATTATAATGAAGAAGAACGATATGACTGTAAAGGGGGAGAACTGTTTGGAAATCAGCGAAGATTTCCTGGACACCTTTTTTGGGATTTTCAGGTATAACTAAAATATAAGCATTTATTAGTATTTCAAATATTTTATTAGAACAATGCAAAATACGTAATGGTATGAACTTTTATTATAGCTATGTCTTTGAACACACACAACTCATTTATTAATGCTCTGTTTCTACTATTTCTAAAAATAATTTGAAGCAATTTTCAGTAAAGTCAAATAAAATGAATAGCCATTAACACTATTTAAGAAAAAAGAAACAAAGGTAGCATAGCCAGTGTGTGAGATATGGGAGGATACCAAGAAATCTTTTTTTTTTTTAGGCGAGGCAACCCTTGGTTGACCTCACAGATTGGAAGGACCTTGTCAGCTTACAATCCCTTATTTTTTTTTTCATACCTACAGCACCTGGTCTTCCTAGGTGGTCTTCCATCCAAGTACTAACCAGGCCTGACCCTGCTTAGCTTCTGAGATCAGACGAGATTGGGCTTGTTCGGGGTGGCATGGCCGTAGACCAAGAAATCTTTATTTCCAATTGTTTTAACATTTATAAAATGCTATTTAATTCATTGTATAAATTACAGATACGATTTTTAGAAATGCTTAAAAAGGGAACTTTAATTATATCACTTCAACAGATAAACATCCTAGGTGAGAAGGATGACACACCAGTTCATTTCTGTGATAAATGTGGATTGCCTATTAAGATCTATGGGCGAATGGTAAGTATAATTAAACTACGTTTTTATAAATGTAAAAAATGTTATAGTAGGATGCTGAAATTTGAGTAAGTTTATATTACTGTTTAATGACTAATTTTGTGACATTTTAAGACAGCGGTCCCCAACCTTTCTGGCACCAGAGACCAGTGCTCCTATGAGAATCTAATGCCTAATGATCTGAAGTGGAGCTGAGGCAGTAATTCTAGCGCTAGGGAGTGGCTGCAAATACATATGAAACTTCGCTCGCTTGCCTGCCACTTACCTCCTGCTGTGTGGTCCTGTTCCTAACAGGCCATGGACCAGTACTGGTCCACAGCCTGGGAGTTGGGGATCCCTGTTTTAAGATAAATATGAAATAGCTAAGGGAATTTTGGGGATAATTTACATTTAATATAATTATCTTCACAAACTCTTGAATTGCTTATAAACTATTAAATAAAGGAACTAACTTCTGGAAACCAAATAATTTCTTTGGACTGTTTTGTTCCATGTTAGTTTGTATTTATTCAGTTTATTAAAATGGTTGTTTATTTTTCTTGTTTAATAGAATAAAATTAGTTATTCATTTCTGAAGGCTATAATTTTAAATGTAAAACTGAATTAATATTTTTTACTGCTGAGAATTGAATTCTAATCATTAAAAAAAAGATTAAGCCCTAACTAATTTTATGGTAATTTTGACATTCTCCCTTGAAAAAAGATGGTTTTACATTTGTGTTTGAAAAAAAATTGAATTCGATAATGTATCTGTGAAGGTAGAGGACATTGATTGTGTGCTGTTGCTTTGCTTTATAAAAAAGCTAAATAACAGTTATGACCTGTGAGTTTTAAAATGGCCTAACATTTTACTATGTCCTGATTTACTTTTAGATTTTTATAAGTTCATTAACTTAAGGCTACCAGGAAAAATGCTACTTATGTTAAATGTAGACTATGTTATTTTATTGCTTTGTAATAGTTTCAGGAGGAATGGGATAAGATAAAACATGGTTACAGTATTCTTTTTCAGGGGCTTTTAACCTATAGGAACCATGGATGAAATTCATAGGGTTTATTCCTTCTGAAAGTATAAATAAATGTATACCTATACATTTATTGGGGAAGGGCCAAGTATTCATCACATTCTCAAAGGGCTTTGTGACTGAAAAGGCTAACTATTGCTTTTATAGAATTAGTACTTCATAAATGTTTATTTTAACAAATAATTCTCAAGCGCCTTTTATGTCTAGGTTTATTGTTCTTACTGTTATTTGGGGGGAGGGAATTTTTATTCTAGTATGCTTAACTGTACTATGTTTCTTCACAGATTCCATGCAAGCATGTTTTTTGCTATGACTGTGCTATTTTACATGAAAAAAAGGGAGATAAGATGTGTCCAGGGTAAGATCATCATTAAATTTTTAAATAATAAAGTTTGTAATGTAGGTTTACAATCTTGGTTAAAGGTTAGAAGTGATGTAGCCCAGCTGCAGGATATCAAATGTGTAAGCAAGGCTAATTTTTCTCTGTGAACCCAGAGTTGGCCTTAGCCTTTATATATAACAGCAACGGCTAGGTTGCTGTTATTAGTCAATTCATATTGGCCATTGTAAAATTTTGTTATATTAGAAAGTTAAAATTATTTTCTTATTTTGATGGGACAGGTAGTATTGCATAGTGATTGAGAGCAAAGACTTTGGAATTAGAATTCCTAGGTTCATATTCCTGTTCTGCCATTTATTAGCTGTGTTACATAGACTGTTTCTTCATCTGTAAAATGGAACTAATAATAGTACCTACCTCCCTAGGTTATTATTAGAATTAAGTGAGCATATGTATATATTATACAATGTACGTATATATGTTACCTAGCATATAGTAAATACTATATTTAAGTATAAGCTCTTATTTATTACCTTCAAATCTGATTAATATGTTTTGAGTTTATCTTAGAACACTATTGTGGCATAAATTCAGACAAGTGAAGAAGCTCTAGAGGTATTGGTTGATATCGATCTATATTGGTGTGATCTTGAAGGGTCCAGATTAAACTAAGAAGTTTTATATCAATGTAGAACCCCTGATAGAAGGCTTGAGAAAAGCTTTAAGAGAAAATTCCCTTGTTATAAATTTTTTTTAACCTGTGTTAGAAGCTACCTCAACCCAAGAGTTGTTGTCTTGATTGATAGCAAAGCTCTGGGCAGTTAGGGATGATTTTTTTTTTTTGGTGTAGGAAGATTAGCACCATTGAGAGAGAAAGGATGATTTATTGACATACCAATACAATCTAATTCTCTTGGCATATTTTTATTAGCCCTTTAAAGTCACATATTGTAAAATCTGTTGTGTGATTTTAAAGAAAATTTCTTCCCTAGATTTGTAATTCAGAAGAATTATGAAATTAAAAGTGCATATTTGCTTGTTTGCCTAATTTTCTCTAATGCCTAATTTCTCAACACTGTACATTCACTGTAAATTTGATTGCTTCATTGAGATAAAGGATTTTAGATGTTATAAAACACTGGTAGAGTACAGTAAAAGGTTTTCTCTTTTATATAACTGTTCTAATGTTAATATTTAAAAGGGAATTTAATTTTCAAGGTATTAAATGTAACACCAGTAAGCACCTCAGTGGTCGGCTATTTAGAATATGAGCCTATCTGGATTAATAGACCCAGATCAGAAAGTGAAAAAATGATAATCCAAGTTTATGTAAATGTTATATACTACTGCTTTTAAGCATCACCCAAAAGAAAATCCCTCACATCTTGTTACTGTGGAGATATTTCTGAATTTACAGGGACTAAATATCAAAAAATGAGAAGTATGCTAAATGGCTGGCTGCTAAGGGGAAGCCTACTAGTAGTATCAAGGAAGAGTGCCAGCTTTACAGCAAGGGTGGAAATACATAACTCAAAAATCCAGAATATGGATCCATTTAATATAGTGACAAATGAGCTGACGTTTATTTAATGATAATAGCTTATATTTATACATATATAGTATTTAGTGTTAAATACTGTCATTTTCATTGTTCTGTTGGTTTTACGGATACTTTTTTAAGTAGAGTGGAGTAGATATAAAAACATTTTAAGTTAGGTAGAGTAGATGTTTTAACCCATTTTACAGATGAAGAAACAGATTAAATTACCTCGCCAAGATTACAGAGCCCCTACTGGATCCTAGTTCTGATTCCTAGTTCAGTCCATTCTCCACTATTTCAAGAAGACTCTAAAGGCAAGTGCAGATAATGAATAAAAAATAGTTATAATTTTGACCTTGAGTCATTAAGAAATTAAGTTAAATTTAGTGCTTAAAATATAGAAAGGTAGGAGTGTATTTATTAATACTTCTTAGTAGTAAATTTGACAATTCAGAAAGATCCCTTCTTTAAGGGATTCTTGAGAGCCAGGATTTAAATTTTAAATTGTTTATGTTGTTTAATGTTAAGAACTCTGATGATTAGGGTGACCTTATTTGTTTTTGTAGTCCTTGCAGCATCTTCCATTTAGTGTCTTCCACTTAATATTTGCTCAGCAAATGATTATGGCTCAAATAAATACCATCCAAGTTTGAAGTCCATGGTTGTGACAGATGGTTTGGTTTGCCTTTCCTGGGCTTTTTTGCAAATGTATACGAAACATAGAATTGTTTGAGAAAATTGGATGAATCCTAGTTCTTGGGAAGAATGAGATCTTTTTTTAAAGCATACTCTGATACACTTTAAATTTTTTCTCGTATTATTAAGAGTTCTGAGATTGATAGAAATGCTGACACTTTATAGCAGGCAGACTCTGACAAAGTAGGGAAGATTAAAGGTTCACTTACAAGCAACTATAACTTTTAATTGTGGACTTTTGCAGTATTTTCCATAACAAATTTTAAAAATAGTCTGTCTTTGAAATTACATCATTTTTAATCTGTCTTTAGTAAATCAAATTTTTTTCCCCTTCTAATTTAGCTGTAGTGATCCTGTGCAGCGAATTGAGCAGTGTACACGAGGTTCTCTCTTCATGTGTAGCATTGTTCAAGGGTGCAAGAGAACATATTTGTCTCAGAGAGACTTACAGGCTCATATCAACCACCGCCATATGAGAGCTGGAAAACCTGTTACTCGTGCTTCACTTGAAAATGTTCATCCTCCAATTGCCCCACCACCAACTGAAATCCCTGATCGTTTTATAATGCCGCCAGACAAGCACCATATGAGCCATATTCCACCAAAGCAGCACATCATGATGCCACCGCCTCCTTTGCAGCATGTGCCGCATGAGCACTATAATCAGCCACATGAGGATATTCGTGCTCCTCCGGCAGAATTGTCCATGGCTCCACCTCCACCTCGTTCGGTCAGTCAGGAAACCTTTCGTATTTCGACAAGAAAACACAGCAATTTAATAACTGTCCCTATTCAGGATGACTCAAATTCAGGTGCTAGAGAACCACCACCTCCTGCCCCAGCACCTGCTCACCATCATCCTGAATATCAGGGTCAACCAGTGGTATCGCACCCTCATCATATTATGCCTCCACAGCAACATTATGCACCACCCCCACCTCCTCCACCACCAATAAGCCATCCAATACCACATCCTCCCCAGGCTGCAGGTACTCCTCACTTGGTTTATAGCCAAGCTCCACCTCCACCAATGACCTCTGCTCCACCACCAATAACCCCTCCCCCTGGACATATTATTGCCCAGATGCCACCTTATATGAATCATCCTCCTCCAGGACCTCCCCCACCTCAACATGGTGGCCCACCTGTAACTGCACCCCCTCCTCACCATTATAATCCTAACTCTTTACCCCAGTTCACTGAAGATCAAGGAACTCTGAGCCCTCCATTTACACAACCAGGGGGAATGAGTCCTGGTATATGGCCTGCACCAAGAGGGCCACCACCTCCTCCACGAATGCAGGGTCCGCCTTCTCAAACCCCACTTCCTGGACCACATCATCCAGATCAGACAAGATATAGACCGTATTACCAATGATAATAGTATTTTGAACTGAAGATATGATGAGGAAAAAAAACTTATATATGGTCAATCTTTTAATTAAACTTTGACTGTTTTGGGAAGGAAAAACACCTCTTATTGAGGTGACTATAAAACACTTAGGGTCTTGTCTCTTAAAATGGTTTTAAATCTTCACTTTAGGATTGATTTCAACTACTATGCTGTAGTGCAGATAAGTGGCTCAGTAGAGCACAGCTATATTTTAACAATTTTGTTCCCCCAGTGTGGTAAATTGACCCAGAAGTGACCATTTGTAAAAAATTTGAAAAAAATTTTTCATTGTTTCACTTTTCAAAAGTATTGCTTTTGTTAAACCCAGTTTAGTTTTTCTTGTGATACATTTTGTTAACCTGTGTAAAAGGATTAAATTTCAATATGGTTGTAAAAATGCTATTTTTATGTGAATTTAAGTGCAGCCACATACTGTTTTTTAAAACCATATGTTTTACCACTAATTTCCCAAAGTTACAATAAAAACCTAAAAGTAAAGATCTACTAGAATTTACTGTAAAGCAGACTGTTAAATGGTAGAGAATTATTTCAGATAGGCACTGAAATTTCGAGGTATATTAAGTATATAATGCACTTCACTTGGATGCCTTTTCATTCTTAGGCGGTCTCAGGAGCACCGAAATACACTGAAAATCCAATACTAAGATACATTATGTTTGTAATATTAAAAGATACTACTAATTATTTGAAAGATGTGGCCAAAGTAATAGGCTCTATAGGCTCCAAGCTGTTGGGGGATGCTGTTATTCATTAATACTTTTTACTGAATGGAATCACATGATTCACCACACTAAGTAACATTTTATAGAACTGTTTAAATGGTGTTCTTTAGATGAAGTGTGTTCTACTCTGCTCATTGTCTTAAACTAAATATTTAGGGCTAAATAGGCTTTATGTAATTCCTCAGTTGATGGTAGGGTTGGATCCTGTGCTTAAGTGGGGTCTTGTTTATTGGGTTTTAAATTACAATTTGAATGCCATGGAGGAATTTTGAATACTGTATTATTGAAAGACACTCTTGTAGTCAAAAACTTGCATTGCTCAGGTTTCATTATTGTGCGGTAAGGGTTCTTTCTCTAACTTGAAATTTAAAAACTATTAATGATTTCCTTTGTCTTTTATTGGTTAATTAGTCTAAAACTTAGGACATTTTAGCATGGAGTCAACAGTGAAGATAACATGATTTTGTATTGGAGATGAGAAAAGTAATGACTAAATTACAAATTTCAGTGCTTTTTAAGGTGCCTTTAGAGTCAGCTTTTGCATTAGAGGGACTTGTTACAGTCCAGCTAAGATGACCACTTACAGTTTTTACAGAACTCATATGTACAATTCAACATTCTTAGGATATTATTATATATTCTTTGAATAGACCCCTGTGAAGTATTCCCTGCCCCCTAAAATGGTGCATAATATAAACATGAAATGTGTAGTATGCAAGTATCATTTATTAAATAGTTTGTAGTGTATAAATTTAGAACATACTTCTTTTTGACAAAGGGTGAACTGATTGCTAATTTACCATTTAATTCTATCAGGTACAGGCAAAACAATTTCTCATCTTGTATAATCAGATGAAAAGTCATCTATGAACTTAGAGTTGAAGTTAGAAATAATAGAAATGGCCATTTCAACCTTTACCAGTCGAAAATAACTTTTTTAAAAGTGATTTTTCACACTTAACAATTTGAGAACAAGTGTTAATGTAATATTTCTAGTGAGAATTTTTTTGTTATTAGAAGCATGGGAGTGAAATAATGTGAAAGTTGGTGGCGAGTGCTTCTATCATATTACTGTAGGTACTTGGACTGGTGCAAACTTGATTCCCTTTCATACCCCTATTTAGGAGCTGTTAAAATATTACTGTTGAAAATCCAATACCATTCTTTGTTTCATGTAATACGAAAATAGCCAAATTTACTGTAGAGCTTCTTAACTATGAAGAGCTCTTCTGTTTTTATTGAAATTTGTTAGAGTTCAGTGTGGTACAAAACCACTTAGCCTATGTATTGGACAAAGAAAAATTAGTATCATGATAAAATTCCACATGTGAAGAGGATTCTCGTAAGCTTTTAAAAAATGATTTCAGTGAAGTTTAAGAAATATGTGTTATGCAGGGAGGCAAATCAGATTGAATGTGATGTAGCAGGCAAAATTTTTAAATGGTGTTCATCCAGTTATCATTTGAATGAGGGTGGGTGGGTAGAAGGATAAAAAAAAAATCACTGTTAGTGTTTCTTTTCTTAAGGAAAAAAGATGTGAATCCCAGCCTTATTTCAGGGAA
This sequence comes from Pteropus alecto, assembly GCF_000325575.1. Taxonomy (NCBI): domain Eukaryota; kingdom Metazoa; phylum Chordata; class Mammalia; order Chiroptera; family Pteropodidae; genus Pteropus; species Pteropus alecto. The sequence goes on along the minus strand of NW_006494608.1, from coordinate 6,515,832 downwards.
GCCTTTGAAGCTATGATGGACATAAGTCTAAATGTATGTATGTTTCATTATATTGCTCTTAAGACTACTGAGGTGGCAGTTTAATTCTTAAAAACAATAAAATGGAAGCATAAATACTATTTTGCCTAAATGAGTTTTTACCTAATGATGACACATTTGGGAGAATGCAGTTTTCTTGTTTATGTTGATACAACCTTTACAGTAAAATTAGATTCAGTGTTTTGGAGATTAAAACCAAGTTGAATGTTAAATTTCTTCAGTGGCATGCTTGTTCAGAGTATCATATAGTATTTGGGGAAATAGTTGCAAAGACCATAAGAAATAACTTTTTATCCATTTTGCCCTGTAAAAACCACTGGCTTAAAATTATTGTGTAAATACTAACTAGATACCACTGAAATATAAATTGAAATGATATTCGAACATATTTTTAAACTCACAGTAAGTAAACTTACTGTGTGAAGTATACAGAGCTACTTTAGGCTTTGTTCTAATATATTGGAAGAGTATGTTTCATACACCTTTTTGAAAAAGCCCTGTAGTCCTATCTGTCAAAATTTTGTGAAAGTCCTATTATAAGTACATAGGAAAAACTCATGTACCCAAAACAAAAATATACTTTGAAAAATTTTTATTAGATTATCCATCAAATTGGTATATTGATGTTAATTGAAATTTGACATAATCATATTCAAACATTTTCTGAAGTAGATTTTTCACTGGTTTGTAATTGTAATCTCTTAAATTGTGGGCTTGAAACCAAGAAGAATTTACTTACTGCAGTTTATGCACAATCTAACAAAGCAATATGGAATATACTAGGCTGAAAGGAGAGAGGTAAACCAGTTAAGATACTTGGTATTGATACTAATAAAAACATTTGGATTTTCAAATATTTTTTGTTTTGATATGCCATGCCCCTTTAATTTCCCATCATTGAGGGGAAAAGTGTTAAGGCAGAATTCTTAAACATTTCAGTATTGACGTTTTATTTTCCCATCTCCTTATCTTTAAGAATTACAAATTTTTAGGCATAATGGAATCACAGGATTGAAATGAATGATAATAGGTTTTGGGTTTAGCTCTCACAGGAGCATGTGATACAGGACCATGTCTTAAAAAATCTAGCACTTCAAAATGCTAATCTACTCTGACCTCAGAATATCTCATTTCTATTCTAAGTAGTTGTAAGCACCAAGTTTCATGTTGCATTTAAGCCCATTTCTTATTAATCTACCTTTAATATTGTTCGCCCTTTGCTTGCCTTCAGATTGAAAAATCCTGCTCTCTTAGTTTTCTTCCAAAGTATTACTTTCAAAATCTTTAATTTTTTGTTTTAAAATTTGTACTCATTTCAGTTACACAGTAATACTTCTTTTGGGAAAAAAAATGTAATATTGCAAATAAAGCTAAAGATCCCCTTGATTGACCACTAATGACTATTTCCCTTCCAGAGATAAGTACTATTATAACTTTGGTGTGAATATCTATCTTATCATTTTAGGTACAGAGCTGACAACTCAATAGGCTCCATGTCCTGGTTAAGCATCCTAATCCATGATAAATGTAGTATTTCATGATCTTTACTCAATGAATTACACTGAGCACTTACTATGTGGCATATAAAGATCATTCATTCATTCATTCATTCAGGCATTTTTGTACTAGACACCATTCTAAGCACTTTGGGTGCATAAATCTTTAGAGACAAGATCAACAACTTTCATTATATGTGTTGTAAAATCGTATGGAATAAAAAAATATTAATTGGGTGGTGGTAGGTTTGCAACTAAATAGAGTGGTTTGGGTAGAACTCATTGAAAAGACATTTGAGCACGATTTCAAGTAGGTGATCCTTGGCCATGTAGATAACATGGGGCAGGACTTTCCAAGCAGTGGACACAATGTAAGGGCCTTAAAGGGGGATTGCACCTGGCATATTTGAAGAACAGTAAGGAGATTGGGGTGGAATGAGTGAGATGAGTAGTAACAGGAGATCAGAGAGGTAATAACACAAAGAATGGGGAAATAGGTTTTCTGGGCCATCGTAAAACTTTGACCTTACTCTGACATGGGAAGACATTGTGGGGATCTGAGCACAGGAGTGAAATGATCTATCTCTTTTAAAAGGATTATTCTGGCTGTGAGCCAAAGGAAGATGATGGAGGCAAAGATAGACCAGTCAGGTTGCTTTAATAATTTACACAAGACTAGCATTATAAGATCAAGAAGTGGGTGACTTGTAGAAGGATATATATGTATATATATACACACATATAAAAAATACATATAAATAAGAAAGATATAGGCATAATAAATTTGTATATGTAAATTAAGCACTTTTACTATTTACTGGGCATGGATATATAATAATGAACAAAATAGATATGGTCCCTGCCCTTTAGCAGCTTACATTCTAACTTACCTAGGAATTATCCATGGTAGTCAACCGTAAATTTTTCTCAAAAAAATTTCTTATATTCTTTTTCAAAGTGTAGTGGCCAGGAAAAAAATATTACATTTAAAAAATGTGTTACCAAAATATACATAAACAACTGTAATGAGAGAGAAGTATTAAATTTATTTGATTCTGGACATTAATAATGTATTTCCTGATAGCTTTTCTAGGTACATTTGCTTGTACAATGCTAAATTAGTGACTTTGGAACAAATGTGTACAATGTGTCTAGATTGTTCCTGAATTTAGTTCTCCCTTGTGTTACATCAGTTTTTAGACAGGTTTTAATTTTGGGGGGGAGGTAATATTTTCTATTGGTTAAAAGTCTGGGCTCTGGAGTCAGACCGGACTGAATTCTGGCTGTACTACTTGCAACTATATAACTTAGACTAATTACATATCCTCTTTGAGTCTTGATTTATTTTGCTTTTCTAAAAAGGGATAAACATAGTACCTACCTTATGGGGCTATATTGAGAATCAAATAAATCGATTCTAGATATACTTTAAAAGTAGAGCCAATAGAATTTTCTGACATTTTTCAGCCTGAGCATCCCGAAGGATGATATTGGCATTAACTGAGATAGAAAAGATACTGGAAGAGCAAGGTGAGAAGATCAATGGGCCAGTTTTGATGTGTATATGTCCAGATGAAGATGGCAGAGAAATGCATTAAATATTACTCTTCTTTGTTCTTGTTTATACAGTGTAAAGTAAGCTTGCATTTTAAAACATTTCATTTAAATTTCTAAGTGGTAAGTTACTGTGTTTAGACAAGATATCAAATGCTTAAATAATTATTAGATAATGATTTTAAAGGTAAACTTTTCAACATGTATTAGCTTCAACATTTCTTAAGTTCAGTAGTGTATCTGTTCACAAGTTGTTCTTTCTCCCATTTGCATTGCTGGCTATGCTCTCCCTTTCCATCTTGCTCTGGTTTACATAAGCTTAATTTTTATCTTCCAACATGATCTCTTGGCCTCTTCCTAATTCAGGGATTTGATTTTGGTATTAGTAAACTTCCAGTATTTACTCTTAGGCAGGCAAGTATTCTCCATGTATTCCCATGACCCAAAGCATATTCACCTTAGAGACCTTGGAGAAAAAAACATTTAAGGATGAGGATAAGTGAACCTCTAAGATGTTAAGGTCGAACGGATAGTGATGGGGGTATGATAACTGGATTACTTGTCTCACTCTATGATATTTTGTTTGTCAAGAAGAATATAGAGGGCATGTTTGGGAAGATGCAGGCATCAGTGACAATCCTATATAAGGTTTTTGCCCCACTCTCAAGCAAAATGCTCAATTAAATAGACATGTTTTTATTTCTTTCCCCTGCCTTCTATAAAGGATGAGCTCTTAACCTGAGATTCACAGGGCATCATATATAAATGTATATATGTATGTATTTTTTACCCCTAAAGTCCATAGGGTGCATAAGGTGTGACTCAAAAAGTTTAAGAAACATTTCTATAAAGAGTGTTGATTTTCTAGTTTTTAATTAAATGTAGCTATGTAAACAAACCTTTGTTTTACCTGTCTGCAATTGGTTTTAAAGTCCAATAGGCAAGCCCTACCAGTAAAATGATAATAAAGGATGGAAGGTACTTTGACAATAAATGTTTAGAGGTAGATCTAAAACGATTGGGACATTTCCCCTTGACAAAGCAGTTTGATGTTGAACAGAGGACATTGAATCTTTTTCTGTTGGCACCAATGTTTAATTACATAAAATAAATACAAATTTGTACCAAGAACAGTGTTAGTGAAAAAGAGAAACGTGCGCTGAATGTCTAAATTGAGCTTTAGAGCTGTTATTCTGCCCTTTGAGTTACAAATAATGACCAGAGAGAGTGAGGAGTAAAACTTTCTCCTACCATTTTTTCTTTCCTCCCAATAAGACCAGGAAGTACCGGTTACCCATCATGTTTTCTCTTTTCTTTTCACCTTCTTACCTTTTCAGTTTATATCTTCCATCAGCTTATGCAATTTTCATACCAAGAGGTGGAAACAAATGAGGATTTGATTCAAAAGCTAGCTGTAGAAGGATTGTGTTGAAATCTGGATAGGATGCTGGGTATTACAAAAAGCTATAGTGAAAATCATACAATCTGGGCAAAGCAGTCTCATTGCAGAGGGGTTAGCAGCTTCTCATGTAGCACATTTTCAGCCAGAACACTATAAGGGGGACTCGCAGCAAGCACGTTTCAGAAAGGAAACAAGAAATTTACCAAAACAAGACATATCTACTGTACAACTGAATTTTTTTTAAAAGTGGAGATATATTAGTATGAGCAGTATAAATTACAAGATTCAAAGCAATGGTGAAAATATACTGTAAAACATGCACAAAGGAAGTGACTTGGATGGAAACTTGTGCTATAAAAATACATATAAAAAATTCTTCCTTTGATAAATCTACAAGTTATAAAATTAAGAGTATTTCCATAATTTTATACTATATATGTGAAAAATATACCATGTTAGAACAATCTCATTCCAAAGTTTGAAACATAATCCTGTCAAATAAAAATCTTCATACAAAGTATGATATCAATAACTTCCTGGGTATAAAGTTGTTCTGTATGTGACAGTCAGATGAGGACCCCTCTGATTTATATTTTGATCAGAATTTTGTTTCTACTGGTACCTGGAAGAAGACAGAAAGTTCTTGTTTTAAAAAACTTGTTAAGTTCTATCCCTTTCAATAATCATATCTTGTATTTAAAAAGAGTTGTGGTCAATCTGATTAAAATTAAGAGCTAGAATTTGCCAGTCATCAATAAAATTTTTGTCTTGAATTTTAATAATTGAATACCTTCCATTGCTACTTGGTTAACATGGAACCATGTAATACCACGTCACAATATAAGTATCTTTTGAAGGCCTAATTTAACTTAAAATAACAGTACAATGTGTTGTAACAGTATATTTCTTCACATGTTTTAGGGGCCACACAAGTTCCAAGGGGCTGTGTGTGCTGGACGGACACATTTAGCTTTTACAGAAGTCACCACTGGTGGCCTATCCATGATTGCTGATTTCTTTTCCTCTAAGTAATGCAAGGAGCTGGTGTTAAATGTTTCTTTTTATTAATTTGGGGAAACAGGTACAGGATGGTGTTGACTACATTTTGTTAGACAGTTGGTTCTAAAGCTATGGTCAGACATTTGGTTTAAATTCTGCTCCTATATTTTATCCTCTAAAACTTGGTGACAATTCTGAATCCAACTACTGAGCATAGGGTTTCTGGTAGGACCCACTGTACAGGGGGCTCAGGCAAAGTGCTAGGTTTGGTTTCCCTGGCTTTCCTCTCACCTCAACTCTTAATAATGGTCCAAACTTATATACGTTTTTTACTTTTTCTTCCTCTCTCCCTTCCTTCCTTCCTTCCTTCCTTCCTTCCTTCCTTACAATGGCCCAGTTTTATTTTTGCAAGCTGTTTTTATACTAGTGGGCATAAGCAGTTTCCCTAGTCATAACAACACTTTCTTCTACTTTTCCCAAGGATCTTCTCATGGCCTTCAGCTTGTTTGCTTGCTTGCGGCTATGTTTATATTTTCTTGATCTTGGAAGGAGTTTGCTGAGGTGAGGCAACCCTTGGTTGACCTCAAAGATTGCAAGAACCTTGTCAGCTTACAATCCCTTATTTTTTATTTATTTTTTTTACGCCTAAAGCACCTGGTCTTCCTAGGTGGTCTCCCATCCAAGTACTAACCAGGCCCGACCCTGCTTAGCTTCTGAGATCAGACGGGATTGGGCTTGTTCTGGGTAGCATGGCTGTAGACTACATTTCTTTCTTTCTAATCTAAATTCCTTTTGCTATTCTTAGACCCTTCTTCAAATAAGAGAAATACCACCAGTCACCTCCCATACTTGAAGACAATCATTATATTCTTTCTCAGGAACCCCATTTCATCAAAGAATAGAGCTGGTAGTGAACAGAGCACAGGTCTTGGCATTAGATAGATCTTAGTTCAAATCCTGTTGAACTAAGTGTGTGACCTTAAGCAAATCAATTAAGCTCTTTGAGCCCTTTCTAATTATCTCATTTGTGAAATGAGATCTTCTTTGCATATTGTTGTAAGGACTGAGATAATGAATGCAATGCACCTATTGTGTACCTGGCCTACAGCAAATACCCATTTTGTGGTTTTGCTTTTCCCAAACTCTAGACATTCCTTAAAGGACTGAATATTCTAAAAGTGAATGTTCTAGAATGAAATGGGACTATCTAGTTAAATGATGATTTGGCAACCTTTTCTAGTAAGAAACTTAATTTTTATTGCTGAGCTAGGCACTATGCTAAGAACTTCCCATGCACCCAGGACTCAGGAGGTATATATTAGCTTCTCAGATCCATCACTAATTCATCTATAAGTAGAAATAGCAATACTTTTTCTACTTCATGGATTATTACAGGACCAGAATAAGATCTTGGTTATACTTGGTTACACTGTATATGCTCAATATTGCATTAATAGAGACCTAGTATCACTATTTTCCATCCTTTTGGTCCCGGTCTGAGTTTATTTCCCCCGCAAGTTTCTATGAGATTGTCATTGCTTCAGTTGTCTGGGGATGAGGCACAAAGGTTCAAACAAGTTCCGGAATTGCTGCAGTGAGCTGGAAGAGGCCTCACTACCTTCAGGTCTTTGTTGTGATGAATAAAGATAAACCTGTTGAAGAATCTTACCTGGGGGAGGGGAGAGGAGGGAGGTAGATGGGGTAAAAGGGGTCAAATACGTGGTGACAGAAAGAAATCTAACCATGGGAGGAGAACACACAATGCAATATATATATGCCTTACTGTTAAACTGTACACCTGAAACATACTGGACTTCATTAACCAATGTCACCAAAGACAAAAATTTAAAAATAAATAAATAAATAAAATTTTTTTATATATATAAAAAGAATCTTACCTTACATTCCCTATTACGTAATCCTCCATTTGTATCTGGGGTAAAATCAAACTTCATTTCTTTTACCTGAGAAAACCAGAATGGGACATTTTTTTTAATGTTGAAAAATAAAGGGAAATTTAACAAGTAAAGATAATTGGTTATATAGATGTGAAAGTCACCAAAAAGCTAGTACCTGACTGGAATTAAACTTTGAAGTACTATAATCCTTTTTCATCAAAACATGCAAAACAGCATCATGGATTGTTAAGAAAAATATCGAGTCCTTGACTTCATCATCAAAAAATTCACACTGTGTCAGCTTCTCAATGAAATCATCTAAAGAGAGAAAAGAAAGAATAATAGGTAGAAAGAAGTAATTGTTTGGATGCAGATTTCTCCTTGAGGCTGGAAATTTGAAATCTCTTTTGCAAATGTTCATTTCATTGATCTCTGGTAAAGTGTTTGGGGTTTGCAATGGTACAATATCAATGTACCATTAGCACAGTGTCTTCTGGAACCAGAGGATAATATTTTCTAATAAAAGTATACATTTAATGCCCTAAACGAAAAAGATTGAAGGAAAAGGTTCAAATGAGAAAAACTTTTAGTAGTTCCAGAGCCTAGATGAGAAATAATAAAGGTCTGGATTAAGGTTGTGGAACTAGAGAGGAAGAGACCGATTTCAATAGGAGATATCTATAGGTGACTCTCTGAATATAGAGGGAAAAGGAGAAGGGGAAATTAAAGATGGTGCTAGGGTTTCTACTTTGGGCAACTGGGTGAGTAGTGATGGAGTGATTGAGATAGAAAAAGGAGAAAGGATCATATATTTAGTTTTGAGCATGTGTATCTGAGGTGCCTGGAGGACATCCAGAGGGTTGAATATATGGGTCTGTGGCTCAGAAGAGAGGTCTGGGCTGTAGGTATAGTTTGAGAATTCATGAACAAGATACGCTTGCAGTCATAAGCATATAGAAGATTGACTAGAAAGGGTCCCTGGAATTAGAACTAAAGGGTTTAAGGGCAAAGCCTGGGAAAGATTGTAAAGAGTGGGAGAGGAGCCAATATTAGACACTGAGGAGCTATGAGACTGGCGGGAGATGTATCTGAAGAATGGTCTTGCAGAAGTGAGGGAGAGAGAGTTTCAAAGACAAAAGTTAAAGAAAGGGCCAAATGCTTAAGTAAGCTTCGTGAGACTGAGGCTCAGGTGGAGGCAGTTGATCCGGACAATCTGGATGACCTTGGCAAGGGCTGCCTCATCAGCAAGGTGAAACAGAAACCAAGTTATCATGGGCTAAGAAATTCTGGGAGGCAAAGAAGAGAGAAAACAAGCCTACTTTTTCAGGAAGATTAGAGTAAAAACTGGTTACATATTTACACTTTTGCAACCTATTAAACTAGGATTCAAATTGTAAAGTTGATGAGTTACATATTGACACAACTAAAATATAAAGATGCTATTTCCTTAGGGATTTCTATCAGCTCAGCTACAGATTAGATTTCTTTCTTGGTGATCATGATAAAACAGTTGTTCTTTGAAGGACTGTCTAGATTGAGAGTTGGCAATGAGCCTGAAGTGATTGTCAGAATATAAAAATAAAACAACTTACCATCAGTTCCAACAATATACACGTCTACCTTGATCCTGATAAATTCTTTCAAAATCTATTAAAAAGAAAGTAGATTTTCCTTAGGGACCAGTTTCACTTGTCAGAACTTAAAGAAAACCATCATAATTTTGCCTTATGGGTTACATATTGCTTTTAGAACCTTTTACATTTTGAAAAGAGATAATAGTATAAGGAAACACTAAAATTAAAAACAAGACTCTATGACAGAAAGAAATAAATCCAAAGGAAAGAACTCTCTTCATCAGGAAGAAGTTAAAAGTGATAACTCTTGTGGGAAGTATGATGAGAAAATGTTCTGCCTCTACTCAAAAGATCAACTGATGTTATTTTAAATTTAAGAGAGAAACAAAGGAGTCTTCCCACTTCACCATGTTGCCGACGTCACTCCCTAATTTTAAAAGTTGTTTTTTCCTATGGGATGATCTTGAGTAGAGCTTTCTACATACATAAACATAAAAAAACAAAAAACAAAAAAAACAAAAAACCTCCCCTATGACCCATAAGTTGTTCATTATTCCTGTCCACAGTGACTGGATATATCTAGTACCAACAGATATTTATCTAATTTCCTGGTCTTTAGGCTAAGAACAAATACCAGTAGTGATATATCATTGAGGTCATATAAGGTAAGAAAAGTAGCTTATATTATTGACTGATTTAGACGATCATTAGTATCATTAGAACCTCTATGAGGCATTGAACTAAAAATTAGGACTTTAAAGAAATATAAGGCAGTCCCTGCCTGTCCTTTGTATTACACTACTAGGATAGAAAAAATAAGTTGTGTGTGTGTGTGTGTGTGTGTGTGTGTGTGTGTTTTCCTCTAAAGCTAAAACAAACAAAGAAGCACAAAAACAAAAAAAGAAAGAAAAGGAAAAGCAAGCAATCTTGAGAGTTATGTGATGTTAAAAAATTTTAAAAGATGTTTCAAAGAAATGAATTGATCCCATTTTCTAATTTTGTATTCAGTTCACCCACACTTAATAGGTCTTATCTTAGCTCTGTTCTTATATAGGTAGATTTCTGTGCAAAACCAAGCAAAAGAGAGGGAAATGTGGAATTTCTTAAATTTTACTTACATCTGTTTCTGCATTTCTGTTAGAAACTAATTTACTTTAGAAATCTTGACAAAACCGTGGAAAGGAAAGAATGCAACTGGACCATTCAGTCCTGTTTTTAAATCACATGTGATATTTATTCTTTCATATCTCTCTCCTTTTTCTTTCTTTTTGAAACATTGTTATATAGCTAAGCAGAATTTCATCAGCTTATAATGGCTGAGGATAAAAACAAAAGGACTCAGCATTTCACTTTTTTTCTCAAGACCTTTCCAAGTCTTCTCTATTTTAAGACAATTTAGTTATAATGTTCACAAGGATTTGAAGGCACCTCAGCATTGAAATTCGATAGGAGTGTGAGCAGAGTTGCCTACTAACAGGTTCAGCATACATTAGAAATGTAGAGTTGGTTGCCTTCAAAATTTTATGTCAGTCTTATGGGAAATGCACTTTTAAAGAGTTTACTAAACATGTCCCACTTGCACTCCCACTCCCTCCATGCAATATTCTACGATTATAATTTACTTCGAATTAAGTGTGTATTATCTAAAGAAGCATCCTTCCACAAATACATGCATTCACCTTTAGTTATTGATTGGTTGTTTCTGTTAAGAAAGAAGAAATTACCGTTTTGAGACCCCTCATTGAAGAAATGTCAAGAAACGACACTGCTGAGAAATCAAGAATAAGGCTATGCAGGCTAATTTTAGGGACCGCAACGGTGAGAGGAAGATCAGCATTCCAGTCTATCTGGAAGGGCAGGTCCGCTGTATCAACTGGCTGATCCAGCTCTTCTATTTGATTGTTGTCCAGCTCTTCATCGGAATCTTTCAAGCCATTATCGGTACATATAACTCCTTTCTGTAAGAGAGGATAATAATATACATGATAACTCCAGGTGAGAAATACATTGTGTGTGTCAAGGGTAACCAGTGACTTTCTGAAGCCCAGATTCAAAGCTGGGTAAAGCAAATGAGATCGTAAACTCTTTTCTTTGGAGAATGAAAATTGTCTCAGGGGAATAAAAAATATAAGGATACCATCGAAAATGCTGTTTAGAAATATGACATTAATTGACATATGAAATAATACTTTGTTTATCTGGCATTTTATTTAAAGGAATGGAACCAACATCTTGAACTACATTTTTCTAAGCTTTTAGCTATAACACACAGAAATTTGGTCAAGAAACTTACTGGTGTCACTAGTAGCAGGCCTGCCTTCTGTAGTTTTCGGATTTTCTTCACAGCTTTGTTGCGCTTGCGTAGAATTCGAAGTGGACAAAAGCCGACCTAAAAAATCCATTGCTGTGTTATAAGAGTACTGCATATTCTGCTACTTATATAGCACAATTCTAATAACCTTAAGTGGGATTGGTTGAGGGATTGAGGCACGTAATGAAAATATTTGTAATAAAATGTAAGAAGTTCAAACATCAGCAAGAGCATTGTGAGACTTGTTGTTTGCTCAGCCTGTATACAGTTATCAACATTTGAAAACCTCAGTATTATCCAGGATTTATCCATAAATTATCTGTGAATGGATCAAAACTCTATTTGAATCTGTTTGTGTTTTTGGCCTATACAACACTTAGGGGATTTTATTTTATTTATTTTCTATTTGTTGAATACAGGTGGCATAATTAGTATTCTGTTTCTATATAATTTTATTCTGTTAAAATGTATATGATTATATTTTATAATATCTATTATGTGATTTTATTTAATAATTTTAGTATTAGATTTGAGAATAACCCTTATTTTCCCCTTTTCAAAACAAATGCATTGCTATTATGGCAATATTTAGATCCAGAATAATAACTAAAGAGGATCGAAAGATAGTAGAGTAACCGAAAAGGAAAGTATATAAAGCCATATGTATCATATGAACCCATTATTATAAAAAAAATTGGGTAGAAATACATCTGATGCATACCAAACTAATAATAATATGGTAGGGCTTTAAGGCAGAAGCTCTATGCACAGTACAGAGTAGACCAAAAGGCAGATTCAAGAGTAACTACTGAGCATTTGTTTTTTAACCTTAAAAACTGCTTCTTTATCATCTTCTCTCCAGCCCATCAGGAGCGCTCAGTTGTTATTTCATGTTAAGTATTCATTTATGTTACATTTATTTACTTTATTTGTATTATAAATATTTATTTGCTATTCTAAATCTCTTCAATATTCAGGATAGCAAACAAATATGCAATCAAATATTAAATACTCTTGTTTTTTCTGAAGTTGATTCCCCCCAGAAATCTGTAGGATACTATCTATTAAAAACAAGCAGCCCCAAATCTTGTGGTAATTTTTTTACTCTACAGCAAAATTTAATAAAAGGTGACTATCTATTGGACATCATCTGAAGAGTCTTATTTCCCAACATAATAAAGGATCCCCTTTAAGGTAGCTTCACCTGCTCTGGGACATGGGCTACAGAAACACTAACACAACTCAACCTCCACATCAGTGAAATCAATTCATTTCTAGATATTCAGTAGAATTACAAACAATTAATAACCCTGAAACTTACAGCATCAATAAGTTTCTGTTTAAAGAAATTAATGTTTGCAAAGTAAATAGGAGATGGACATCTGAAAATTTTCACTCCTTCCATTTCATACATCTGTAAGGGAGAGATGTAATATTAGATGGTGCCCATTAGATTCATATTAATATCATTTAGCAAGTCAAAGTAAAAAAAAATGAATCTTCCTTACATCAGAGTAATCTTTTTTATTCTTATAGATGTTGCTCCTTCCAACATTAGCCAGTGTGCTGCACTTTGGACTGTAGAGAAAATCAGCACCAGGTGAATCATTCATGCATATAAGGCTACCACTGATGTTTTCCTAGCACACCAAAGCTCACTTTTTCAAGGCTGGAGATTCATCATGCCATCAGAGACCTTGGAGGGCAAATATCTTGTTTTACTTATCCTCCCATAACTCCTAGAACATTGCCTCCCATTTACCATATTCCAGTTTACAAAGTGCTTCCATATGCTTGTGCCGTTTTAATTCACAGTTATTTGGTGAAAAAAGGCAGATATGATTACCTAGTTGTATAGATGTGGACATGGAGAAGTATAATGATTTGCCTATGACCACTCAGTTTGTGTCTATGTTTGATGGGTCTCCAAGAAATTAGTAAAGATGTAAATGAATAAATGAGTGCAGGAACATTGCAGTATAAATGTATTCCATCAGTCAAGGATTAACTATATGATGACACTTTCTGTTCTAGAATTCCTTAGCTCCCATGAAGCCTTATTTCTCTGTCACACATGTAATCCAACATTGGCTGAGTGACCACATGGTGGTAACATTATAGTCAGAGACTTAAGAATCAAAAAAGATGTTTGGACTAGATGACTGTTAAGAATTTGAAGTGGCATTTGTAGAATTCTAGGATGAGAGGCGCCCTTTGAGAAATTCTTTTAATTCGACTTCATGCTTTTTAGGTGGGAGTACAATCTAATAACCTATAAATAGGAATAGCCTCCACTAGACATGAAGAATCCCACAATATTCTCAGTTACAAAGACACTGAACCTGCTCAGAATATAATTACTTCCAGTTTACAGTTGGACAAACAGACTAATAGAGTTACATGATTTCTCTGAATTGGAGTTTAAGCAGGGAGCAGACTAATGACAAGTGGGACCTGGGCTGATGCTCTAAATTTGGGCTATTCTGTTGTTGTTCAGGCCTTGGGGTGAGCAATCTGAGGAGAATAGACTGGCCAATCTTGATGGATTTGCATGCTGCCTATTAATTAAACTACTTTTCCCTGGACCAATGACAAACTTTTTCTTTCCAACACTGACAGATCAAAGTCTGTGAGGATGCAGAGCATGACAAGCACTCACAATTGGGTCCTAAACACAATGGTCAGGAGCTGAAATGCCACGCTAGCTGCCAAGCCTAAACCGAGTCCCAGGACAATGACAAAGATGAAGGTCATGATCCAAATTACCTGCAAAAAGAAGGCAACACATACACTACAAATGACTCTGATTCAAGTACAACGTCTTAGGTCCAGAGCTATGAGAGAGCATGAATTTCTAAGGACAACAGTGGAGGTTGGAAATGTACAGGAAAAGGGACCTGCCTCTAGACGTCATTTCTCAGGGTCTGAACAACAGAAACACAAGCAAATATTTAAAAAAATCCAGAGAGAGCGTATCCATTGCTAATCCCATCCCTGAACCAGTTAATGAGTTGATTGAGTCCGTCACAGCTAAAATTCCAGAACCAGCTGCTGTTCATTAAAATTAGCAAATTAGTTGGTAGAGCTGACACTAATCTCTTACTTTTGGTCTGCTGATTTCATTAATGGCTATGATCACTATAAGAATTTTAGCATGCCAAAGGGCTGTGAAAATCCCCAATGATGATCTAGCATGAACTAAAATAAACCAAGTGTACTTTATTACTTTATGCTTGTAAAATCCCATAGGCTATATTAAGCATTTTTATGCCATAGACTTTAACCCTGATATAATTATGGATTCTGTCTCTTATACCAAGGCATACTGAGAGCAAGGGGAGCCTTTATATAATCTTTCCAAAAGAAATGTTCAGAATTTAAGTTTTTCACAGATTCTATAGTAACTAATATATGATGTCATGAAGTACAGAACCAATATATACCTTGAACTTCAGAGAATTTCTGTGGCATTTGGGATGACTGCAAATATTTTTAGAACAGATCTAAGGAAGTTCTCTACTAGTGTTTCCTGGAGCATTTCCTACTTGCAAGTAGTTCATGCTTTTAAATTAAAATCCCAGAGAATGCAAATAAAATAAACTAAAGTTATTTTAACATATAAATAGAAACAAAATTTTTGCAGTTTGGAATATAAATATGCATTTTATATCTGTATTAAAATGCTGTTCCTGATTTCCCTCTCAAATACCATTGCTTCTACTCACACAATCATACTTATCCTTTCTCCACAACCTTCGTATTTCCGTGAACTGCATCAGCATTCCCTTTAAGTTTCCAAGTGCTAAAGCTGCCAGGACAGACTGTGAAAAACATAAACAGCAGATGTACTTTAAGATAACCAAATAAGCTATATAGAAGCAAAGGTGAAGGTTGTAGATAAGTGAGTCCTTTAAAGGGCTTCAAAGCAAAGGGTACACCCTTTTCAGATGTGCGATGCCATGCAAAACACACCAGCCCTGGGACTCTGACCTGTCTCCATGCATGATTTTGTCCCCACCGCAGTGACAATGACATGCCATAGATGATCTGATGGCACGTACTAGCCTATACTTTAGGAGAGAGAAAAGCAGATCTTAAGACCTATGATGGAAATAAATTCTTCTCAGAGACAGTCTAATGTGTATCTATTTATTGGAGGTAGGGGAGGGAGTTGATCTTTTATTTAAAAAAATGTTTGGAGAACTTCGGGTCCTGGAATCAGAATTCGAAACTTTGACGATGCTCAGCAATCATGCCATCTAGAAAGAGGAAGCTGCAGATGACAGCGAGGTTAACAAAGATTTGAGGCAGACTCTCTGGGACAGAGTGAACCATATCTGTTATGTTCCCTGCTATGTCCCCAGAATTGACCATGGTAAATTATAGGAGGCGCTCAATGATTATTGAATGAATGAGTGGATGAGCTAATGAATTAGTATTTCCCAAACCAATACTCACCACCCAGGAACACAGCCTCTTTTAAGAAGCCCTGATGTTGATACCACTAAATAGTAGATTCACTAAGAAGTCTGAGTGGAAAACTCAGCTCTGCCACACCAACATTTCAGGCTGCTGACTCTTCACATGCCCAAATGAAATCATTTGTCTTACAGGAATGATGACAATTAAGGCGAAAAATGCTGACTAGTCAAGTACGCACCCTTTTTTATTTGGATTTTAACACAATGGTAGGAACGTTCCCCAAGCCCCCGCCCTCAATTCAAGCTGTTTCATTACAAATGGACTATGGAATTTGTATACTGATTACTTTCATACCATAAAATCACTGTGTACAAAGAAAAATCAAACATATTTTTATTTTCGTATTTCAGAGATAGTTTAACTGATCTGAACATTTTTGATTTTCACAAGTAATATTTACAATTTAATATCTAACCAATTTTACTCACTGTGAAAATAGAGGTCATTGTTTAGAAGACTACATATAGTCTTAAGTGACTTTAAAAAGAAAATTGCACACAAATAAATGCCAGTTAAAAAATGGTGAAACTGAAACAAGTCTGTAATCTATTTAACAGGACTGTATCAATGTCGATGTACTGGTTTTGATACTGGACTATAGCTATATAAGATGTCATCACCATGATAGCTGGGGGAGGGGTTCTTAGAACTCTCTACAGTAAGCCTTTTGCTTTGGAGGACTTTAGTATAAAACATGTCAAGTGCCACCTGCAAAAGAGACATATTTTTCTTTTCACTGGGCATTGTTTCCCACCTGATCTGTATTCCATGGAAAAATAATTTGAAACTATTTATAATGAAACACATACACAATAGAACTCTTTAAAAAATAAAGATTACAGAGCATCGAGAAACCGTAAATAGGAAAAGGAGGATCATTTTACCAAGAACCTGGTATCCACACTGTAATTGATCTAAAGAATTAAATACATATAAAAATGCTTAGAACTCTGCTTAGTGAGCACCAAAGTAACATTCATTATTAGCTATCATTATGGATGATTTTGCCTTCCTATGATAAAAAGAAGCAAACCAGCTATTCAGGTGAAACAAGCGTATTACTGACACAATGGTTTAAGAAGAGCTTGTCATGTGAATCCTAAAGAAAGGGTTTTGATTAACATCCTGGACCATGTCCTTGGGTGTTGTTTATTCATAAGAAAGAGAGGATTTTATTTGGTTTCTCCAAGTTGATGTGGGTGAGGGAGAGCACAAGTATACACCTGGAAGAAGCACAATAGGGCAGAATTCTCTACCAGGGGGGTTGTGTGTGCATTTGTTTTTATTGACACATATATTCTTCTGTTTCTTTGGGGGTGACTTCTCGACTCCTTTAATGCCATTCCTTTGGAAATTAGGAGGTTGGCATGTGGAGAACTTATATTTTTGGCCAACAGTACTTATCACTGCTTGAAAATGGATTGGGCCATGGAGGCTCTTTGGGATAACTGCCCTGGGAATCCAGAAACCTGAGACCAAAATCACATTTCAGCTACCAACCAAAAAGAAAAAAAGGCCTAGATATAAATTTTGGCTGGCCATGTTATATCTCTATGTTCTTTGTAGTCAGAAGTATGATAGAATGTTTGTAGAATAGTAATGATAACAGTATTAACAATGGTTGTCATTTATTAAATGTTTATCATGTGCCACACCTTAGACTACATACTTCACGTGCCGTATTTTATTTAATTTTTGTAGCAACTCTGTGAGGTGGATGCTATTTCCTTCCCATTTTACAAATGGGTAACTTGAGGATGAGAAAAGTTAAGTAATTTGCCAAGAGCACACAGATAATAAGTGGCAAAGCCAGGGGTAGAAGCAGGTCTACAGGACTCTAGAGCCAGTGCTCCACACACTACCTCACAATCATATTAAAACCACAAACAACAATGTATTTACCATTGTCTGGTTTCTGAGAGCTCCCATGTTTTCCAGAGTCTCCTGTTATATTTTTCATCTGGGTGCTGCAGCCATTTACAAAGCATTCACCTAGACCCTCAAAAATTACAGTTGAGGAGAGCTGGAGCATGAAGGTGAAGGTGCAAAGTCTGTGTCTGGCTGCGTGTTCCCATTTTGTAATCTAACAGCTTTGGTCTTGGCGTCAAACCAAATTCTGGGAGCTGCAGGGCGGATTTCTAAGAGCAGGTTATGTGACTGGTAGCACCACTCTCTGACTTAGATAGAGGCCCCAATTACCTCATGATTTAAGAAAATCTTCACTTCAGTCAATTGAAACCTCAGTGCCAGGGTGTCTTTCTATCTAAACATTAATTATATTCCAGGCTATGAGCATGAGAAAGGTAGAATAGATAAGGTTGTTTGGGCATGTGCATTCCTAACATTCATAAAATGCTAGCAGGTGAAAAATAAATATTTTTGGCCCATAGAGTATTGGCTAAGAAGAGTATTCGAGAGTTTGAAGTAACCTCATTTTCCCATTTGGTTTGTGTTTCCAGAGTTTAGGAACCAGGGTCCTTGATTCACCACCCAAAGGAGAGAGATAGTATCTAAAGAGAGAGAGCTGTCACCTTTTGTAGCGGCTCTAGAAGAAATCCGATGGATAAAATGACAATCAGCACAATGATGGCAGAGAGAATCCCAGCAATCTGCAAATTTGAAAAATTCTCATCACAACCTCAACTTTTCCTCTGTCCTACATTCCCCAGCGACTAACACTAGGATGGCTATCTCAGCAATGATCCTGAAATACCTGTGTTTTGCCTCCAGTACTCTCCTGAATCGCCGATCTGGAGATGGCGGTACTCGAGGCAAATCCTTGAAATGATCCAGTGAATATGTTACACAATCCCAAAGCTATTAACTCCTGACAAGGGAACAAGGAGGAATCTTTTTTTAGGAGCGGCACCATTGATATTATATACATAAAATATCATTTAAAGTTGCCGAATTAGGCCCAGTGTAGGTTTTTAACTTACCTGATTGCCATCAATTGTATAATCGTATTTGAGGGAATAGACACTGGCGACTGAAAAGGCCACAGTGAAACCAACGATCGCAATGCTGATGCTATCTGCGATGATCTCTCTGAAAATCTGCATGTCAGGTGTAATAGGGGGCTGAAATCTGAAATTGAAATAAAGCCCGTCTGAATGTCACGATTTGCTTATACATCTTCAATGGCAACCATTTGCTCTCAGGAGAGGTCCAAATTTCTTAGCAAGATCCAAATCTACTTCCCTCTCTGCATTCTTGCTACCATTTCCCAGAATCTATGCTCCAGCCATATTCAGTTTTTTATTTGTTTGTTTGTTTCTCAAAGACATCACCCGTTCTCTCACCATGGAGTTTCTAATTTACCATTCACTTTGTCTGAACCATTGCCCTCTTTGCCATCTTTCCTTCCAGAAAGTCTCCCCTCACCAGCAAGGTAAGGGATGGGACAGATTCTCTGTGCTTCCCCAGCTCTTAGTATCTCCCTTCTTTATCTCTTCCACCACCCTTCTTCCCTTCTAACTCCCCTCCCGACACTGAACAGAGACTATGACTGGTTCACTATTCTATGACCAGGACCAAACACTCTTCATGGCATTTATCAGGTGGCCAATAATTGTTGGGCAAACCAATGAATGAAGGCAATCTAGGATGAATGGCGCTTCACTTTGGAGTATGACTAGCAAAAATTTAGCACCACTAAAAACTTCGGCGTCTGTTACCTTATTACTGAAAAGCAATGCTGCTTAAATTTAATATAAGATTGTAAATACGGCCCAATGACAGTGGTACATCTGATATGATTTTGCTAGTATAACCGTATTGTAATGTGTACTTATATCCCCATAAGCTTAATGCAAAATGTCTTAGGTCCCACTTGTATTGTTACATTGGGTAGCAAAGCATTACTCACAATACCTCCCCTAGTTATCTATGGATGAAGACTTTTTGAGGTAACACAATTCTGAGGCAAGGCAAGCAAGAAAGTCTTTTTTCTATTGATAACACAACTTTTCATGGAAAACCCTTAACAAACAGATGGGCCTTGGACTCTGCCCTGCTTGAGCTCCACAGAACTGCTAGAGCCAACTGTGGCCCTGATGGGAAAGTGAGTTTTCATTTAAAGTGATATTGTGTCAGGGAAATGTTTAACTCATAGAGGATACTTTTGTGCTTATGCCTAATGAACTTAGAGCAGTTAAATGATATTTAGTAATATAATAAATAAAATAAAAGGTACAAATATCTCAAACTCAACAGCAATTTATTCAAATGCCCAGCTCCTGTAAATATCTAAAACTCATTGGAGGTGGGTTAATTGGATCCATTCAACTTTTAATTGTTGTTCATGTTTTGTGAATATCTATGTTAAAAATTTTTTCAGCTCTAATTTTGAAGTATTATTATCTCATATTCTACAGCTATCATGAATCGGAAAGTTAGCTTTAAATATT
This sequence comes from Pteropus alecto, assembly GCF_000325575.1. Taxonomy (NCBI): domain Eukaryota; kingdom Metazoa; phylum Chordata; class Mammalia; order Chiroptera; family Pteropodidae; genus Pteropus; species Pteropus alecto. The sequence continues at coordinate 6,495,668 of NW_006494608.1, read as the reverse complement.
GTTTATTTATTAAATAAATGTAAAATTGGCAAGATAATTAAAATTTGCATTATATACCAAAATAACCAGAAGACTGCTATTATTATTTTGTTCTAGCCTCTAAACACCATAGACAGAGTGGTGTGACAAAGATTTACGGCCTGAAACTTAAGTTAATTTCCTGGCTCTGTTACTTACCTAACCCCCTGAGCCCAAAGTCAAGAAGTAAGTCAGAAGTAAATCTCAGGTACTCTGCCTCTGGAACATGTGAGCTTGCCTACTAGGCTATATTGCCTTTCTTTAGAGTGTAATGATTAATATATGTGAGTTTCCGGTTTCCCACCACTCCCACTATAGAGAGAGGTCCACTGACATTTAAAATATATTCACTAAGTCATGTCTCTAAGATTGTAGCTCAATGATGTTAAGCTTATCTTTATTTCCAAAACCTTCCTGACAAGATCCCCTTTAATTTAATAAACTGCAATGACTTGAAAGCTGAAGAGTGAGAGAAACCATAGAAATAGTCTTTCAGCTTCAACCTAATTCTTACTTAAAAACCTTTTAAACTAAAAGTGATATTCGAAATTTATTTTGAAATGTAACATGAATATCTGGTGATAAAAATATGTTTTTGCTTAAAAAATAAATATTTGCATTTAAAAGAAGCGGGCTATTTTTAAGTCAACAATGCATATGAGTGCCAATTCCTGGAATTCTTAAATACTCCTTAAGCTTGGGGAGGGAGGTCAGTTGTTTTTTTTTTTTTTAACAGGAACATAACATTTTCTTGGTAAGCAAGTTGGAAGAAATCGATGCTATGGGCAGAAGATAGAGAGAGGAAAGAGCACAAAACAAGATCTCTTTTCTCAATCCAATAAATTGAATGAGATAATCTCCAATTCCTCATATGAATGGACCTCGCATCCTTTTGTATCGCTAAGAGTTGCTCTGGCCTTGTTTTGAGTTTAATCACGAGAAAGGACAAAGTGTGCTTAACTAGATTGCTCAAGTGGTGTGCCAGGTATTTCTTCAGTGTCTCTTTTGAACTGTCAGATCTTGGCTCCAGTAACCTCAAACAAAACACTACATATTGTTTATAGTAATTTATGAACAAGGCAATCTGGTTTCATTTGGTTTTCTTTCTTTCTTTCTTTTTTTATGAGGAGAAGCAAGGTTAATTTGCCTATTTTTCTACTTTCACTACTTCGCTTTTACTTGTATTTGAGTTCCTGTTCATCTGGTCTGCAAGTTCTTCCATAAGGAGAAACTTTCTGATATTAAGAACTACAGACCTGTATGTCCTTTGTGGCTCCTTCCTACAAGGAGAGTAGTGAGCCTCCCTCATGGATGCCAGATGCAGGGAGGAGTCTGACCTGGACTAATGCATTTCAGCTGGTAGTCTTCTGTAACTATTGCTTCATCTCTAATTGGTGCTTGAGATGCCATCATAAAAGATACACTTACGTGGTTTCCATTTCCCCAACCACCGTCACATTAAATTTGCTTTCGAAGTCAAAGCCATAGGATACACCTGCTGCAATCACAGTCTGCAAAGTTGCAAATTGCCCGAGTTAGAAATGTGAGATATACCTGTCTTTCTTTACAAAAAAATTGCCAAAAACTACCCCTTGACCTATTAGATAAGAATCTCAAGGCCAGACTTTGCTACTTTTAAAAAAAAAATAATTTATTTTAATTAATTTCAAATATACAGTACATTGGTTAGGCTTTTATATAGTTTATAAAATGATCCCCCTAATTGCTCCTTCTCTCCTCTGGTTTTCCACCCAGCCAATATATTAATGCTAACTGCAACCTCTATGCAGGCTTTGCTACTTTTAAAAAAGTCCTGAGGCAATTCTAATGTTCAACTAGAATTGAGAACCAGAGCTCTAATTCAAATGGGTCTCTTGCCTTCTCATAAATCTTGCCCTCTGCACCAGCCTTGTCTTACATGGAAAGAATAAACTCAAAATCATAAAAAGAAGTTATTAAATTCTGAATGAAGATAAAACCATACTAAATATTATAACCAGAAACTTCACAGATGGCATCTGCCCCACTAAAATCTCCTGACCTACAGATAGTGAAGTGCTTTCAATATACAAACATGAAACTAATGAATTATGAAAGAAAATCTTAAGATGATCAGTTACCAGAATGAATTCAATCGGAATGGGCACTGGAAGTTTGGCTTTGTAGCGCTGATTTATTTCTTTAACCACAAATAAAATGAAGAGGATAATCAAGGATGTCACAAGGTCTGCAATATTAGTCTTCTCTATTTGTGTGACTATGGAAGTTAGTACCTAAAATTGTAAAAACAAAAACATGTAAGTGCTATATTAACGTATAATTTGGATATAGCACTCAATTATTCACAAATAGATAAACGCTGAAGCAAATGAACTGACAGAGATTGACAACGATTCTCTGCTCTGCTCATGTTCACCATGGATGAGTAATTGCAGAGATTAGCATGTAGTTAATGAGAAGGGCCAGTTAGCATAGTGTCAGCACTACACTGGTTTAGGGATGCTTCTGGTGATTTTGCTTGGAATCTCTGGCTAGTGTCAAATTTTCTAAGATACTTTTCACATTTTTACAACCGGTCTCTTCTGCTCTTAGGTCTCTTTGGCCATCATTTTTTATTTCACTGTTATCGCTGTTGCTCTGTCCAGGGAATAAGCTCTGATCTCTGATAATTTTTCTTAGCATATATCCCGTTCGTTCCTGGCTTTTTCTTTTTTTAAGTTAAGATCCCTCACATTTCTTAGTTTACTCTCTATGTCACTTTGGAAATGATTTTGTTGGCTAACTTCACTGTGCATAATTTTAATTCTTGAAGCCAGTTGGATTACATACCCATGGAATCCAGACAGCTCAAGCAGACCTAAGCTAGACTCCAAATTGCTCCTAAAACACTCCACTTCCAGAATAGTTCTGGATGAGAGTGAGAGAGTATTGGTTCCAGTTTGGAGCAAGTTCTATCTCAGATTCCCAATGATTGTCTTGATAGAAGCACCAATAAGCTCAAAGTTAGTAGAAAGAAGGAAATAACAAAGATCAAAGAGGAATAAATGAGATACAGACTAAAAAGACAATAGAAAAGATCAACGTAATTAAGAGCTGCTGTTCTGAAAAGATAAACAAAATAAACAAAACTTTAGCTAGATTCACCAAAGAAAAAAGAGAGGACTCAAATAAATAAAGTCAGAAGAGCTAAGAATGCTGTTCTACACAGTTCATCCTCTGAAAGAGGGAAAAACCACTCTTCTATTTACATATTGGTTAATTTCCTTTTGCCTTTGAAACAGGGATGCATCAAAGAGTCAGGAGAACTTCAATTCTAAAAAGAACAGATCTTTAGATAATCATGCTAAGTGAAATAAGTCAGATGGAAAGCATGGAGAACAATATGATTCTACTCATATGTGGGATATAAAATTGAAAGCAACAAATGAACAAGCAAAACAAACAAAAATTCATAGACATAGACAATGGTTTAGTGGTTACCAGAGGGAGAGGGGAGAAGGAGGTAGGTAAGGGTAAAGGAGGTCAAATATATGGTGATAAAAGGAGTTTTGACTGTGTGGTGACACACAATGTAATATATAGATGATATATTATTGAACTGTACACTTGAAACCTATATAATTTTATTAACCAATGTCACCCCAATAAATTTAATTAAAAATAAAAGAATGAGATTTTTTTTTTTTTCAGAAATAAGGAAGCATTATCGCTAAATTAGCACATTTCTTTCAAAATAAGACTTTGGGAAAATTTTAAAAACTTGGAACAAAATAGTAAATCTTTTAATAATGTACTTAGATTTTTTCTTTTTAATAATACCTAAGAGTCAAATCTAAGAGAAAAGTAGTACTTAATTTCTGTCGGTCACATTAGTTGTATGGTAGATGTGGTTAATTTTCACTGTTGTTCTCTTTGCCACTAACTTTTTCATAATGTGAATAAATTTCACAACCCATTTGTTTCTTGAAAGTTGTAGGTAAGCCTCATGGTAAAGGCATTAAAGGGGAGTTCTCCCAGAAACATGGTAGTGAATTTCATGTATTTTAGTATTTTTTAAGCAAAAGGAATACTTACTTTGAAAAGTGAAAATGGTTCAGCATATGCTGGGACCTGTAGCTGAAAAATAAATTTGAGTTGGGAAACCAAAACATGAACAGCAGCAGCTGTGGTGAAGCCACTGATTAGAGATTCAGATAGATATATCACCACAAATCCGATCTGCAGAATCCCCATGATCAACTAGAAAGAGAAAACATAGATTAGGGTATATCTCACAACCTGACGGACCTGCAATTGAAATAATTCAAAATGTAAAAGTTCAGCCTGTACATATATGTCTTGAAGAATCATGAGTCCCTGTCTCCTGGAACACCTCTCATTCAGGGTTCCTCACTCTCCTCCCCTCCCCCACCCAATCCCCTAAGGTGGACTGTTACATGCTATTCAAATAGCATGCAAGTCTAGCACATCTCCAAGAAGTAATAGGCTTATCTCTCCCACCCCATTTTTTAATGGTGTGGTATCACCCAAAAATCTTTCATAGTGGATTCTTACCTAGCATCAGCCTTCATAAATTTTCCAATGTAATTTTAAGTTACACTTTTCTAGCTACTATAACATGCATGGGTGAGAATCCATTCATATTCCCTCAAACAAGTTGCTTGACTTATTTCGTAAGAAATAAATAATTGCGTATTGGACATCTGAAATGCTCAGTTTTAACTGGGGGCAAAAGTGATTAATTCCCCCAAAGCATCAGTATTTTGCAGCCAGGTGAATGGATGGATTTTCCTTCCCTTGGCTACCTGGCCTGCCTTTCCATTCATGTTATCAGAATGCAGCCAGAGCTGTGGACATGCAAAGGTGCTGCTAGGTTCAGAAATGTCTTAGAAACAACTGACCATGCCATTTGTCAATAGGCTATATCACTTATATCTTTGTATAAACTGACTCTTTCTTTAAGGTATGGTCCTAACCAATAATATCGTTGCAGAAACAAGACTGGTGAGAAACCAAGCACCACTTGGAGATTTGGAGAACTCAGGTTTATTACACCAGCAGTCCCAGAAGAGCTAGCGCTCTGAAGATCTGGGCCCCAAGCTCAGGGGTAATCTTACTTTTACAGGGCTTAACAAACAAAGGCAATACATCTGTTCTTAACAAGCAAAAGCATCTGTTATCTAGACAGAACAATTAAAGAGGGGGGTGGGGGTGATTCTTTAGTTGATTTTCAGATCACTCTGCCCTTTGGCCTATGCAGCAAGCATGTCTACAGAAGCAGAACAAATAACTGATTACAAGGTTAGCCATTTGAGTGGAAAATTCCTCTTCAATATCACTATTCAAAAACTTAGGCAATATCTTGAGGAGTCCATGACATTTTCATTGTCAGCAGTGGTGTGGTATGGGAGGGAGGTTTTAAGTCCCTCCATAAATCTCTTCAGCTTTTTCCAAATCTTTGATACTAACGGTTAACAGTTAAAAGTACTAAACCCTAATCCCTTTCAAGTAGATTACGGTCCCTAAGAATTAGAAAAAGTTTCGAAGCTTCTACTTTCACTATTATTTGCATATAGTTATGTTTAGTGGCTATATCAATTCCCAGGTATTTTAATTGAATTCGGCAATTCAGCATTTCACACTTTGCCATCTCTTTAGACCCACATTAACTCATCTTTACAACGTGGATCCATCCCTCCACTTCCAGTTGTGGTGAAGGGCCCTTCTGAAATCATTTCCTATGGACCACAGAAGGAGGGCTACAGATCAAAGGGAAGAGTGGGAAGGGGCAGCAGGAGGAAGGAAAAGTAAAAAAAAAAAATGTGTACCAGTCAGGACAAGCAGATTGGGGAGGGTACATTGCATGAAAAAGTGCTCACCTGGATAATTCCAGAAAGAATTGTGACTGTTGCAGCCACCATCACCTTACGTTCGTCTGATGACGAATAATCACTCGTTGAATTGGTAGAGGAATTCATAGCACCTGCACTGGCCGTTGAGGTTAATCTTGCAACTGTTGTTCCCACCATCACACTCAGAACTGGAAATGGACCTAATTAACGGAGGGTGAATTGTGGTCAATTTATGCCTCCCTAAAGCACAGTTGTCTTTCAACCACAATGCAGCATATAAAAAAATTGCTCTGTCCTCCTTCCCCAAGCCCCAGTCCTAATTCTTATAAGAAACTATGATTCTTCTCTTGAGTTATGCACAATTTGAAATGGATACAGTGCATGGCAGATAGAATTCATAAAGGAAAAGCAGTGTGAGCATTAATTAACCCAGAAGTTCACTTACCTGCAGATATGTGTCTAGAAGTGCCCAAGAAAAAGTAGATTATGATCGGGAAAAAGGCTGCATATAACCCGTAGCTTGGGGGGACGGTGGCAAGCAGAGCATATGCTAAACCTGTAAACATATAAACATCAGCATCCTGATTTCGTGCAAGGGGAATCACAGACGTTCTTATTAGGTTCTTTATTTAAAATTGGACTCTAAATATAAGTTACTTTATTAAAGACTCAAATGTATCAAAGATGTAAATGTAAGACCTAAAGCTATAAAACTCAGAAGAAAATATAGGTGTAAATCTTCATGACCTTGGATAAGGCAATGATTTCTTAGAAATGACACCTGTGGTATAAGCAATCAAATTACAAACACATAAGTTGGTCTTCATCAAAATTTTAAAATGTGTGTTTCAAAGGATACTACAACAAAAGTGAAATGACAACTCATAGAATAGGAGAAATTATTTGCAAATTATATCTTGAATAAGGGCCTAGTATCCAGATTATATAAATAACCCTTGCAACTCAATAATATAAAGATAAATAACCTAATTTTAAAATGTGCAAAAGATTTAAATAAACATTTTGCAAAAATATATACAAATTGCCAGTAAGCATGTGAAAAAATGCTCAACATTATTAGTCATTAGGGAAATACAAATCAATTCCACAATGAGATCCATTTTATATTTATTGTGATAGCTAAAATAAAAAAGTCTGACAATAAGTGTTCACACGGACACAGAGAAATTGGAACTCTCATACTTTACTGTGGGTTACCATATGACACAGCAATTACACTCCTAGGTATATACCCAAGAGATATGTTCCCACAAAACTTATGTACAGTGTTCATAATAGCATCATTCTGCAAAGTGAAAATAAACCAAATGTCCATCAACTAATGGCTGAATAAACAAAGTGTGGTCGATTCATACAATAGATTATTATTCATACATAAAAAGAAATGAAGTACCCATGCATGCTGCAATGTGGATGAACCTTGAAAACATTATGCTAAGTCAAAGAAACCACACATAAAAAATAACACATTCTATGAATCTGTTTATATGAAATGCCCAGAAATAGGCAAATTCACAGAGACAGAAAGTTGTTGCAAGTAGTATAGATAGAGGGGAGGATGGGAAGTGCCTGCTAATGGGCAAGAGATTTTTGGGGTGGTGGTGGTGAAAATATTCTGGAATTAGATATGATGGTGGCACAACCTTGTGACTAAACTAAAAAACAATGAATCGTACACATTAAAGGGATGAATTTTATGATAGATGAATTATATCTCAAAAAAAAAGTTACCTTGTAGTACACACACCAGCCCTGTGCTGATTCCAGAAACAATGTCACTGGGGAGCCATTCTTTTATCCGGTATGCTGGTAACCAAGTTGCTATGGGGAACAACGAGAGGGCAATTCTCTTGGCCTTTTGTGTGGAACAGCTGAAAACATTGGAAGTCACAGGTCAGTTAATTAATATCAAATTTTAAGTTTAGTATCTCACTGTAGGTGGAAAATTGGTAAAGATGGCAATATATTTAAAAGCGAACTAGTACTTGCCCTAACTTTCCCATGAACATTCACCTCCTTACCCATATCAACTGACCCCTGACCTTTGAAAAAAAAAGGATTTTTTTTTTCAAAGAAAAATGCTGCTTTCTTTAGCTGTAATAGAGCTTATTTGTCATCCTCAGCTTGAATTGTCCAACATTTCAACTGAGTTTCCTCTGTCCTCATCTATTAATCCCCTGATGTGGAAAGACTGTGTTGAGAACTGAGATGGTGTTCATTTCAGAGACGACCTTCCCAGCTCTGACAGAGAGGTCTGCAAACCAAAGATAAAAAGATTCTGAAGACTATGGGCTAGAGCCAGAAAGGAGAGTTTGAATGCTTGAAAATTTAGGAGAAAATGCTTCATTTATTCCTAATGCCAATATCTTAAAAAAACTTACCTACAACACACTTTGAGATGATCCAGAAATGTCTTATGATATCTGTGTTTCTTCTTGTATTCTTCCCCAAAAGCATTTGCAGAATATACTGGCCTCGCCACAATGTACTGATTCCCAATGGGTTCGATCATTTTGCTTTCTCTGATGACTGTGATAAATAGAAGACCTTTGGAACTATGCGGCAAACTCTTCTTTTTGCCTTCACTGAAGTCAGGTTTAAATGCTTGAAACCAAACGGAGCTCGCTTCTTAAATAACTCAGAGATAATGTGATGCAATTTACAGATGAGTGAGCTCTGGACTGAATGTTACCACCTTTTGAGATCAAAAGAGGCAGGTTAAGGGACCTGGATTGTGTTTTGTGACAGCGATATTCCAATGAGCTGGACACTGGACACTGCTCCTTTGGGTAAGTAAACAAGGGCTTTATTTATTTATTTGTTTATTTATTTATTTTTAAAAGACCACCAAGAGCAATAGAAATTAACTCAGTTTACTAATCAGCAAATATATTTTTTTTCTTGTAAAGTAAGATCTCAAGAAAAGGAATTTTATTTTTTTTTCCTAGAAATGTTTCCAAAGTTATGGCATTGGAGCAGTAGGACAGATTAGACTTAATGTCTACTTATTGCTTCTAACTCAAGTCGGGGCTGTTCCATTTTACTCATCATTATTTTTGTAATACCTTAGAAAATGCTTTTAATGTGTAAAATTTAAGAATATTTCCCATTTAAGTTATTTTCTTATTGTTTCTGGAAATTAAATAGTTTTACAATTTATAGTTGAGGAATCTGGCATAAAGTATTACTTGGTTACTTAGTTCACTAATGATGAGATCTTTTAAAGGAAAGATCCTAGGCAGTTTACTTAACCTCTCTGAGCCTCAGCTATGTGATTGGGATAATAATACTCAGTTCCAGGGTGAATGTGAAGATTAAATGGGAATGTTTTCGAAGCATCTAGCTTGTACCTAGCACACAACAGGTCTTCACCAAATGATAGTTATATTTCCAACTATTTGCATTTCCTGCACAAGATGTTTAAATTTTTTGTTCTCACCTAAATCTGTTATGCTTAAAAGATCAATTTTGCAAAAACCTTTAATGTGCATTACCTATTTAGTCTTCACAATTTTTTGAGGCACATACTATTATTATTATTGTTCTCATCTTACAAATGAGAAAATGACAGCACATTCCTCCCCACAAAAATTTAAGTACTTTTTCTCAGGTCATACAGCTAGTAAAGTATCAAAAATGTGACTTTTGTTTTCAGACTTCTTTGCTGTTTCTTCTACAACCTGCAGCTTCTCTGTTGTCCAATGTGCGCATAATTAAAGAACATTACAACTAACTATTTGCATTTTTTCCCTCTAATCTTAGTTCTATATTACTACCCATAATAACCCAGAATTTTCTTCCTTGACCACAATCACAATTATTAATTGAATTATCTTGAATTAGATTGTATCTTGTTACACGATGCTCTCTCATAGCTCAAAGGGATTTTCAGCATGTTTGCAGAGCTCAAGTTATAACCAGAAATCAGATGCTAACCTCAAATTATGGCCCCAGCTGACCTCTCTTTGACTGCCTATTTCTCTCCCCCAACCCATTCCCAATCCTCCTTCTAAAGCCCTCTCTACTGAGCTTATCTGACCACAATGTGGTGCTTCTTGCTCACCCTCTGGCTTGACCTCCAGAATTTGAGTCCTTTTGAGCTTTGTTATGACTGTTAGACCCCCTACACTATTCTTTCTGAACTTCCTCCCACCTCAAGCTGCTTGTCCTGCCTGCCTCTCATCCCACCTCAAGCTGCTTGTCCTGCCTGCCTCTCATCCCACCTCAAGCTGCTTGTCCTGCCTGCCTCTCATCTCTATTCCTGCTCCTATCCTTCTATCCCGTTTCAGGTGTCAGTACTTCCCATTGTCAGAAGAACGTGTACATGATGTAGAATTGGCTTACTCATTGCTGTGCACAGCACAGATTCTTGTCTTTATTTGCCAATTACCAACAATATGGTTGGGGCATTAGCATTTAATATCTAATCCATATTAATGACTCTTGACACCTTAAATATCTTGCAAAGGCTGTCTGGAGTGTCTTTCAAGAAGTGCTTTAATCCTGTGAGGTACCCAACTTAGCCAACTTGAAGACGAAGAAGACTCAAGTAGTGTGCATTTTATTTCTGTCAGATGCTACCTCCGCTACTCTCACACAAGTTGGGCTCTTGGTGACCCCACTCCTCAGTAGGATCACAAAATACCCTTGTGCCAGTCAGTGTTGAAAACCAGAAGCAAGTCGGACCTGTTCCTTGAATTGGTCCTTGAACGAAAAGAAACACAGCAGTGTCCTTGATAGCTGTACTTGGGGGAGAGGTAGGAGAATAAGAAGAATAATTGCTCCAGTGAGCACCGTAAGAAGGACCCCAAGCAATAGCTGAAGAGGAACTAGAAATCAAGGGCACATAAATCCCATACTCTAGTTTGTGTCAAGCTGGATGGAAGCAGGAGATGATGGTATCAGAACTGGAGAAGGCCAGGGCAGTGACTAGGAGTGACTGGGTTGGGGGTGGGGTGGGGTGTGGGTGGGTGAAAAGGATATCAGTGCAGATGTTGATAAAGGAAGGTCAAAAGGGGTGAGGGCTGGGGCAGGATATAATTCCTAGTTAAATCCTGTGATTCCTGTGTGCTTCGGTCACTTTTGAAACACAGCATAATTAATTAATCATGTTATGGATATAAACCTGAACCAAGTAGCTCTTTTCTTGGGAGAAATTAGTGGGTCTTTTATCATTTAGAACATAAAAACACTCCTGTTTTTCACTATCTTTTAGTGATGACCCACTGAAACCTATCAGCATTTCACAGACCCAGATTATTTCTGAAGCCACAGTCTCTTCCTAGAGAGAGAAGAGAAGCTGACCTAGGAGATTAAAGGTGATGGGACTAAGGTGAGGAGACTGAGGATGGGAGGGCAGTTCCTCCAGAGAGTCCCAAGACAAGATGGCTAAAGGAAAAGGTTTTGGATTTTTTTAAACCAAAATAATATGGATAATTCACACAACTCTAGTTCAGTGTTCATAGAGGGCAAGAACATAACAGGTATCTCGCATTGCTTATTCAAGACTTCTGCTTACATGACTTTATAGTAGTCTTACAAGATCTTCTAGGAACTTAGTTTTAGCTTCATCTTAGTTTAGGCACAAACTTATTATTATTATTGACCATTGTTTTTATTGGCCATGCTGCTTAAGAATTAAGTCAAATCTAATTTAGTTAAGAGGTACAGCAGAAAAGAATGAGAATTTGGAAGCTGAGTAGACTTGGCTTCACATCTTTGCTTTGCTGTTGCTTAATTGTGCCGCTGTGGGCAAGCACGTCAAGCCTTCGTTTTTCTAATAGTGAAAGGGGTTGCCATTACCTTCCTTGTAGGGCTGTAGCCAAGACTGAAAGTAAGCTATGTAAGGAGAAACTTCTTAGCTTTGATTTCATAGATAAAAGCCTTAGGCCTGAATTTAATATTGACTTAGTGTAAACCTAATTTAAACCTGCACCTGTATGACAAAAGGCAACTGGAACTTGTCTGAAAATGTTAATGTTGCAATGTTTACTATGAGCTTATCCAGAATTAGAAGTTTTCCATTCTTATCCATTTATTTTAACTTAATTTAAAGCATCTACCTATCTATGGCATACGAAGGCTTTGCTATTATGACTCTGGCCTATCCCACAAGCTTCTTTAAGCCTCTTCCTTCACAATTATAGCAGTTTCCTAGCACACCATGATATTTAAAATCTCCATGCCTTTGCACATATTATTTCCTTTATCTGTGTTCTTATCCAATACCTGGTAAGTCCCAATTCATCCAGAAGAATACTCAACTGTCCCTGACTACTGACTCATTCCTTCGTTCCTTCAACAAGCATTTAGTGGCCTATTGTTTGTCAGGGACTCTTTCCTACCATAGTTGTATAAGATAAAAAGATGCCAAAAAAAGTCTTCATACAATCTTCTGGGAACAGTTAACAACTTCTTTTTTGTACATATGTTGTACAGTCATGCGCCACATGATGTTTCAGTCAACGATGGACTGCATATATGATGGTGGTACCATAAGAGTATAATGGAGCTGAAAAATCCCTATTACCTTAACATCATAGCACAATGCATTACTCACATGTTTGTGGTGATGTTGGTGTAAACAAATCTACTGCGCTGCCAGTCATATAAAAAGTACAACATGTACAATTATGGGGTGTACGTAATACTTCACAATGATAATAAATGACTCTGTTACTGGTTTATGTATTTACTATACTATATTTTTATTATTTTAGAATGTACTCCTTCTATTCATAAAAAAGTTTGCTGTAAAACAGTATGCCATGTTATGTCGGCAGCAGCCTCATACATCTTGTACCTACTGAGTCTTTTGATTGCATCATTTTCTCTTGTGCTTGATTTAATCTGTCATTTTGTTTATCATGACCTTTTAGTGTTCAAACAATAAATAGCCTATCATGCATTTCTCAGAATGTATTCCCATCGTTAAGTGAAGCATGACTATACATATTTCTATCCCATATTATACTGTGTTATTTGTTTACAAGTTCTTCTCCTCAGTGAGACTCAATTGTCCAACAGCAAGGTCCAAATCTTAATCATTTTTTGTCTTTTGCCCAATACCTGTAAAATAGTAATTGCTCAGAAAGATTTGTTGAAATAAACCGAACTATGAATAAAAGGTATATAAATGATAAATTACATAATCCTAAACTCCATTACAGGAAGAATGCCCCAAATGATTGGCACAGAAAATAAACTGTGAGAAGAAAGAATGTGAATGTGAGTTGGAATTGAGGAAGATTTCATAAAGAAATTGGGTCTTGAGTTAGATGTTAAAAAACAGATAAATTTGAGAGAGATGATGAAAAATCAGCTGGGAATGAATGGAATCATGTTTAAGGGATAGTGATCCAAAAACTAAAACAGAAGACATTGTTGGCCACCTTCAGAGAAATGTTAAAATGTGCCATAGCAAGGAGTTTCAGACCCATTAGGCTCACAAAAGAGTAAAGAGAATCACTTTATTTTCTGTAAGACCTTGTTGTTTCCTAAGCACTTTCATTTTTTCCCCTTAAGTGTTGTCTTATGATGTAGACAGAGAAGGCAGGCATTATTATCGCCACCTTACAGACGAAGAAATTGAGATCAGAGAAGATTAATGACTTTCTCAAGTTTCGTAGGTAGCAAGTGAGAAAGCTGGGACAATAAGCTAGTTTTTGTGAGTGATTCTCTCCAATATACACTCTTCTCTGCCATATCGACGTGTGTGTGTATAGGGGAGTGGGCAGCATTAGCCCTGATCCGAAGAGAGACAAGGCAAGAGGATAGAGCTCCAGGTGAGGCACATCAGTTCCCTTGCCTGTAAGCATAAGACCCCACCCCCCCGCAACCGCCCTCATACCCCTACTTTCAACATCCTATACACAAAATGTGAGCTTGGGTAGCCTGGAGCTCAATCTCCTTGAAGTGAACTGACTTACTCTCTTCTTTGTTTTCCAACAAATTGAAACAGAGGCTACCGCAGGCTCTTCCTCTTTCTTTGGAGAACCAAAGACCATTATGGAGAGAAGCTGGACTAAGTTATTACTTATTTATTGTAGTAATAAAAAATATCCATTCTCATTTTGTGAATTGTTTTTTTCTTAGTCGAATATGAGTTATTTAGTAGATATTGATACATTAGTTTTTTTATTGATAAACTTACTTATTTATTTATCCAGATGAAGCAGGCAAAGTATGTATTAACCCAGTGTAAACTACTTGTTTCTGAAACAAATAGTTGCTTCCTAATTTCTCAGTAGGAATGAGCTTTATGTGGCCAATTCTCACTGTACAGTTTCTCTGAATGACAAATTTTCTTTGGAAAAGAGAATTTTTTAGTCCAATAATTTAATAAGTTTTTTCTCACTTGCACATTTAAAAAATGTTGTGTGATCATTTCCTGACATTTTAAAAATTGAAATAAATCTTATCTCGTTAGGACTGGTAATCTGTGGGATAAGTACCGCTGCATAGTATATGGTTAATTGAATGATACAGGGGTTAGGGGCACCAAATCTATGTGTAACTTCTAATCCCCCCAAACTTAACTACTAATAGCTTGCTGTTGACCAGAAACCTTACAGATAACATAAACAGTTTGTTTAACACATATTTTGTATGTTATATGTAACAAACAATAAAGTGAGCTAGAGAAAAGAAAATATTAAGAAAATCATAAGGAAAAGAAAATACATTTATAGTATTTATTGAAAAAAATCTGTGTACTAAGTGTATCTGCACAGTTCAAACCTGTGTTGTTCAAGGGTCAACTATAAAATCACTTGTGGTATGTGGCACTCTGCTACTTTCTAATGGCAGATTTTTTTTTCCTCTCTCTCTTCTTTTTTCACCATCCTACTTGCTTCTATTTCCTTTTCTTCTCATATCTTTTTCCTTGGACTTTCTGAAGTGTCTGGCAGATAAATCCCTCACTTCTGGACTAAAAGATCTTTCTCAATAACTTCTAACAGATGACTCCATTCCTAGAAAAACTTTTCCTAAAAGTTTGCTCTATTTGCCAAGCTTCAGAACAAATGGTCTACCTTTAAAGTCAGATTTGGGGGCAGAATTCAAGGAATTACATAAATAATTAAGGCAAAACCCCTGCTATCTTTAAAAAGGCTATTTAAACCTTAACAAAGCACATAATTATTTGTTTGGTCAAATCAAAGTCAACTCAAATATTTACTTCACATTGCCAGGGCTCCATACATATATATTTAGTCTATCGTTAGTGGAATTATTCAAAATATTCTTACTCATAGAATGAACCCAAGAACACAATCCTAACTTCTAAATAGGTTTTGATCAGAAAAGATATCATTTTCAAGGAACAGAAAACCAATTTGAGAAAAATTATCGTAAATTTAGTTCCTACCTGATACACATTCAGTAAAGTACTCAGCAACAGTGGACAATTTCTGAGATAAAGTAGCCCAGTTCTAAAGGATAGTTTCCATCCACTTTGGTTTATAGCCTTTGAATGAATCCATATGCATAAGGATGTCTATATATAGTCGGTGGGGAAATTACCTTTCTGTCAGCTTTAATAATTAACTTTCATTAACTTTTACAACAATGGGAAGGCTCCAATGTGATCTTGACCTTTGAGACTATGATCAGCAGAAGGGATGATAACAGCTTCCTCAAGTCCCCGTGAGATTATACCATTCAGCACACACGTGTGTGTGTGTGTGTGTGTGTGTGTGTGCGCGCGCGTATTTCATTGGTTTGCAGAGATTTGCACAGCAGATGTGCATGTGGACGTAAAAATAAAATCTCAGCAAGGGTTATCTCCCTGACATTTTACGTACCAGTTTAGATGGGAGTTTAGAGGTATTGCTTCTTGGCTGAATGAATCCATGGAACTCTCACAAGCTGCTCAAGAGTGGTGTACGGGTTAACTTATGGTATGATAAAAAAAATCTTGTTAGAAAGCTTTCCCAACTCCAAGCAAATTTCTGTATGTATTCTAATTCCTATATCCTAATTCCTGCCCCCACCCCCACTATTCCTGCTAAGAGCAGGAAACTCTTTGTTACTAAAGCCAGTGAATACTTTGCATCCTCATCTTACTTAACCTCTTAGCATTTGACCCCGCTGAAGACTCTTCCGCAAATCCCCTTTTAAAAATGTCTAAAATATTTTCACCACACTTTTATTTATATTTCACTTCATGCTTCTCTGCCAAGTCCACCTCTATTCAAACCTGTATTCCTTTCTTTTCTCTCTCTACTCTCACCATAAATAAGTTTTATGATGCCCAGTGACTTTCAGATCTCTAACTCTAGCTCTCTAGATCCACATATTGAACTGCCTAGATGCCCTAAAGGCATCTCAATCTTGACACACACAAATCTGAACTCTTGATTTTTCCTCCCAAATGTGTTTCAGCTCCAGTTTTCATCATTCCAGTACAAGGCCACCACCACCCACCCCCAACACTTCTCTCCTCTGCCTTTTCTCATGTCAGAAACCTGGGAATCATCCTTGACACTTCCTCTTGCAAACACTATCCTCACCTCCAGTCTATCCATTATCACCATGTCCTATTGAATCTACCTCAAAACATATCACAAAGCCATTGTTTTTCATCTCTAATTTTGCCTCCCTAGCCTAAGCCACCACCATCTCTCACAAACAGCATCTTGCTGCACTTCTTACTTCCTCTTTTAGCTCTTTTAGTCTCTTCACCATTTTCATGATAGTCCTCTTCATGGAGCTAATGTATATCTTTACAATACAAGGCCTCCCAAGTTTTGCATGGTATTACCCTGCCCAACTCTTCAACCTCACCTGGCCCCTCTCTCACCATTGTTTTCTCCACTCCAGCCACAGTGATGCATACTTTAGTCTCCTGAATTTGCCAGCTACTTTTGGGCATTGTTTCCTCTGCTGAAATGCTCTTCTCCTTCCCTCTCTGGCTGTTGCTTAGTTTCAGTGTCACTTCCTCAGAAAGAACCCCTTCGGTCCCCCAATCTAAATTAGCTTCTCTTGTGGCTCTCATAACATCCTGTACTTTTCTAATATAATATCATAATTTTAAAATAAACTATAGTTTTTGCAACTATTTGTTTAATGGTTGACTCTCTTATTAGAATGAAAATTCTGTACAGGCAGGGACCCTGACTGTCTTATTCACTGCTGTATCCCCAGCACCTAGAATGAATCTATCACAGAACTGGTTGAATGTTAGTTAAACGAATTAATTATATTTGATACAAAACAATTCCAAGAGAATTTGGATAAGGCACTAGTTCTTTCTAAATTAATCTAACCAATATTTTTAAATTTTTTCTTAAACTTAGACCAACTGTGAAATTAAATTAGCCGTGGCTTCAATTAAAGCATATAATATGTTTTTTTGTTTGTTTTAACGAATGTACATCATTTACCATTATTTTATTTTATTATTTTTTTCAAAGAGAGAATTTTTTAAATAAACATTTAAAAAGTTTTAATTGTGTAAGTATAATTGGCATACTGGTTATTAGTTTCAGGTGTAGGAATAAATGTTATCTACAGATATCTAAGAACTTTATGGAAAAAATTGCAAAACATCATTAAAGGTGACAAGAAAAACTGAGGAAAATATACAGCCATATATTTTCATGGACGTGGAGGCTCAATATCATAAAGATGTTTTCCCTAAATTAATTCAAAACATTAAATGCAATTGCCATAAAAATTTGTAAGTGGGGAGAATTACTCTGTCAGATATAAAGACTTATTATAAAACTTTAGTAATTATAACAGTGCTCTATTTGCACTGCAGGAGACAAACTTACCAATGGAGCAGAACAGAAGGCCCAGAAACATATATTTAAACTTGATATATGATTAAAGTTGCCCTACAATAGAGAAAGGATGAACTATTCAATAAATAGTGCTGAGACAACTGGCTATCCACATGGAACAAATAAAATTTAGATCCCAACTTCACACTATACACAAAAAAATGTTTTCAAATTGACTAAATATCTAAATATAAAAAGCAAAAGTTGAATCTTTTAGAAAAAAATAACCTTGGGATAACACTATTTCTTAAACAAGTCACAAAAATGTGCATATGAAGAAGGAAAATTTAAACGATCTTGTCCAAACTGGACAAGATATTTGCCCCGATTAAATCTTTTTAAAATTTGTTTTTAAATTTTTTTTTAATAGTGACATTGGTCAACAAAATTCAGTAAGTTCCAGTTGTACATTTTAACAGTAAAGCATATATATATTTACATTGTGTGTTCACCTCCCATAGTAAGATTTTTTTCTGTCACCACATATTTGATCCCTTTTACCCCAACTGCCTACCTCCCCTCCTCCCCGTTCCCTCTGGTAACCACTAGCCTATTGTCCATGTCCATGAGTCTCTGTTTGTTTGTCCCATTCGTTTGTTGCTTTTAGGTTTATATCCCATGTATAAGTGATGTCATGTGATTTTCAACTTTTTCTGTCTGGCTTATTTTGCTTAGCATGATTATCTCAAGGTCCATTATTGTTGTTGCAAATGGCAGTATTTCATCTCTTCTTATGGCTGAGTAATATTCCATTTGTATATATGTACCACAGCTTCTTTATCCAATCATCTATCGTAGGACACTTCAGTTTTTTCTATGTTCTGGGCACTGTGAATAATGCTGCTATGAACATTGGTGTGCAAATATCTTTTCAGATGAGTTTTCAAGTCTTTGGGGTAAATTCAATTAAGTCTTAAAAAGGATTAAAGTTCAGCATATATAAAGAACTCCTACAAGTCAATAGAACAAAAGGCAATACAGAAACTTGAAAGTGCCAATTAACATATGAAAAGATGTTCAATTTTTTAATTTATTTTGTTCATAAAATAGAATTACATACAGTGATGAAAATTAATGTATCAGAGCTGCACATAACAATAAGAACTCATCTGATAAGCACAAATTGAGTGAAAAAATGAAATAAAGAAATTTATTGGAGAAGACTCTGAAGGAAGCTTCAGCTGTATCTGTAATATTTTATTTCTTTTTCTTCAGATTTTTTTCTTTTTTCTTTTGAGGTATGTATTAGTTTCCTAAGAGTACCATAACAAAGTAACTCAAAGTAAGTGGCTTAAAAAAGTAGAAATTTACTCTCTCAAAGTTCTGGAGGTCAGAAGTCCAAAATCAAGATGTCACAGGGCGATGTTCCCTGTGATACACTGAATAGAATCCTTTCTTGCCTCTTTCTAGCTTCTGAGGGTGGCTGTCTGTTCTTGGCATTCCTTGTCTTGCAGCTGCATGATGCCAGTCTCTGCTTCTGTCATCACGTGGTGTTCTTACTGTGTCTCTGTCTTCCCATCTTTTAATAAAGACATTAGTCATTTTGAGTGAAGGGCCCATCCTACTTCAGTATGACCTTATCTTAACTAATTAACATCTGCTGTGACCCTATTTCCAAATAAGGTCATTTTGAAATACTTTATTTATATATAAAGTTAAAACTTTAATATACCTTTTTTTTGGGGGGGGGGACAATTCAATTCACAATAAACATGCAGTGAAATACACATTTCTTAAATGTATATTTTAATGAGTTTTGACAAATGCATATACCACCTGTATTCATTTTCTATTGATCTTGTAACAAAATTACCACAAATCGTAGCTTAAAACACAAATTTATTATCTTATACTTCTGCAGGTCAGAAGCTTGACCTGGGTCTCACTGGACTAAAATCAAGGTGTTGATAGGGTTGTGTTTCTGGGGGCTCTAGAGGAGAATCTGTTCCTTTGCCTTTTCCAAATTCGAAGGACCACCCACATTCCTTGGCTCATAACCCTTTCCTCCATCTTCAAAGCTAGCAATGTTACATTTCTCTGTCCTTTCTTTTGTCCTTATTCTCTCTCTCTGACTACAGCTGGCAAAGTTTCTCTGCTTTTGAGAGCTCAAATAATTAGATTGAGCCCACCCAGATAATCTCCCCATCTCGAGACCCTTAATAACATCTGCTGAGTTCTTTTGTCATATAAAATCTATTCACAGGTCTGGAGCATTAAGACATGGATATCTTTGGGGACCATTATTCTGCCTACCACACAACGTAACACCCACCCCATCAAAGTATAGAACATTTTTAGCATCTCAGAAAATTCCTTCATGCCTCTTCTCAGTTAATCCCAGCCAACCCCCAGAGGCAATCTCTGTTCTTATTTCTATCATTTTCAATTAGTTTGGCCTATTCTAGAATTTCAAATAAATGGGACAGATAGTATATTCTATTTTGTGTGTAGCTTCTGTCTTATATTTTTGAGGTTCATCTATGTTATTATGTGTATCAGTTACCCATTCTTTTTTATTGTTGAATAATATTCCATTTTATGAATATACAAAAATTTGTTTCTATATCTATTATTGATGAATATTTGGGTTGTTTCCAGTCTTGGGCAATTATAAACTTTCTTGTATAGGTCTTTTTTGAACATAAATTTTAATTTCTGTTGAGTAAAAACTTAGAATTCTGGGTCATGGGATAGAAATATGTTTAGTTTTATATGAAACTGCTGAATTGTTTTCCAAAAATGGCTTTACCAATTATAATTTCCACCATCAATGCATGAAAATTCCAATTACTCCTCATCTTTGTCAATAATTGGTATTATTGATCTTTTTCAGTTCTAGACATTGGGTAAGAGTATTTGTTATATTTTCTTAAAAAAAAAGAATTTTTTTTTCCCTCAAAAAAGCAAAAAAAGGAATATTCTTCAAAAGGCGGCTCAAGTTTCATAAAGTAAAGCTTTGGTGGTAAAAGTGAGCAAAGTATTTTTAATGTCATTGTATGATTATAACTTAGAAGCACTCTTTAAAAATTAATAACAGCTGAGCCTTAATATAACAAATTTATTGATTTACATATATATCCTAAGAAACAAATCTTCTTCTCTCTTGTCAAATTTTATCCTCAGAATTGACATGATTCCTTGACCTAAATATTTCTTTTGGTTTTTCAACATTTTCCCACTTCCTGAAGATGGGCTGTGTTTTATTTATTTATCTTTTATCTCTAGCACCTGGCACAGTGCTGGAAACATAGCCAGTCCTTAATAAGGTGGTTGAGTGAATAAACAAATAAATAGGCATATTGACTTAAAGCATGACATGAATATAAAACACTAAAATTATCTATCTCTCTTTAACAGTTACAAATTTGTGCTGAAATCTTAATTTGATCCCCGTTACAAATATGGGTTGAGATAAAACCCCTTTTTATTCTATTCCTCATTTATGGTGGAAGAAATCTGCTTAATTTAAGAAGAAAATTAGCATTTGCAAAAGAAAAAGAAAAATTAGGGATTTTTGATGTCCATGGTCTCTTAAAATACCAAGTTTTCCATTCAGGAGTTTGTTTCAGATGTGATATCATGACTCATAACATGTTTGAAATGGGTGTTTTTGTATTTAGCAACCTAGTATCACCCTATTCTATAACAGTGATGGGCATGGCTTCCCACCTGTATTGAATTCTACTAGAAGTAAGAGCCTCTAGATAAAATTTAATTTAATTAAAATTAAAATTAAATTAAATTATATTTAATTTAAATGTAACAAAGTGCCTATCTAAGTACCCCAAGGGATCTGAGTTTAGACATCAGGGATTTTCTTAAAGCACTGCAAAAATGTGTGTGCATGAGTGTGCAAATGTGACTTTTTCAGGAAATATAGTCCATAGTTTTCATCAGATTATCAAAAACCAAGAAATAGGGAAAATTATAGAGCAGAGTTACCGGATTTAATATTGTGATTACCTTGATTTGTCAGTAATGTCAATTAGTGTGTGAAAATTAGTGGGCTCATTTAAATAGTTAACTTGATTTTTCTTCTTCTGAGTTGACCTTTCAACTGTTTGGCATAATGCAGGTGCATCTCCAGACATCATTCACAAAATGGGCAGAAAATACAACAGGAGGAAAATCGCTTGTTTTTGGAGAGAAAAACAAAACTTCACCTCTCTAGATTTACTGTTATATCTAGACTTCAAATCATACTGCTTTTTCTAATAGACTCAGGTGTCAAACTTGAGATGATTTAGAAAGAGTACAAAAGGAAAAGAAGAAACAATCTTATAGAATACAATCCAAGAGAAGAATTTGGATCAGAGTGACCTAGTGGAGTAGAAGTTATCCTCAGACATGTGTAGGGGGGTGAAGGGCGGTTGAGGAAGGGAGTGGTTGGTGTTGTTGAAACATTTGCAGAAATTACGCTTTGTACAAACTTGATAACAGTCATCTGGGGCTTATGAGCCTTATTCCAAGCATAAATTACATTTTCCTCATTGCTTATTGTTATTTCAATTTGTTTTACTATGTGTAGTTGTATGACAAAACTTCTTACAGTAATATTGGAATAAAAGATTGCATTTTATATGCTTAAATATAGGATAACTTTTAGTCTTCATCATTCTTGGCCTCCCACCCATTGTTAATCTTCATTTTAAAGGTGAGACTCCCAGTAAAATCATGGATGTGCAGAGTACATTGCGATGGGATGGCCAGACAGGTCATTTTGAAATTACCTTTCACTTTATTGGCAAGATTATTTAACATTTTGGAAGTGAGTCAGCTTCATCTTTGTGGGAGTTTAAAGAGCTGGCTGGGTTTCGCACCAGCCTCATCATGGTAGAATTTTCTAGTAAACAGTAAAGTTTTCTAACACAGAAGTTGTCCACAAGTGTCCTGACCTCTAGATAATAAGACTGTATTAATTCGTTTTTATTTCTCTGCCAAATCAAAGTGCTCCTTTTGGCAACATGTTACACTTTTCACTTCTTTCCTGGAACTCTCCTCCTTTGCTGTCTATAATCTTGAATACTCTTGATTCTCTTGTCTTTTATCAGTCTTCTTATAACTGGTTTTTCTTTCTGCCATCACCAATGGTTCCCAGGTCTTAGTTTTGTTCCTCTGCTTTTCTAGCTCTACACTCACTCTTTTAGAGAACATTATTCTCTAAGGCTTCTTGAAAGAAATTTTTATGACTGAATTTTCAATAAAGCAGGAGCTAGTATTAACACTAATATCAGTATTAAAACTAGTGACCATTTTCCCCCAAAATGTTTTGCCATGGCTCCAATTTTAAATCATTTCCTGTAGTGCCCATGAACTTGTAAAACCCAGTATTCACACTTTTGGATTGGGAAAATACTTTATAGTTACTGAAGGAGATAGCTTTTGGCTGCAAGTAACTGAAATCCCAAATCAAATAGATTTTAATATAAAAGAAAATTAATAACTTCAGGTAAGATTTGGTCTGGCTTCATTTCTTTTAGAATTTCTTGGCTCAGTTGGTCTCAGTAATCTCCATTGTCAGGCTAGATTTTTCCCATGAGAACTGAGGTAAAGACTGCTCGATTCCAGTAAAATTTTTAGCTGGATCCACGATGGCCCAGCTAAAGTCTACCTTTACAAGCCTCCTTTCAGCTCGATGTGACCACATGATAAGAGCTGGCCATAAGGATATGAGCAGAAGGCACATATGCAATTTCTGAGTCTTGTTCTTAGAAAGACAGGGTGTACACTCCTTCCATCTTTTCCTCCTTCTTATTGAATAAATTTTGGATATGGTAATGAGTCACCCTGAATCACACAGGTGAAGGTAACACTTTTGAAGACAAAATCATCTTGAATCCTACAGATTAAGACAGAATGAGAAAAAAGGATTCTGGGTCCCTGACACTGTGGAACTACCATAATAGCCTTGAACTTCTGATGCCTTAACTTTAATATGGGAAAAAATACTCTTATTTTGTTTAAATCACTATTATTTTAGATCTCTATAGAACAACCAACTAGGACCTCTGGGGTCCCTAAGATCCTTTTAGTGGATCCCTGAGGTCAAGTCTATGTTTAGAATAAAACTATTACAGATTCAATAATGGTCCACCAAAGATGCCCACATTTTAATTCTTGGAACTGGTGAATATGTTATTTTATATGGCAAAAGGGAGTTTGAAGATGTGATTAAGTTAAGGGTCTTGAGAAGGGAATATTACTTTGGATTATCTGTGTGGGATCAATGTAATCATAGGGTCTTTATAAGAGGGGCAAAAAAAGAGAACAAAGTCAGAGAAGAGGCTATGATGACACTGCATTGCTGGCTTTGAAGATGGAGGAGGGGACTACAACCCTAGGAATGTGGACAGCATCTAGAAGTTGACAAAGGCAAGGAAATAGATTCTCTAGTAGAGCATCAGGAAGGAATCATTTCTACTGGTACCTTGATTTTAGCCTAGCCAGCCTGATTTTGGATTTCTGAAAAATGTAAGATAAATTTTGTGTTGTTTTAAGCCACTAAGTTTGTGGTAATTTGTTATAGCAATGATAGGAAACTAATACAAATATTTAGATGTTATTGGCTTTTTCCACTCTCATTCTCTCTCAGAGGTTAGATGATATGTTATCACAACAGATTGAATGCACTGGATGTGAGAATCCAGCTTTTATTTAGATATTAAAGAGATTTGCAAAAATATAAAAACAATGCTACTTTTCTCACTAATTTTTTTTGTGTTGGAAAATTTAATTAGTTTTTTTATTTAAAACTATGTTATTTATATTAACATGTAAGAGGTCTTTTTATTGTCATTTCAAATGAATTAATAAACAGTTTTAAAATTCTTAGTTTTAATTTCTTAAAAAAATTTTTGTTTATTATGATGACATTGGTTAATAAAATCCAGTAAATTCCAAGTGTACAATTCAACAGTAAGGCATATATATATTGCATTGCATGTTCACTGTCCTTAGTTAGATTTCATTCTGTCACCACACATAGGACCCCTTTATAGTAAATATCAATAAATCTAACTCACATAAATAAAGCTTTTTGTGATCCTCAATATATATATATATTTTAATATGGTGACATTGGTTAACAAAATTCAGTAAGTTTCCTGTGTGCAATTCAATAGTAAGGCAATGTGTATTGATCCTTAATAATTTTTAAGGGTGAAAAATGATCCTCAGACCAGAAAATTTGAGAACCACTGATATATGCTAAATAATATAGCACCAAAATTGGCTGCTACAATTTTAGATCTCAAATTCACTCATTGTATGGAGTTCTGGTCTAGATAGTGGAGTAGGTAAGTGCTGTGCTTGTTTCCTCTCACAACCACATCAAAATTACAACTAAACTACAGAATGGCTTTCATTGGGAGTTGCTTGAGGTCTAGCTGAACAGAAGTCTGATAACTGGGGGCACACATAAGAGGCCACCTTGAGACTGGTAGGAGGGACAGAGATGTGGAACAGGCAGGTCTCACATCTGTGTGTGGCGGTTGAGATTTGGGAGGAATGTCTCGGCTGTGAAAATTCCCCTGGCACCAGGCTCCCAAGCCCAGGATTCCAGTGATGGAAAGAGAAACACCTACAATTTCTGGGTGGGTAAATCAGACAGAGTACTGCTGGAGTACCAGGCATTCCTCTTAAAGGGCCCAGGCACAAACTTACTAACTGACTGACTTGCTTGCTCTGAACTCCAGCACTGAGGCAGCAGCCTGAAAGGAACCAGGAATATATGGGGAGGAACTGAATTGTCTGGCTTCAGGGCGAGGGCTGGAGAGAGAGCTTTCTCGCAGACAGAAGTGCTGTCAGAGGCATTGTTGTTTTGTTGAGCCCTCCCTGACTTGCAAATGCAGGTAGGTGCCATAACCGAGTCAACCTGGCTAACACTAGTCTCCCTGCCTTGGTGATTCCCTGAGACTCTGCCCCACCCAGCTTGCAGGCCCACCCAAGCTGCTTCCAGTGGCTTTTCCATACAAACAGGCTGTCCTGCCTCATGCTGTAGACTTCCCTAAAATTTCTCAAAAGTACACAAAACCCAGACAAGCAGTATCTGGCCTTGGTGTGCCCCATATCTCTTGCTGAGCAGCCTCAAACCCAGCACTAGCGGCAGCTAGCCTCAGTTTGTGGCTTGCCTTTGGAAGCACATTCAAGCCCAGCATAGGTGGTGGCCACCTGTAGATTGCTTACCAACATTTGCATCATAGGGATACCAGACTGAGGAGAGAGAGCGCAAGGAATTGAAAATCTATTTAAAGAAATAATAACAGAAAACTTCCCTAACCTAGCAAAGGAAATAAGCATACAAGTCCAGGAAGCACAGAGAGTCCCAAACAAGATGAACCCAAACAAGCCCACACCAAGACACATCATAATTTAAATGCCAAAAGTTAAAGACAAAGAGAGAATCTTAAAAGGAGCAAGAGAAAAGCAGTAAGTTACCTACAAACTGACTCTTTGTCAGCTGATTTCTCAACAGAAACTTTATAGGCTGGAAAGGATTGGCAGGAAATATTCAAAGTGATGAAAAGAAAGGACCTACAACCAAGATTACTCTACACAGCAAAGCTATCATTTAGAATCGAAGGACAAGTAAAGAGCTTTCTAGGCAAGAAAAAGATAAAGCAGTTCATCACCACCAAACCAATATTACAGGAAATGTTGGAAAGACTTCTTTAGGAAGAAGAAGGAAAAAAGATAAAAAATATGAATAATAAAATGGCAATAATTACATGTCTATCAACAATTATTTTAAATGTAAATGGATTAAATGCTCTCATCAAAAGATAGAGTGGCTAAATGGATAAGAAAACAAGACCCTTACATATGCCGCCTACAAGAGACTCACTTCAGATCCAAAGACACACACAAACTGAAAGTAAAGAGATGGAAAAACATATTTCATGAAAATTGAAATTAAAAAAAAGCTAGGGTAGCAATACTTATATCAGACAACACAGACTAAAATAAAGACTATAACAGGAGACAAAGAAAGACCCACTAATCTCATTTCTGGGTATTTATTCAAAGAAACCCAAAACACTACTTCGAAAGGACATGTGAATCCATATGTTCATTGCAGCATTATTATAATAGCTAAGCTGTGAGGACAAACTGGGTGTCCAATAGTGGAAGAATGGATAAAGAAGAGGTGGTACATATGTACAATGGGATATTACTCAGCCATAAAAAAGAATAAAATTTTGCCATCTGAAACAACATGGATGGACCTAGAGGGTATTGTGCTGAGTGGAGGAACTCAGACAGAGAAAGACAAGTCCCATGTGATTTCACTTACATGTGGAATCTAAAGAACAATATAAACAAACAAAACAAACAAAACAAACAAACTCATAGATACAGAGAACATTCTGAGGGTTGGCAGATGGGACATTCAGGGGGTTGGTGAAAAAGGAGAAGAAATTAAGAAGTATAAATTGGTAGTTACAAAACAGTCACAGGGATGTAAAGTATAGTGTAAGAAATATAGTCAATAATATTATAATAATTATGTATGACGTCAGGTGGATACTAGATTTATCAGAGCGATCATTTTGTAAGTTATATAATGTCTAATCACTATGTCGTACACCTCAAACTAGTATAATATCTTATGCCAACTGTAATTAAAAAAATTATTAAAATGGGGGAAAAAATCACTCATTGTACCAAAAGAAAAGAGAGCTTTCCTCTAAAAACAGCAAATAGAAGCATCAAGACAGCTTTCACTCTGGTTAAACCAGCTTGGGATCTCTGCCCAGTCTTGTACCAACCACTGTGGCATAGGGCTGGATTACTCTGATGGATTCAATCAGGACCAAAACTGGGGGTAGGTTCAATCCTACTTAAACTGTATATCTGTCACCTAGCAGGAGAAGGGACATATAGATCCCAAGGAGTAAGCCAATAATATCCATTATGGTTACCATAGAAAGCAATGATAATGATAATGATGATAATAAACACATAGCTCTTCTTGTCAGGCTCTGTTCTAAGCAGTCACTTAATTCTCACAGCCACTCAACGAAAAAAGTATTGTTTTTATTATAACATGATATACTCTCTGCCACCACTTTGCCTCAGAAATAAGCTTGAGGAATGTTAAAATATTTCACTTTCTTAAGATTTTGACAAAAGCTTTATCATTAGCATATGGCTACAGTAAAACGCAAAGGCTTAGAGTACAGGCTCTGGGACCCCACAGATTTACTCATACTTTCTTCAGATTGTAACTGAGAAAAATGAAGATTTTTTCCTATAACCTATGTGATATCCTTATAACCCTCCATGGTATTTGTTAGTAGGGGAAAATTATATTTTAGTCTAATTTAATAATTTAATTCAAGTCAACAATTTAAATAGTCTCTTTAGACTTAATATTCTGTTTCTTTGGTGACAATGCTCGGTATGTTGAATTTCTCATCCTCCTCTTCCAGATGGTGCTGTGTTTAGGGAGACTGAGTGAGGAGGGGCATGATGTAAGCACCTATTGGTGGAGGACTGTGAGACCCTCGAAGCCACATCCTGGACTGGCGACTGCTAATGGTAAGTGGATCAGTCCCTGGGTATTCTGTCGGTGTCTGCAGCTGAAGTGGGGGAGGAGCCTTCCCTCTTGGCTTGTTGGGCTGCCTCCTTCTTACTAACATCTCCACCCTTCCTTGATCTTCATTAGGCCCAAGGACACTTTGAACATGAAAACTGTTGCCAAATTGCTCAGACTTTAAACTCATGTCCATATCACACACCCTTGACGTCCCCAACCCCAAATATCCCATGTAGGAACTAATATCCTTAGGGGAACTAAAGCAAGAACCTCTCCCTGTGTAACAATGCTGCATTCTGAACTTACTTCAACATGGCCATCTCCATGTTAGTGTAGGGTAGTTCATGAAGTGGTTCCTTCCCAGAATCTTCAGCAGAAAACAGAGCAGAAACCTCTCGAATTTAGGCTTTCCCTTCATCTTATCTACTATTCTCTCAAGGGCATTGGCGCAGAGAGAGCAGATTGAGACACATACTTCTTATACTTCTCCCTGCCTCTCTTACTGGTGTTCTCTCCATAGGCCATTGAAAGGAGAAAGAGGAAGCTTTTCTTTATTACCTAGAACTTTCTTTTATGAAAGTCTGTGATTAAGTCTTCTACGCATGGTTCTTGATATGGTTCGTAAAAGAGGTGATAAGAATTTTGAAAACTCCTTGCTTTTAAGCCTATGGTCTTGCTAAGGAATTGAAAATCTGATTTTGGATATCAGAAGCTGAATATTAACTCTCTCTCTCTCTTTCTCTCTTTCTCTCCCTTTCTTCTGCACTCCTGTTATAACAATCCAAAACTCTCACTCTCAGCTGCCCCTTACCTCATTCAAGTCCCTGGTATGCCGGAGATGCTCTAGGTCAGCAGTCCCTAACCTTTTTGGCACCAGAAATGGGTGTTCCTTTGAGAATCTAATGCCCGATGATCTGAGGTGATGATGCAAGTGCTGGGGAGTGGCTGCAAATACAAATGAAATTTTGTTTGCTCCCCTGCCGCTCACCTGCTGCTGTGCAACTCAGTTCCTAACAGGCTACAGACAAGTACTGGTCCACAGCCTGGGGGTTGCGGATCCCTGCTCTAGGTTGTATACATCTGAGAGACAAGTATACAACATGAAAATACATATGTGGCAGGCAGCGGGTGGGGAGAGAAACGCACATTCATACACTCAATAAGGTTATCTCACGACAAGGACAAACCTAGCTCAGAATCCTGGCTCAGCTACCTATCACTTGTGTGCCCACAGGCAGGTTAACATCTTTAAGCTTTAACTACATCTGTTACAGAGAGAAAACAGCAGTATCTACCTTATAGAATTTTTGTGAAGGTCAAATGAGGTAATGTACATGAAGCACTTAGCATGGTTCCTGCCACATAGCAGGTGTTCCATAAATGTTAATTATTTTATTATTAATATATATGTTCATCACATGCCTACCAAATCTATTTACATAATCATCTGGTATAACATTTGCCCTGTGAACACATATGATAATGATTCTATACATATTGTTCTCAAATTAGTCATTTAGCCTATGCTTAGGATTAAGTCGAAAAAAGTTGACACTGTGAGAAAATGTTACTCAGTGACTTGTTAAACCACTTCATCAGCATTTTATTTCCTATCAAGAATTCTTCCAATTCTTACAGGCTGTGCAAAATAAGATCTCTGAATCCTCAGAGACATACATCTTTATCAGGTGAAAGTGGTCATTCCCCTCTTTGAGCAGTGGGGAAGCTAGATTGGAAAGAAAGGAAGAAAAAGAGGGAATAAGAGAAGGAGAGAAGAAGATGGGGGCGGGGGGAAGGAAGGAAGAGAGGGAGACCCAAGCAGCATCATCTATTATAATCTTTGATACTAGTTTGGCTGACAAGTATGAAGACTGTTGTAATTTTTATGTAAACACATCCTTCTATAAATAATGTAAAGGTAGTCTGGTTATTGTGGGAATCTTTAATGGAATATTCAGATTTTTACATAATTTATTTAATTAACACATTTCCTCAAATCCTGCAAAATAGGCATGAAATTATGATTCTGTGACTAACACAGATCTGTTTTGTAGCTCTAAGTAAAGTGTTTTTGATGCACAATTATATATGTATAGGGAGGCGATATGGACAATCACCTATACCAGGGTTTAGGATACTTTTTCTGTAAGGGGACAGGTAATAAGTAGTTTAGGCTCTGTGGGTCATACAGTATCTACTGCAAATGCTCAGCTTTGCAATTGTAGCTGAAAGTAGCCGTAGATAATATGCAAATGAATGAGCCTGAGTGTGTTCCAATAAAACTATAAATACTAACATTTGAATTTCATGTAATTTTCACTTGTCGTGAAATATTATTCTCTGATCTTTCTCCCAATTATTAAAAAATGTGAGTTGAACGAAAACGTAGTGGGCTGGATTTAGCTCCTAGGCTGTAGCGTGCTGATGCCTGATATATACAATGTAATTTCAGAAACACTGGGAGATCTTACTATTTGCTTGTGCCAAAAACCTGTAATTACACATTGGATATTTGAGTCCTTTAGCTTAGGGTTGGTTTTTGTTTGTTCCACCAGTGCTTTGAAGAAGTCAGTCTAAAGATGTGTTGGACAATAACTGCCAATGCCAAGTTCCTAACTGACTTTTGCCAACTGACTTCTTATTTTGATAAGAAGAAAAGTCTATTTAAGAAGCATGAATGAAAAAGAAAACATAGTTATCTTTCTAAATTGGTCAGATGAAGGGCTTGCACTCAGACCCAAATCTCTGATGCAGTCATCAATGCATTATTTAACTAGACTTGTACAACAGCCACTAACCACATGAAGCTATTGAGCATTGAAATGTGACTCATCTGAATTGATAAATGTTGTTAGATACAAAAGACACACTGGATTTTAAAGACAATACAAAAAAGAATTTAAAATATTTCACTAATTATTTTATTTTATTTTAAAATTAATTTTATTTTCCAATTACAGTTAACATTCAATATTATTTTATATTAGTTTTGGGTGTACAGCATAATAGTTAGACATTTATGAAATTTTTAAAGCGATCCCTCCATCTGATACTATACATAATATGACAGTATTGTTGACTACATTGCCTATGCTTTACTTTATATCCCTGTGACTGTTTTGTAACTACCAATTTGTACTTCTTAATCCCTTCACCTTTTTTGCCTAGCCCCTCAATTCTCCTCACCACCAATATGGCAACCATTAGTTTGTTCATTGTATCTATGAGTCTGTTTCTGTTTTGTTTGTTTTATTTTGTTCTTTAGACTCCACATATAAGTGAGTTCATGTGATATTTGTCTTTCTTTGTCTGACTTATTTCACTTAGCATGATACCTTCTAGGTCCATCCATATTGTCACAAATAGTAAGAATTCATTCTTTTTTTTATGACCAAGTAATATTTTATTGTACAGATGCACCACTTCTTTTTCATCCAATTATCTTTTGATGGGCACTTAGGTTGTTTCCATATCTTGGTTATTGTGAATAGCACTGCAATGAACATAGGGGTGCATTTATCATTTTGAATTAGTGTTTTGGATTTCTTAGAATAAATACCCAGAAGTGAAATTGCTGAGTCATAAGGTAGTTCTATTTTTAATTTTTTGAGGTGCCTCCAAACTATTTTCCATACTGGCTGTATCAATTTGCAATCTTACCAACAGTGCACAAGGGTTCCCTTTTCTCCACATCCTCGCCAACACTTGTTGTTTGTTGATTTATTGATGATAGCCATTCTGACAGGTGTGAGGTGATGATACCACATTGTAGTTTTAATTTGCATTTCCCTAATAATTAATGATGTTGAGCATCTTTTCTTAAATCTATTGGCCATTTGCGTGTCTTCTTTGGAAAAATGTCTACTCACATCCTCTGTTCAATTATTAATTGGATTTTTTAAATAATGTTTTTATTTTTCAATTATAATTGACACAATATATTAGTTTCAGGTATATAGTATAACAATTAGAGCTCTATATAACTCAGAAAGTGATCACCCCAATAAATCTAGTACCCCTCTGCCCCATACATATTAATTACAATATTATTGACTATATTCCTTATGCTATACTTTATATATCCATGACTATTTTATAACTACCCTTTGCCCTTTTTCACTGACCCTTAAACTACCCTCCCATCTGGTAACTCTCAAAATAGTCTCTGTATTTATAAATTTGTTTTCATTTTTGTTGTTGTTGTTTATTTTGTTCTTTAGATTCCATATGTGCATGAAATCTTATGGCTTTCTCTATATGACTTATTCTATTCAGCATAATACCTTCTAGGTTCATCACGCAATATCTTTTTCCAGCCCTTTACTTTAGTCTGTGTGTATGTCTTTCATCTGAAGTTTGTCTCTTGGAGACAGCATATGTAAGAGTCTTGTTTTGTTATTATTCAGCCACCCTATCTCTTGATTAGAGCACTTGATTCTTTTTTATTTGAAGTACTTGTTAAA
This sequence comes from Pteropus alecto, assembly GCF_000325575.1. Lineage (NCBI taxonomy): Eukaryota > Metazoa > Chordata > Mammalia > Chiroptera > Pteropodidae > Pteropus > Pteropus alecto. Next base: position 6,462,991 of record NW_006494608.1, on the reverse strand, counting down.
AGATTATTACCATTCTTTATTCATATTTTTGATACATATTTTTTCTTCTTGAAGAATTCCCTCTAACATTTCCTGTAATACTGGTTTGTTGATGATGAACTCCTATTTATCTTTTTCTTGTCTGGGAAGATCTTTATCTGTCCTTTGATTCTGAATGATAACTTTGCTATGTAGAGTAATTTTGGTTGTAGGTCCTTGCTTTTCATCACTTTGAATATTTCCTGCCAATTCCTTTCAGCCTGCAAAGTTTCTGTTGAGAAATCAACTAACAGTCTTATGGGAGCTCCCTTGTAGGTAACTAACTGCTTTTCTCTTGCTGCTTTTCAGATTCTCTTTGTCTTTAACCTTTGGCATTTTAATTACGATGTGTCTTGGTGTTTGGGCTCATCTTGTTTGAGACTCTCTGAGCTTCCTGGGGTTGTATATCTATTTCCTTCACCAGGTTAGGGAAGTTTTCATTCATTATTTCTTCAAATATGTTCTCAATCGCTTGCTCTCTCTCTTCTTCTGGTACTCCCATGATGTGAATGCTGTTATGCTTGATGTTGTCCCAGAGATTTCTTAAACTATCTTCATTTTAAAAAATTAATTAATTAATTAATTATTTTTTTGCTGATTGGATGTTTCCTGTTATCTTGTCTTCCAATTCACTGATTCGGTTCTCTGCTTTATCTAATCTGCTGTTGATTTCTTCTAGAGTATTCTTCATTTTAGTTTTTGTATTCTTCACTTCTGACTTTTTAATAATTTCTATGCCCTTTTTTTATGCTTACTATCCTTTGTTGAAGTTCTCACTAAGTTCATCAGCATTCTTACAACCGGTGTTTGAACTCTGTTTCTGGTAGGTTGTTTGCCTCCATTTTGTTTAGTTCTTTTTGTGGAGATTTCTCCTGAATGTTCTTTCATTTGAGGCATGTTTCTTTGTTTCCTCATTTTGGCTGCCTCTCTGTGTTTGTTTCTATGTATTACGTAGATCTGCTACATCTTTCAGTCTTGGCCAGGTGGCCTTATGAAATAGGTGCCCAGTAGGGTCCAGTGGTGCAATCTTCCTGATCACTTGCACCAAGTGTTCGAGGAGTTCCCTTGTGTGGATTTAATGGTAAAATTATAATATTTTAGATACACTGAGTTAAATAAAATATATTATTAAAATTAATGTTACCTACTTCTTTTTACTTTTTAAAATGAAATTAGAAAATTTAAAAAATACACATGAGGATTGCATTGTATTTCTATTGTACAGTGCTGAACTAGAGTTTAAATTGACAGATAGCAGAATGTAATAAAAAAGTACCAGACAAAAAGTTGGAGGCCTGGGTTTTGCTGTTACTTCTGTCTTTTACTTGTTTACGTGGGTAAATCACTTATTTTAACCTTCAAAATATGAGCATAGAACTAGATAATCTCAGACCCCATCTAAATTTAAAAATTATTATTCAGGCTATAAATATTATCATTTCTCTATTATAACTATTGTTATTAATATATCAGATAATGAAAAGCTAACATTCTTCCTATTCTTATCTTCGAGGGCCTTAAAGATAAAGCTATCAACCAGTTATAAATGTATCATTTACCATCCCAAGGAAAGGATAAGAAGATGCCAAATTATAATTAAAGTGTCAGTGTAACTCTAATAAATTTTCTGGTGGCCCTCAGAACCCTGATCTGCTTCATCTCATTCTTTCTTTGGGCTCCTTAAATGGGCAGAGACCATGCCTAGAGCTTAGTTTTAGCTTCGTTTTTAGAGCTTTATTTAACAATAGCTTCCAGGGAGTTCCTGCTCTTACTGCTTCCATTGGCTTGAAATCTCTGCCTTTCTTTCACCTGATCCAAAATTACAAGATCCTTCAGATGCATTTGATCACACATCCTGTGACAGGCAAAAGCCAAAATCATGAGTCTTTGCAAGAGTATACATAAAAAAAAAAAGGTTCTTCTCTAGGAACAGAACTCAGAGACGTCTAATTAAAAGATTCTTTGAGTCCTAAACCCCAAAATGATTTTTCTTGTAACTTAGATTCAAAGGTCTCCTAAATAGGTCTAAATATTATTATAACCCATAATTTTTTTATTATATTAATATGTATCCATATATTATGTATTTATTAATTTTTGTGGAATACATGATAACTGATAACTATAGCACTATGGAAGGTATATCTGAATGCAAATTTCATTTTGTTTTTTGGAAGGCATGAACTTCATATATATTTATCAAAATAAATATTTCATTTTCAGATAGTTTTAGATTTATAGAATAATTGCAAAGATTGTACAGAGAGTTTTCATATATCTGACACCCAGTTTCCCTTAGTATTAACATCTTAAATTACTATGGTACATTTGTTTCCATTAATAAACAACATTGATACATTATTATTAGTTAAAGTCCATATTCTTTTCAGATTCCTTTAGTTGTACCTAATGTCTTTTTTCTGTTCTAAGATCCTATCGAGAATGTCACATATTTAGTTGTCATTTCTCCTTGGGCTTCTCTTGGATGTAATGGTTTCTCAGACGTTTTTTGTTTTTGATCACTGTGTGAGTCAGAGTTCTGAAGAGAAACAGAATAGGAGATTTTACTCAGGCAGGAGGTGATGTTGCAGTCTCAAAGCATAATTTCTTTAGGGGAAACTTCGGTTTTTGCTTGCAAGGCCTTCAACAGATTGGATAAGGCTCTGCCCACATTTAAATCTCTTTTATAATCTTTATAATCTTATTCTTAATGCTGGGAAACTTATTTAAGTAGAGTCAACTCTTTGTAAATATTAACCACTACAAAATACCTTCATAGCAACACCTAGATTAGTGTTCGATTAAGTAATTTGCTACTATAGCCTAGCCAAATTGACTCAGAAAACTAAACATCACAGTGACTGTAGTAATTTTGAGAAGAATTGGTCAGTTATTTGTAGAATGTTTCTCAAGTGGGATTTGACCAATGTTTTTCTCATGATTAGAATGCAGTGATGTATTCCAAGGTGGACTCTATTTTATTGGTCAGAGGACATTTGGGTGACTATGGCTGGGTTGTTTGGAAATAGGTTCCTTAGAAATATTATCTTGGCGTGGGCTCTGGAACATTCAATGTATTCTTGCTATGATCTACAATTTGTATTCTGCTAGAATGTCCAATTTGACCTCCTGATTATTATTATTTTTTAAACTTAAAAAAGATAATATTAGTATTATAAAGAGTTGCAAAAATAGTACAAGAGTTCTTATAGATGCTTCACCCAGCTTTTTCTAAAGATAATGTCTTACATGACCGTAGTACAATCATCCAAACTAAGAAACTGACATTAGTACATTACTACTAACTAAACCATACTTTACTCGGATTTCACTAGTTTTTCTACTATTGTCCTTTTACTATTCCAGAATTCAATCAGGATGGCATATATTTAGTTGCCATGTCTCTTTTATTTCAATCTGTGACAGTTACTCAATATTTCTTTGTTTTTCATGACCTTGAGACTTTTGACAAGTTCTGGTCAGTTATTCTGTAGAATGTCTCTCACTTTCATTTGTCTGATATCTTCTATTTGTCTGATATTATGCTTCGATTGGGGCTATTCATTATTGAAAAAAATACCACAGAAGTGATGTCTCAATCTATCATATCGAGGTACTGATGATATTAATTTTTTTAGAACAAAAAGGTGTTTATTATCCCATATAACAAAAGTCAGTTGGCAAGGAAGTTCTAAGACTAATTAATTTATCCATTCAATTAATGTCATTGGGGAGCCAGGTTCTTCCCACTTCTTCTGACTGATTCTTACTTTGGCTACCTTATGGTCTCAAGATGGCAGCCACAGCTCCGGCTGTCACATACAAATAATATGATGGTGTTAATCTTGATCACTTGGTTAATGTGGTATGTGCCAGGTTTCTGTGCTGTATAGTTACTATTTTTGCCTTTGTAATTTATACACACACACACACACACACACACACACACACACACACATTTTTTTTTTTTTTTTGCTGGGAAGGAAATAATTTGAGACTATGCAAATATCTTGTTTCTTCTTAAATTTCACTCACTAATTTTAGTATTCATTTGTGGATCTTGCCTACAGCATTTATTACTCTGGTGTTCTAATGGTAGTTTTCTGTTTTCCTATGCCTTCTATAGTTATTAATTGGAATCTTCTGTAAGGAAGAGTTGGTTCATCTCCTCTATTCATTTAATTTATTCAAGTATTTATTTATATCAGTATAGACTCACACACTTTTATTTTATATTATTATTTTATTTTGGATTATATGCTGATTTAAAAATTTTTTTCTATTACAATTTTGAATGGAGAGAGAAGATACTTTGATTTTCTCATTTGCTATTATGTCTCTTAATACTCTTTAAAGGAGCCAAGGTAAAAATTAAATTTCTGAAAAGTAGGGAGTAGACAGTCTAGTGAAGTGGTTTTAAGAGCAAGGCTCTGTAATCACACTGCTCAGTTTCCAATCCAGACTGCTCTGTGACCTTAAGCAAGGTACTTGCTCCTCTGTTTTACTTCCCCACCTGCAAAATGAGCATGTAAGTAATATCTACCTAAAAAGATATTTGAGAGTGTAAAAACAATATGTCCTATGTAGAATATTTAGTATAGTGCTGGAGAATGTAGTAAATGCTCAATAAATAGTAGTTTTCACCATTAAGAATAAATAGCTGAAACCATGATTAATCTCATTGTCATGACTGACCAGAAATAATGAATTAAGGGATTACTGGAAATCATATCTTAGATTGGTGCCACATCTTGTTTATGCTCTGCTGCCTTCCTTTATGTACTCAGTAAATGCCAAACTGAGCATTTGTCTATGTATTAGTCTTAAAATTTTGCAGACTCGAGTTTGAGCAGTTGAGAAAATTATAAAATTATAAACAAGAAAACATTTATTTTCAATGCCCAACTCTCCTCTCTAGCAATTCCCCTTTCCTGAGGCCCCATCAACCCCTTAAGCAATAAAATTTAACTATATTTGGTTATAGAACCAGATGTACTACCCCTCTCCCGCCCCTCCCCTCCTGCAAACCCCTGCCAGTTTGGAATGCTATGCTCTCATTTCTTTGTTCACTGGACAAATATTTATATGTACCGGCCTCTATAGTCAATTCTTTTATTTTTGTCTAAGATCATTTGCATATAATTTTATAATGCATTGTTTCTGAGTATAAGTAGAAATTTAGGGTCCCCAAACAAACATTTTACAAAAGTTCTTTTGTTAAATGTAAAGCACAGCTTTTCCAAGTGCTCTCCACACCCCTGCTTAAATGTTCAGAAGATTTAGCTTATATTTTCTTTATGAAATATAGAAGGAAGGAGCTGGCAGGACTGTCTCTTTGATCTGACTCTATCCAAAAGTCTACTCAGTTTGCTTCTTTTTTATTGAGGTGAAATTCACATAACACAAAATCAATCATTTTAAAGTGTACTAATTCAATGGCACTAAGCGCATTCACGCTGTTGTGCAACACAACTTCTATCTCATCCCAAAACATTTTCATCATCTCCATATGCATTATGCTATCACTCCCCATTCTCCAAGCCCTTGGCAACCACTAAGCTGCTTTATGTCTCTATGGATTTACTTATTCTGGAAATTTCATATAATTGGAATCATACACTATATGACCTTTTAAGTCTGGCTTCTTCCACTTAGCATAATGTTTTTAAGGTTTATCCATGTCGTAGCAGGTATCAGTACTTCGGTCCTTTTTATGATCGAATAATATTCCATTGTATGGAGATACTACAATTTTTTAATTCATTCATCTGAAGATGGACATCTGGGTTGTTTCCACCTTTTGGCTATTGAGTGTAGTGCTGCTAAGAACATTCATGCACAAGTATTTGTCTGAATACCTGTTTTCAATTTTTTTTGAGGGGGGGCGTATTTACTAAGAGTGGAACTGCTGGGTTATATGGTAATTCTGTTTAAGTTTTTGAGGGAAGGCCAAAGTATTTTAAATAGCAGATGCACCATTTTTACATTCCTACAAGGAATGTCACAGGTTCTAGTTTCTCCAATGTTCTTAATACTTGTTATTTTCTGGATTGTTTTGTTGTTGTTGTTATTGCTGTTGCTGTTGTTTTTATAGCCATTCTAGTGTGTATAAAGTACTATCTCATTGTGGTTTTGATTTGCATTTCCCTAATGATGATATTGAATATTTTTTCTTTCCTTGTACTTGTTGATCATTCATATAGCTTCTTTGGAGAAATATCTATTCAAGTCTTCTGCTCATTTTTAATTAGGTTGTTTGTCATTTTGTTGTTGAGTTGTATGAGTTTTTAATAAACCCTGGATACTAGATTCTTATCAGATATACATTTTCCCTCATTCTGAATTATTACACTCCAGCCTTTATGAACTTCTTTCTGTTTCTTGAACTCACTAAGTTCTTTACTACTTTATGGTCTATACATATTGTTCCCTCTGTCTGGAATAATCTCCCCACTTTTCACTTACCAGGTATGCTTTGAGCTGTCAGCTTACAATGTTCTTTCACAAAAGGGCCTTTGTTGATCTTCATCCTTTTATTCTTTCTCATTGATTCTGGCTCTTTTCTTTCTTGACCTTTATAATACTGTGTAGTTATACATTTATTTACATGTGATCTTTGTTATGCCTGATTCCCCCACTAGCATCTAAGCTCCATAAGGGCAGAGCTGTGTTTGTTTTGTGTTGTTCTTGTACTTCCTATGCCTAGTGCAGTATCTGATGCATAATAATGATCAATAGATGCTTGTTGAATAAACAGCAAATATATGCAAGATGAAAGTCTTTAATTCAATCTATTTCCCAATCATTCATTAAACATTTGTCGAATGCCTATTAGTGGTAAGTGTTGGGAATAAAATGAATAAAACATATCTCTTTGCCAATATGATCAAGGATCTTGAGATGGGAAGATCACCTGGATCATAGGTGAGCCTTAAATGTCATTACATGTATCCTTATAAGAGAGAGGCAGAGGAACATTTTACAACACATTCAGAGGAGCAGGTGATGTGAAGATGGAGGCAGAGGTTGGAGTGATGTGGC